>NW_022680476.1:0-346504 GCF_009764315.1 Trachypithecus francoisi | reverse complement strand
GTCTGGCTGTTAATGGTAGAGTCAAGACCAGCCCTTCCCTGAGTGTCAGGTCCAATGGACACTGTATTAGTGCATTTTGCATTGCTCTACAGGAATACCTGAGACTGGCTTATTTATTTATTTTTGAGATGAAGTCTAGCTCTGTCGCCCAGGCTGGAGTACAGTGGCATGATCTCAGGACACTGCAACCTCCACCTCCTGGGTTCAGGCTACTCTCCTGCCTCAGCCTCCTGAGTAGCTGGAATTATAGCCATGCACCACCATGCCCGGCTAACTTTTTGTATCTTTAGTAGAGACAGGGTTTTGAGATGAAGTTTCGCTCTTGTGGCCCGGGCTAGAGTGCAATGGTGTGACCTCAGCTTATTGCAGCCTCTGCCTCCCAGTTCAAGCAATGTTCATGCCTCAGCCTCCCAAGTAGCTTGGATTACAGGCATGCACCACCATGCCCACCTAATTTTGTATTTTTAGTAGACAGGGTTTCACCAGGTTGGCCAGGCTGGTCTTGAACTCCTGACCTCAAGTGATTCACCCACCTTGGCCTCCCAAAATGCTGGGATTACAGGCGTGAGCCACCACTCCTGGCCCTGAGACTGGGTAATTTATAAAAGAGGTTTATTTGCCTCACAGTTCTGCATGCTGTACAAGCATCTGCTAGGCTTCTGGTGAAGCCTCAGGAAGCTTTTACTCCTGGCGGGAGGCAAAGAGGGAGCAGGCATGTTGCATGGTGAGAGGGGAAGCAAGAGAGAGGAGGCATCAGGCTCTTTTAAACAACCAGCTCTCCTGTGAACTGATAGAAAACTCACTCACTGAATCACTTGAACCTGGGAGATGGAGGTTGCAGTGAGCTGAGATCGCACCACTGCACTCCAGCCTGGGCTGTGAGTGAACACTGTCTCAAAAAAAAAAGAAAAAAAAAAGAAAAACAAAAGAAGAAAACGCACTCATTACCATGGGGAGGGCACTAAGCCATTCAAGAGGGGTCCCCCACCATGACCCAAACACCTCACACTATAGGCCCCACCTCCAGCATTGGGGATCACATTTCAACATGAGATGTGGATGGGACAAGTATCCAAACTATGTCAGAGGCCTCCCCCTCCCTCTCATCAGAGTCTTCTGTCCTCAGTTCAGGTGCATGCTGTCCTCCATGCCTGGCTTCCTAGGAAGTCATCTTGGCCCCAAGGGGTCGGGCAGGGCCACTAGGCTGAGGGTTGGAGCCCTACCTCTCCTAGTCCCAGCCTGGGTCTCCATCACTGGCTAGCCCACTCTGCTTGCTGCATTCTCTCCACACCTGTTTTCCCTGCAGCTCAGGGGTCAGTCTGGGTGCAGGCCTGGGTAGAGTCCAGAAGCAGATTCTGCATCCCCCGAGCTCATACCTCCTGTGCACCATGGCAGCCAAAATGCACCAGCATGGCCAGGAGCGCTGGCTTGTCCCTGTAGTATCAGTGTTTTGGGAGGCTGAGGTGGAAAGCTCTTGAGACCAGCCTGGGCAACATAGCCAGACCCTGTCTCTACAAAAAATAAAATTAGGCATGGTGGCATACGCCTGTGGTCCCAGCTACTCAGGAGGCTGAGGTGGGAAGATCACATGAACCCAGGAGGTCAAGGCTGCAGTGAGCTATGATTGCACCACCGCACTCCAGCCTGGGCAACGGAGCAAGACCCTGTCTCTAAAACAAGAAACAAAGTGCACCAGTGTGTGGATACCAGCTTCTCCTGGTGTGTGGACCTGACCGCACTTGGCCCCATTGGTGAGTGGGAGGCTGCCTGCTGTCTTCCAGAACATTCCCAACTCTACACCTGTGACCCTCCTGCATGCTCTGGCAGGCTTTGTGAGGGGACCTGTCACCTACCTCTCTGACTGCCCTAAGGCCCAGCTCAAACCTTACCTGCACCTGAGAACCTTGTTCTGAAGAGTTTTTCCCCACCCATAGGTCCCCTCATTTCAGAGCTTTCGGTGGGGTGAGTACAAGGATCGACTCTCTGCTACCAGCCTGGGAGGAATCGTCCCCAGGGTTGGGTCTCTGGATGGCATATGAGGGTCTAGACCAGGACCCAGATGCCTGTAACCTGAAGGGCAGGACTTTGGCTGCCCCAGCTTCACAGAGCCCCTCGTCCAACCTGACCTTCCGGGACAGGCCCAATCCCTGCATCCTTTGGTCTTGGTCCCTACTGGGAACTCTGGTTACCCTGGCTTACCTACTTTGACTCCAGAGGTAATGCTGACATCCCCAGTGAGACACAGTAACAGACTGCAACTAATGTAGGGTTACCTGGCTCGGTGTCACCATGGCCAGGCAGAGCTCAGGTCCTAACCTTGTTCAACCTCTGCCTCCCAGGTTCAAGTGATTCTCCTGCCTCAGCCTCCCGAGTAGCTGGGACTACAGGTGCATGCCACCACGCCTGGCTAATTTTTTGTAGTTTTAGTAGAGGTGGGGTTTCACGGTGTTACTCAGGATGGTCTTGATCTCCTGACCTCATGATCTGCCCACCTCAGCCTTTCAAAGTGCTGAAATTACAGGTGTGAGCCACCGCGCCCAGCCTCGCCAATGCCCTTCTAGCTCTGGTGCCCTGCAGGGTCTGCCTTGGAGCACCTGGAGCCCAAGAAGCTGCCCCTCACCTTTGTGATCCCAGGGACCCCCTCCCTGATCATGAAGAATGCAGACCCAAACCCGCTGAGGTGCCTGAAGGAGCAGGGTCAGCCTCTGCCTCCCACGGCCTCTCTGATGGGGAGGATGTTATCCCCGCAGCGAGAGCTGGGGGCAGAATCGGGAGGATGGGGGTTTTTTCTCTGGGTAGCTCTGGGCTCCAGGGTGGAGCCCTCTTAACGTGGCCCTTCCCCTGTGACTCTCCTTAGCCCCAGCCAAAGAAAGCAGCTTGCCTGAGGTCACCTGTCAGATAGGGACAGAGTGGGACCTGTGTTCTTTCTCACCCAGCTGCAGCTCCCCCACCCCCGGCCCCTTCCCCCAGGTGATGGAGAACCTGGCATGCTGTGCCCCGTAGAAGAGTTCCCTTTCCTTCTGGTGAGGGATGGGAACTGGCTTGGGGCAGGGGGGATGAGGGGTCTGGGGGCTCTCCCATCCCTGCCTCGCATTTGAAGGTTGCCAAGGACTGAAGGTAACCACCAACTGCTGGTCAGCAGCTGGTGAATAGAATTGAAACCCCACCCTGAACAGTTGCTGGGTGCAAAGAACTGAGTCCCCCAGGCTATGCTCCCAGGCTGCAGCCCCTCAGTCAGGTATGTACAGAGGATGGGAGGCCTCAGCTGCCCCTGGGCAGGACGCTCTCTCCCCGGCTTCTTCCTTCTGCTGCAACTCCCTTGGGGATCTCACTTCCAGAACCTGTAAGTGTGGTCTGGGAACCACACTTTTGAAAACCACTAGAGATTAAGGCCATGGTGTTAGGAATTTTGCTTTCAAGGTGAGGAAGGTGAGGTCTAAGTTGCCTTTGCTAGGGGTCCCATAATGATTCAAGAGGAGGAGTTCACTGCCTCCGGAGTCCAGAGGAGCCCGGGAGGGCAGGTGCTTGCTCTCCATCAGCAGGTGCCAGCCAAGTGGCCATGCGTAGGCAGTGACTGCCACCCTCTGGCCAGCCGTGGTAAAGCCCCTGGCTAGTGGCTCCACTGCGGTGGTCTGTGTTCCCGACTGGGGACTGCCAAGGGACCCTGATTGCAGGGTAGGAAGCCAGTTCCAGGAGGTTCCCTGATTCAGTATAGGTAGACCAACTGAAGAAAGTAGTGATGTGTCCCTGTGGGTTCGGATTTGAATCCAGACTCCCACTTCTGGCCCCATGATTGTCCTGCCCTTACCTTCTCCATACCCCTTTCCTTCCTCTGAGCTCCTATTTCCCTGCTTTCCCTCCCCAGTACTGTGGAATTAGGAACAAAAAATCAGCTACACCCAGTTCAGCTTGGGTTTCCATCCTTACTCTGCCTTGTTGGCTGAATGACCCTGGAGAAGCCACTTCGCCTTTCTCAGGGTCAGTTTCCTTCTCTGTGTGAAATAGCGATATTTATTTCTCACGGTGTGGCCCAGTCCATACATCCACCATTGCAGCCCTCCCAGTGTTTGAAACTAAACTGAAACTAAAATATGAAGACAGTAGTGTCTCCAAAGTGGAATGTGTATGCCCCAGACGGTGAGCAAGACCGTATGGAGTATGGGAAGAAAATATTAGATCTTCTGATATTTATTTTTATCTTGTCCCTCTTCTATTTTTATATTTGTTTTATAATGTACATAAATATTATAGTATAAATACATACATATTTATAAATAATGTACACATAGAATGCATGGTGATAATTTTTTATTTTTATTTTATTTTATTTTATTTTGTGAGACAGGGTCTCGCTCTATCACCCAGGTTGGAGTGCAGTGGCACAATCTCAGCTCACTGCAGCTTCTGCCTCCGGGCTTAATAGATTCTCCTACCTTAGCCTCCTGAGTGGCTGGGACCAGGGGCATGTGCCACCACACCTAGCTAATCTTTTTGTACTTTTTTGTAGATAGGGGTTTCATCATGTTGCCCAGGCTGGTCTCAGACTCATCAGCTCAAGTGATCTACCTGCTTCCGCCTCCCAAAGTGCTGGCATTACAGACATGAGCCACTATGCCCAGCCAGTAACAAATTTTTTTTTTTTTTTTTTTTTTTTTTTTTTTTTTTCTGAGACGGAGTCTCGCTCTGTCGCCCAGGCTGGAGTGCAGTGGCGGATCTCAGCTCACTGCAAGCTCTGCCTCCCGGGTTTACGCCATTCTCCTGCCTCAGCCTCCCGAGTAGCTGGGACTACAGGCGCCCGCCACCTCGCCCGGCTAGTTTTTTGTATTTTTTTTTAGTAGAGACGGGGTTTCACCATGTTAGCCAGGATGGTCTCGATCTCCTGACCTCGTGACCCGCCCGTCTCGGCCTCCCAAAGTGCTGGGATTACAGGCTTGAGCCACCGCGCCCGGCCACAAATTTTTAATAATAGGTACATGGGGTCACTGCTTTAGAGAAGGGGAGGCATAACTTTCTAGAAGTTTCCTTGTGAAGAAATGCTCAGGGTGGCTGATTGCTGGGTGAAGTCTGGAAGTTGCCCTGGCTATAAGCTTCAGAGAGGTAAATACCCTTAGCCATCTGGCAAGCTAGTGAGGAAAAGAGACCTGGGGCCTTTCAGGGCCTTCCCTAACAGTGGACTGTATATTTGAGAAGTCCCAGAATGGCAATTGTAAGAGTAATCCTAGGTGGCATTTATTGAGTGTTTTCCTTGTGCCAGGCACTGTTTTAAGCATTTTACATATTTTAACTCTATTAATCCTCATATCAGCCCTAAAAGGAAAGTTCCAGTATTATCCCCATTTTAGAGATATCCCAGTGGGGTTACATAATTTACCAGAGCCTTAGATGGAGCAGCCAAGATTGAACCCAAGCATTCTGACTCTAGAGGCCAAGTTGTTTAACCTCTTTGTGCCAAAACTGGAAACAAAAGGGGTCTGGGGCCTGTCTGGTGGGGCATGGAGGAGAAGGAGGTGCTACTTGATGAAAGCAGGGAAGCTTGTGGGGCAGAGTGAGGGTGGCATCCGTAGAAGAAGAGGGACACCACATGAGACACTGTGGCCTGCAGGAGAGGAAAGAAGAGGGAGACCAGGAAAAAGGAGAGTCAGGTGTCAGCTGTGGGAACCAGAGAGGAAACCTGGGTTAAACATCAGAAAGTGTGGGTGGGGTCCCTGACATCAGACTTTGCCAGCTGGGGTTCTGAGGAGAACCGTCAGAACTCTACCCAGGGCAGATGTGGCCCTGGGCCTCCCTCTCCTTCTCCCTGTGCTGAGCAGAGAGCAGGACTTTTGCCTGCACCCCACTCCAGACCTGCTGATTCATGTCTTTCCCGGGAAGTCAAATAAGGCTTCCCGGAACTGAGGCAGAGGGAGCTGTACCTCCCAAGGAGGTAGTGAGCTCCCTGTCCCTGGAGGTATTCAAACAGAGGCTGGATGATCCCATGGTGGGGTTGTATAGAGGGAGAGAGGTATGCGATAGACCTGTGAGGTTCTTCTTCCTTCAGAAATGCTTGGACCTGGGACTCTGAGTGGAGAGAAGTACAGGGGTGAGTCCTGGGACACGGTGGCCTGGTATCATTCTGCCTGCTTCAGCCTCTCTCTGTGTCTGCCTTATGCAGGGCTACTTGAAAAGACAGTGAATGATTCTCAGGAACAACTATGTCCCTGTGGGGCTGCAGCCTTAGAGGGAGCCTCCCAACCTTAGCATCCTTATGAATTGTAGATCTTTTCAGGACAGGCCTTACATCTTGGAGCTACTTCACCATTAGCCTGGATGTTTACCTATCTTATTCTAAAATCTTTTCATTTCCTCCTGACCTGCAAGACCACAACTCTTATTATAGATGTTTAAATGGCATATACAGTGGCAAGTCTCTCCAGATTTTCTTTACAATGGGCATTCCGCAGATCTGTGAACTTTGATGGGAAAATAATTATATCTTTATTTCCCTTAACCTCTAACTGGAATTTAATAATCTTCTTTAATGATAAATGTATGCAATAAATCCAGGAGTATTAGTAGTACCTGTGACTTTGTCACCAATACAAATCACAAATATTTTCCTATCACATTGCAGCTGTTGCAAGTAATTCTAAATATTGTTTATGCTCATTGCTACTTTAAAATTACAGAACAGGCTGGGAGCCATGGTTCATGCCTGTAATCCCAGCACTTTGGGAGGCTGAAGTGGGCAGATCACTTGAGCCCAGGAATTTAAGACTAGCCTGGGCAACATGGCAAAACCTTTTCTCTACAAAAAAAAAAAAAAAATTACAAAAATTAGCCGGGCATGGTGGCACATGCCTGTAGTTCCAGCTACTTGGGAGGCTGAAGTGGGAGGACCACTTGAGCCTGGAAGACTGGGCTGCAGTGAGCAGTGATTGTGCCACTGCACTCCAGCCTGAGTGACAGAGCGAGACCCTCTCTCAAAAATAAAATAACAGAAGATATTAGACATGCTGCAGTAATAAAGCACATATACTACTGTTTCACAAATATTTTGGTAACTACTTTGATATAATTGGTTTCCTTTGTAATCCTATGTAGTTTTTTCTTATGTACTTAAAAACATTATTCTGCCCCACCTGGCTGTTCTGTGATCTCATGACCTTTCAGTGGGAAGTCAGACTCAGGAGGGCTGCAACCAGCACTGGCCCAAATGACTTCGGTGGTTTCTACAGCACGCTGGAGAGAATCTGAGAAGATTCCCAGCAGGAATTTGGGGATTCTCTGGGTGATGCATCAGTTATTACAACTTTATTTTTACCAGTTTTGCTAAGCAGCAGCAATAGCAGAGATGATTAAGAAAAATGAAAGAAAAAAATACAAAAAGAGAATAGGCATAGATGGTGGTAGCTGCTTTCTTAATGTTGATACTGAGGGCCAAGCTTTCCACTAACCTTTTGTAGTTGCAGAAAACCTCAGATGTAATGGTAGTGTTACAGGATCTTTGGAGGGGTATGGGGGCTATTGATTTTCTTCCTGGGAGCTCCTTTGCCTGAGTTCTTGTCCTGTGTCCAGGAATAATGAGGTACTCAAAGAACTTATTGAGTTTAGCTGTTAAGCAGCTCAGAGAAGACCCACAGTGGGTAGCTCCTCTGAGCAAGTCATCCCATGGAGTGTTCAGCTCTCAGCAGACAGGAGGCCTGGAGAGGGTAGCTCCCCTCTGCCCAATGGTCATCGCGTCGCCTGCTGCTCTCAGCGGAAAGAAGACCCAACCCTGAGGAGGGGAGCTGCTCTTAGCAGAAAAAAGACCTGCTCCTGGAGAAGGAGGCTGTTCTGGGGGATCCTCTCCTCAGGTCATTTGGAAGTCTCTACAGGAGGAAGCAGGCCTCCTCTCCGCAGGTCCTTTGAAAGTCTCCGCAGGTCTCTGCAGCTCTGGCAGACAGTAGCTCCTCTCTACAGCTGCTCTTCCTGCTGTCTCTCTGTCCTCTCCTGCAGTTTGGCTGAGCCCAGGGCTTTTATGGACCTCAGAAAGGAGGAAGTGTGTGCTGATTGGCCCATTGGCAGCCATGGGTGGGCCTGGAGGAGGCACTACAAGCTCCCACTCAGGTCTGTGGGACTGGCAGCCTGGTCCCCAGTCTTCAGTCCCTCCCTGACCTGAAGATGGGGCCTTACTGGAGACCTACCCACTTCTGCCCAGGAAACAATCTGCCTCCCACTGCCATTCATGGCCTCTGGGGCTTGGCCCCAAGCCCTGTTCCAAGATCAGAGCAGGGGTGGCAGCCGAGAGAGGCCAGGCAGCAGGAACAGACATCCCCAAGCGACGGCGGGGGCGGGGGGGTGGTGCAGTGGGGTCCTTTCTGGGGTCCACGAGGGTGCAGGCTGCAGAAACTCTCTGGGTCCTGCACCTAGGAGGGCAGATCTTGCCTGCTGCCAGCCCTCTCCAAGAGCACAGGGAGGCTCGGATCCACAGCCGCAGATTGGGCGGTTGTAGCCCCGCCCAGGAGGGTGGGGATCCTGCCTGCTCCCTAAAGCAGGAGGCCTGAGTCTGCAGCTGCGGTTTGGGCGGCCGGAGCAGCACCCGGGGAGCTCTCCCCAACTCAGAAGGGGCGAGACATCCACCGGCATGCAGCCCCAGCTGTGCCTCCCCGCCACAGCCCTGTGATGGCAGCAGCTACTGCATCAATAGTGTAAACGTTGGCCGGACACGGTGGCTCACGCCTGTAATCCCAACACTTTGGGAGGCCAAGGCGGGTGGATCATGAGGTCAGGAGATCGAGACCATCCTGGCTAACATGGTGAAACCCCGTCTCTACTAAAAGAAATACAAAAAATATTAGCCAGGCGTGGTGGCAGGCGCCTGTAGTCCGAGCTACTTGGGAAGCAGGAGAATGGCGTGAACCCGGTAGGCGGAGCTTGCAGTGAGCCGAGATTGCGCCACTGCACTCCAGCCTGGGAGACAGAGCGAGACTCCATCTACAAAAAAAAAAAAAAAAAAGTGTGAACATTTTGAACTGCATGTATTATTATATCAAGGAGTGGCATATCTTACATGAATGATCTCTTTTGTGTTTAGGTATTCTAAACACTCTTAATGTGAAAATGAAGTGCATGTAGCAAAAACCTTTTACTATATGAAACTTCACAACACTTGTAAAAAAATTAAATTTGGTTTGTGCACAGTGTAACGTTTCTCCTTATATTGTCCAAAATTACACCCACAAACACAAACCGTTCACCCTAATTAGGTGTTGGCCTCAACCTACGCATCTGGGACTGTTCTATTAAACTGCTGCCAGAATCTTATATCCAGTTACCTCCACTTTCTAGAAGGTATTCTGTAATAATGCTATCAAAACCAATTTCTACTCCATATGGATTTTATTTTGCAATAGCAATTAAAATTTTTTCTTCCAAAAAAAACCCCCATTGTTCTGAGACAGGATTCATAGACTTCATCAGATGCCTGAGACATCCACAGTGTAAAAAAGGCCAATTATTCTAGCTTTATAGTCCCAGTGCTAAGGTCATGCCAGCGACCTCATATGTCTGGCCCTCTGGGGGGGATGGGGTGAAAGTAGGTACTTATTACATCCTTTTTGAATGAATGGTTTGGAGTTCTTGTCGTAATTATAGAATTATAAAGCTAGAAAGTCTTTAGTACGATGATTTTCAAAGTGTTTGGCCATGACTCATAGCAAGAAATGTATTTTCATTTGTGACCCAGTAACCTCATGGGTGAAACAGTTTTTATAAAACATGATGTAACTTTACTATGTATGATGCACTCTTATATCTTCTATTCTACTTTTTTCTTAATGTATTCCATTTCTCTTTTTTGAGATGATTAATTGAATTTTTATCCAAAACAACTTGCTTCAATTGAAAATTAATAGTAGCAGATTTGGGAGCAAATAAACAGAAATGGAAAGTCTTAGTATTTGGCTTAATTATTCTACAAGCATGCTGATCACATTTATGCTTTTTTAATTTTAAATTTTAATTAAATTTTAAGTTAAAAGGCATAAATGTGATCAATGTGCTTTTAGAATAATTTGAAGGTGTGGTATTTATAGTTAATGTGTAGAAAAGAAAAAAACCTCACATAACCCCAGATCACACAAATTAAAATTCACTTAGTCATACAGTTGTGAGCACTTTTGATAGCCAAAATTTCACCATTCTTTTTTTTTTTTTTTTTTTTTTTTTTGAGACGGAGTCTCGCTCTGTCACCCAGGCTGGAGTGCAGTGGCCGGATCTCAGCTCACTGCAAGCTCCGCCTCCAGGTTTACGCCATTCTCTCGCCTCAGCCTCCCGAGTAGCTGGGACTACAGGCGCCCGCCATCTCGCCCGGCTAATTTTTTGTATTTTTTTAGTAGAGACGGGGTTTCACAGTGTTAGCCAGGATGGTCTCGATCTCCTGACCTCGTGATCCGCCCGTCTCGGCCTCCCAAAGTGCTGGGATTACAGGCTTGAGCCACCGCGCCCGGCCAATTTCACCATTCTTAAAGTGGGAGTCTTTCAAAAATACTTCTTCATATTCAAAAGCTAAAAGTTAGAGTGAAGATGGCCCAATTATCTTGGTGTGAGAGAGGTAACATAATAATCTATTTCCAAAACTCACAAAAACCCGTAAATGTCACCAACAAAAAACAAAGCAGCGGATTGGCCAAAACCAAGGCAACTGGTTATACTGGAAGGTGGCAGACCACTCATTTAACTGCTAAAAGCCATTGCTTTGTAGTACTAATGTTAATTCCTTCCCACACTTCGAGAACCCACGTCACAGCCAATGCAGGGTCAGTTTCTGTGTATTTAGCTCTGTGGAATGTGCCAGAACACCAGTCAGCACTTAAGTCAATCTAAAGGGAATTCTCTACGGTTTGAAAATCATCTCACTGGCTTTATGATATAATTTGTACATTCTTCCTTAGCTTCAGGGGCACATGCCTGCCCCCTGGTCCAATAGATCCAGAACGGTTACAAGGATATCTTGACTTATAGGAGATGCCACATAAGAATTTTGACAATTCAGTCTTGAAGTCTGCTCACTTTGACCCAAACTTTCTAAGCCAGTGACATGCAGAGGGTCCACCTGGAGCAGATGAAATTTCTGTGGATAGAGATGTCACAGAGCTGGGAAGGAGAGAAATAGCTCTCCAGTCAATATGAGTGAGAAAAATTAGTCATATCACTTTGAAACATGTGAACTTGAGGGTTAAGGATGCTGGCATGCAGGGAAGTCACCTGCGCAGCAGAAGAGTTGCAGGATGTCTTCTCTTTTGTGTTAATGTGAGATTACTGAGGACAAGAGAATAGGTCCTGGGAGATGTGGTGTGTTAGCCAATTTCTGGTCACACACAGCCTCCTCAAAAAGCCCCTAAAGATGGCCAGGCGCAGTGGCTTACGCCTGTAATCCCAGCAACTTGGGAGGCCGAGGGAGTGGAGCACCTGAGGTCAGGACTTTGAGACCAGCCTAGCCAACATGGTGAAACCCTGTCTGTACTACAAACACAAAAAATTAGCTGGGCATGGTGGTGCCTGCCTGTAATCCCAGCTACTGGGGAGGCTGAGGCAAGAGAATCACTTGAACCCAGGAGGCAGGGCTTGCAGTGAGCCAAGATCGTGCCACTGCACTCCAGCCTGGGCAACACAGCGAGACTCTGTCTTAAAAGAAAAAAAAGCCCCCAAAGATGAACTTCACCTACTTGTAAGTGGTCTAATAGTCCTTCATCTCTCTTTATATTTATATTTTTGAACTTTAAAACTAGTTTTTTTGAAAAATATTTTTTAGAACCAGGGTCTCACTCTGTTACCCAGGCTAGAGTGCAGTGGCCCAATCATAGCTCACTGCAGTCTCAAACTCCTGGGCTCAAGTGATCCTTACCCCTGCCTCCCGAGTAGCTAGGTCTACAAGTGCACACCACTGCGTCTGCAATTTTAAAATTTTTTGTAGAGATTGGGTCTCACCATGTTGCCCATACTGGTCTTGAAATCATGGCCAGAAGCAATTCTCCCACCTTGGTCTCCCAAAGTGCTGGGATTACAGGAGTGAGCCACCACATCTGAGCCACAGGGCGGCCTCCAAAATGGGGCATGAGACTCTTCCCATCTCTTTTTTTGTTGTTGCTGTTCAAGACAGAGTCTCACTCTTTTGCCCAGGCTGGAGTGCAGTCGTGTGATCTAGGCTCACTGCAACTTCCGCCTCAGGGGTTCAAGCGATTCTCCTGCCTCAGCCTCCCAAGTAGCTGGGACTACAGGCATGTGCCACCACACCCGGCTAATTTTGTTTTTGTTTCTATTTTTTCACTTGAGATGGGGTTTCACCACGTTGGCCAGGTTGGTTTCAAACTCCTGACCTCAAGTAATCCACCCACCTCCGACTCCCAAAATCCTGGGATCACAGGCATGAACCACCACACCCAGCCCCATCTCTGTTTTTTTTTTTTTCTGTTTTTGAGACGGGGTCTAGCTCTGCCCCCCAGGCTGGAGTGCAGTGGTGTGATCACGGCTCAATGTAGACTCAACCTCTAGGGCTTAAGCGATCCTCCTGCCTCAGCCTCCCAAGTAACTGGAACTACAGGCGTGTGCTAATTTTTTTGAATTTTAGTGGACACGAGGTCTCTCGCTATGTTGCCCAAGCTGGTCTGGAAATCAGGAGCTCAAGCGATCCTCTCACCTCGGCTCCCAAAGTGCTGGGATTACAGGCGTGAGCCACTCTGCCTGGCCCTCCAAAAAAAAAAAAAATTGCCAGTGACAACCTATTAAACTGATATCTGTCACGCTAATGGGTCATGACTAGCAGTTTGAAAGACAAACCTCGATTTCACTGAATTTATTTTAGCAACAAATTTATTTTGCAATGAAATTGCAACACAAGCCCCTAAACCTGCAGTTGCCGGAAGCTAAACGTCTGCGCTTCCAGGAACAAATTTCCAGCTACCACGGCTCTGGAAGCAGGGCGTGGCTTCCTCCCTCCTCTCTCCGCCCACCCCTCTCGGCATCTGCCCGGCACACGGCGTAGCGGCGGCAGGGGGCGCTGCGGCGTGCTCCGCGCCGTGAGGGCGGGGCCGGCGCGATGCCCCGCCCCCTCGTTAGCTCATCTTTGCGCGTCGCAGTCGCGCTGACCCCGGCTTCCGACGTGCGGCCTGGCAGTGCAGTGGTGAGTTGGAGTGCAGGGCCGTTGGGGATGGCGGTCATTAGGGCAGTTGACGGTGCAGGCCAGAGGGCGGGTGAGCGAGGTTGGGCCCGAGGCTGCCTGTAAGCAGGTCCGTTCAGGGATGCTGTAGGCCCTGGGACCTGAGGGTGGCTTCCGTGACTCCATTTGCCTTGGCTGTCCCTCGGTGTACGGGGCCTGAAGGGAGAGAGGGAGGCCCGTAGGTGGCCTCCTTTTGCGTCCTGAGAATGTTCTGGGCAGCAGCGAGATTAGGGCTGGTTTCTCTGCGGAGGAGATCAGTTATCCGTAGGGGGGAGAACGGTATTAACCGAAGTTTTCCAGTAGTGGACCACGCTTGTCTTCTTAGGTAGCGTGCTGGACAGATACAGACATCACTGGACGAGTACAGAGGCTGGGTGCGCTTTACGCCAAGTACCGTGCAATACTGTGAGCTGTTGACTTGTCTGAGTAGTTTCATCGAGGCATCTGTAGTGTTCCTTGGAAACACTGAGCCAGTGATGAATTCTGCCTGGGAAAATTAGGGAAAAGTTTCCCAAAGAGAGAAGATGGCAAGAGAGGGCTAAGGTCTAAAGTCTCTTAGCTCTGACCTTCATAAGACCCTGAAGTAAGAGGTAGTGTATCTTGGTAGCATATACTGTAGATTGTATCCACCTTATAGTGTCCCTTGGGGGCTTCCTTAACCGCTTCTAAGCCTCCATTTTCTTATTAGAAAAGTGGAACTGATAATAAGAAAATAGTGCGAGGTGTACGTTCCAGTGGATGTTTGAAATCTTGGATAGTGAAGGACCCTGACTGACTGACCGTGGACCCTGACCACTTACCGTGGTTTACCTATGTAAAATTTTTCAACTTTACATAGGTTTATTGGGAAGTAGCCCCATTGTAAGTTGAGAAGCATCTATACTGTGTTTTTTCTCATACAGGTTACACATGCATACCTGTGATTACTTAGTTTAATTCGTAAATTAGGCACAGTAAGAGATTGACAACAACAATAAAATAGAATTATAACAGTGTAATAAAATGTATGTGAATGTGATCTCTCTCAAAATCTTACTGCACACTACTCACCTATTTTTGGACTATGGTTGACCTCTGGAACTGTGGAAATCAAAACCTCAGCTAAAAAACTACTGTACCTAGTAAATGGGGTTATGAGGTTTCAGTGAGCTAATCTTTGTGTGTTACTTAAAATAGGACCGGATTCATTGTACATCCTCAAATGTGCACTCATTGATAGAATCACACCCTTGTCTTTTGGAACCCGGGTTTTTGGAGGTTGACTTACCGCAAGCCTTACTTCTTTTTTTGTTTCTATCCATTGCCAAATGTGAGGCCCAGAATGACAGGGAAGAGGACAAGCCTGTGCTTCAGCAGGCAGAAGGCTGTGCTCAAGCAGAGGTTGAATACCATTCCCTTTAGCCAAACTGGCTCTAGCGCTTTCCTGTCTTTCCTACCCTGGGCAGAAAGAACCCTGTTCATGGGTCACAAATGAATAAAACACTACCAACCTGTCTGTAATCCCAGCACTTTGGAAGGCCGGGACAAGAGGATCGCTTGAGGCCAGGAGTTTAATACCAGCCTGGGCAACATAATAAGACCTTGTCTTTACAAAACCAAAACAAAACACTACCAATTTGAGATCTTCATAGGCAAGGATTAGTTATAAATTGTTTGTTTGATTTTCTGTTATTGGAAAACCTTCGGCAGCTTTTTGGGCTGGCAGATTTAAAGAAAGTAACCTGAACCTGGATGCCTTAACTGTACGGTCCCTTAAATTGACAGTGGGTAGAACTGCGAGGGCCGTGAACTTGGATGAGAGGAAAAATTGCATCTTTGTTTCCTAACCTCCAACTGAAATTTAGCATTTTCTTCCACTATGAATGTAGGCAATAAATCACATTAGCAGTGTGACTTTGTTACGAATATAAATTACAGATATTTTCATATCACGGTATTGTGTAAGCTCATTTACAACTTTGAAATTATGGTAGTTATTAAATTTGCTTCTAGATTGCATATATAATGAGCCAATAAAGAAGCACATATGTTTTTGTATTTTAATAAAATTTTAGCATATAGTCTATCCTCATTATTTGTGGATTCTGTATTTATGAATTCACCTACTCACTAAAATTTATCTGTAGCCCCCAAATTAATACTTAAAATGCTTTTGTGGTCTTTGGAAGACATGACTTTTTTTCACATAAAAATTTTAGTCGCTTGATGCACATGTTCTCAGCTGAAGTCAAACAAGGTGACACTGCCTTCTTGTCAGCTCTCATATTGTAAACAAATGTCATTTTTGCAGTCTTTGGTGCTACGTTTTTCTCTGTGCTTTTTGTCGGTGATTCCACTGTTTGAGATAGCCCCCAAGCATAGTGCTGAAGTGTTTCTAAATGCAAGAAGTCTGTGATTTGTCTTACGGAGAAAATATGTGTGTTAGATAAGCTTTGTTTAGGTATGAGTTCAATATTAATGAATTACTGATGTATATTCAGTAAGTGCCTCTAAACATAAACACACATAAAACATGATTATGTATTGATTGGTTGACAAGAATGTGCCCAGAGGCTCTCAGGAACCGGTTTCCCAAGGAACAGTGGTTCTCTATTGGATAATTTAGTGTCTGTAGCGACTTCTTAGAACATAATTGTTGCCGGGCGCGGTGGCTCAAGCCTGTAATCCCAGCACTTTGGGAGGCCGAGACGGGCGGATCACGAGGTCAGGAGATCCAGACCATCCTGGCTAACACGGTGAAACCCCGTCTCTACTAAAAAATACGGAAAACTAGCCGGGCGAGGTGGCGGGCGCCTGTAGTCCCAGCTACTCGGGAGGCTGAGGCAGGAGAATGGCGTAAACCCGGGAGGCGGAGCTTGCAGTGAGCTGAGATCCGGCCACTGCACTCCAGCCTGGGCGACAGAGCGAAACTCCGTCTCAAAAAAAAAAAAAAAAAAAAAAAAAAAAAAAAAAAAGAACATAATTGTTGTGAATAATGAGAACCTACTGTAATTGGTTTCATTTCTAAACCTGTGTATTTTCTGTAAAGACATCCTGAGCCAGAGTCTGGTGGCTCACTCCTGTAATCCCAGCACTTTGGGAGGCCAAGACAGGAGGATTGCTTGAGCCCAGGAGTTCAAGACCAGCCTAGACAACATAGGGAGACCCCCATCTCTATAAAAAATTAAAATATCCAGGCATGGCACACACCTGTAGTCCCAGCCACTCAGGGGGCTGAGGTGAGAGAAGACTTGGCCTGGGAGGTTGAAGCTGCAATGAGCCATGATTGCACCACTGCACTCCAGTCTGGGTGATGGAGCGAGACCCTATCTTGGGAAAAAAAAAAAAAAAGGCCACTAAAGGGGGTCTGTGGCACACACAAAGAAATAAGAACCATTAGCCCTTAATGTAGCCTGAGAAATTAGATCTATTCTTTTTTTTTTTTTTTTTGAGACAGAGTCTTGCTCTGTCGCCCAGGCTGGAGTGCAGTGGCACGATCTCGGCTCACTGCAAGCTCCGCCTCCTGGGTTCACACCATTCTCCTGCCTCAGCCTCCCGAGTAGCTGGGACTATAGGCGCCACTACCACGCCTGGCTAATTTTTTTTTTTTTTTCTGTATTTTTAGTAGAGATGGGGTTTCATTGTGTTAGCCAGGATGGTCTTGATCTCCTGACCTCGTGATCCGCCCACCTCGGCCTCCCAAAGTGCTGGGATTACAAATGTGAGCCACCATGCCCGGCTTTTTTTTTTTTGAGACGGAGTCTCGCTCTGTCACCCAGGCTGGAGTGCAGTGGCACGATCTCGGCTCACTGCAAGCTCCGCCTCCTGGGTTCACACCATTCTCCTGCCTCAGCCTCCCGAGTAGCTGGGACTATAGGCGCCCACTACCACGCCTGGCTAATTTTTTTTTTTTTTTTCTGTATTTTTAGTAGAGATGGGGTTTCACTGTGTTAGCCAGGATGGTCTTGATCTCCTGACCTCGTGATCCGCCCACCTCGGCCTCCTAAAGTGCTGGGATTACAAACGTGAGCCACCATGCCCGGCTTTTTTTTTTTTTTGAGACGGAGTCTCGCTCTGTCACCCAGGCTGGAAAGTGCAGTGGCACGATCTTGGCTCACTGCAACCTCCGCCTCCTAGGTTCAAGTGATTCTCCTGCCTCAGCCTCCCAAGTAGCTGGGACTACAGGTGCGCGCCACTACGCCCAGCTAATTTTTGTATTTTTAGTAGAGTCATGGTTTCACCATGTCAGCCAGGATGGTCTCAATCTCTTGACACCGTGTCTCCCTCCAGCCTCTGCCCTTATTTACCTGACTATTGGCTCTTAAAGGCATTTTTGGTTGAGACCTTTGCGTGTAACATAAGAACTTTACCATCTTTGGATTTCCCCTTGTTTGTTTGTTTTTAATAAATAATATTTCGTATTAAAAGGAGAAGTGGTTTTCTTCTCTCTAAAAAGCAGCAAAGGACAGAGACTGGTTACTCTCTGTAGTCACACTTGAGGTGAAGAAACCGTGGGATGGGATTAGCTGTTAGTTGAGTCCCTAGGTTCAGAGGAAGAAAAAAGACCATACCACCTGGTAGGGAGTGTGAAGGGGGTTCCAGGGACTGATCCATAGAAGGGCATCAGAACAACTTCATAATAAGGAGTTGCCTTATTTTCTTGGTCAAGGGGAACTTCCTGTGTGCCCTTCTATCCTAATAACACCCCTCACTGAAATCCTGGTGTTGTTTCCACAGAACTGTCTGGCCTTTTGCCCTTGATCCTTGGTTAAGGAAATGACCAACCAGGTAAGGCCCATGTTGAAGGGAAGAATATCAGTTGGTCTCTTTGCCAAGTTCAAGTCCAGTAGGTTTTCTGGATGTGTAGTCAAGAAAGTAGCATCTCATTCTTGCCGTGCTCCTAAAAAGCTGGATGACCCTGGGTACCTAGTCGCCTAGTTACCACAGTGTTAGGTGGGACTAGTAAAATGCAAATACTAAGAGGAGGACTGGTTCCCTCTAAGTCTTTACCACAGTTTAGTGAGTAATAGAAGAAGCTTAAAAGATGTTGTACAAAAGAAAAAGCAGCAAGATCAGGATAGAAGATAGAACGGGAGAAACAGATCTTTGTAATAAGATTAGGGACGAAGTTAATAGACTATTATGCATGCTGTGTGCTCTTATGCAGCTGCAAAATTTAACCTGCAAACTGGACTCTGAGCTTCCTTGGTGATCAGAACAGAAAAAGAAAACATAATTTATTGGTCTCTTCTTGGGTGAGTGTGGGTAGTAGGAAGGGGGAGAGAGTGTCAGTTTCTTTAAGAATTTTTTTTCTGATAGGACTGTACAAATCTTGCATGAGTGGGAATCAAGGAGCTTGTAGGATGGCCAGGTTGACAGCAGAGGAAGTAACTAACACGGTAGTGACTCTATCTACTTGGGGAGGAATGCTTTCTGGAGGCAATGTGAGACATCTGAAATCTGACCATGGGTTTAATGTGGCTTCTGTTCTTTTTTTAGTATGGTATTCTCTTCAAACAAGAGCAAGGTAAGTAGCCTGCCTGTTTAAGCAATTCATCTGTGAAAAAAACTGTTGTCCCTGGTTTCTTTAAGACTTGTCATGCTGACCAGATATGCAGTTTTCAAGTATACTCACTTTGCAGAAGAATTGGCAGCTGAAAACAAATACTCTTAAAAAACAAACAACAGCAACAACAACCACAAAAACCTGAACAACCAACTAAAAAAAAAAAGCAGTCATCATGATAGGTTGGAGGCTTCCAGGCTGAGGAAAATTTTCCCACCTGAGGAAGACATGACCGAGCTTCCCAGCTGGCGAGGTGGAAGAAGGAAATGCTTTGAGCCTCAAAACTCTGTTAACGCCGGCTCATCCGGGGAGGTGAACGTGAGCCTTTTTGTGAACTCAGAACTTGCTTTGGCCCTTAATGAAAGTGATGCCTATAATAGTGAGATGAATTTCTTTTGAGGCCACTGAGTGCATGGGGAGGGCTGGGAGCTGTGCAACAGTGGCAGTGGCAGGGATGGGAGAGCAGGCCGCAGGTCAGAGTGGGCTGGGATTGTAGCTGACCAGTGGTCCAGAGCTTTGTATCCAAAAAGGAGTCATGTCTGTGCATGGGCTGCTCACCCATCTCATTTCTTCACTATAGCCTCCATGAGTTTGGGAAAGCCTAAGGAATTTGTGGAATGCCTAATCAAAGCTCTTCCTCTCTAAGTAGTGACATGTAGGTAGTTTGACATTTAAGCCAAAAGCATCATCCAGGTTAGCTAGTGTAAGTAACTAATAGGCTAATTGGGCATGCCAGTCAACTACCTTATATGTAGCTATTGTCATCCAGGTGGCAAGTTAGCAGGCTTGAGTTAGATGGGGTTTGAAATGGAAGCCACAACTCTGTCTGTAATGCATAGCTGTTTAAGTTTAATGCCTTTATATTCATATTTTGGGAAGGTATCGCTGGAGAATTGTTGCCAGGCAGGGGTAAAGCCTCCATGTGCACTTGTCACATTTTTACATCCACACCGGGTCTGCACATACAACGGTGTGGCCTACAGCTTACAGACTTAGATTTAAGGTAGACTTTAATTAATAGAGATTGGATTTGAATGCTAGCACCTCTCATTCCTTGTCTATACAATGAGGATATTAATAGTACCCACTTCATAGGATTGTTGTAATAATTGGCCCATTAACCATAATAAAGATACTTGTGGGGAAAGGCAACTTATTATATGGAGGCTATATTAGGTATTTTCTTTTAGATCTATACTGTTTAGAATTGAACTGCCTACTCGTTTCCAAAGATCTTTACGGAGTATCTGTTACCTGGTTTAGGTCTTTTCTTGGTAGAAGGGGGTCTTCCCCACTGGTTTTACTTGTTTTAGCCAAGTGATAGCCATTGTAGACTCCTATATACCAGATAGCATGCTAAAAGAAAGGGCACTGGATTTAGAGTCCAAAGTACTACCATCCCATCCGATAAGCATGAGATTTAGGGCAAGTAGCTTCTTCAGAACCTCCAATTTTCATATGTGGCCCCAAAATTTCAGTAAAAGCTGTATAGGAAAGCACTTTGTAAAATAGTAAAGCAAATACGAATAAACGTTACCTTACAATTGTTGAACAGTATTTCAGCTTCATTAAGTCATATGCAAGAAGACTTTACTTTCCATTCTAGCCCATGATGATGCCATTTGGTCAGTTGCTTGGGGGACAAACAAGAAGGAAAACTCTGAGACAGTGGTCACAGGCTCCCTGGATGACCTGGTGAAGGTCTGGAAATGGTGAGTACCTCTCCCCTAACATACAGCTTTGGAAAATTGGGGGCTGAGGTTTTGCTTCTGAACTCTCCAGTTGCAGTCTGGGAAATACTTTTTTCTAGGCAAGAAATCTATAGCAATATGGTGGTATAAAACAGCAGCTTCTTTTTCCAACTTGTTTTCCTGTTACTCTGTATTAAAGCCCTAAAGTTTAAAAAAAAATCTTAAAGTCCTACATTGAAAACCTGGCAGCATTTGGTGTTCTGTAGCTCATTAACTCTTCTCTGATTCTGTATTTCATAGACCATTGGTATTGCATAGTCACAGGGACCCAGAATTTCAGATGCCAGGTAAAGTGTGTTCTGTGTGAAGAAATCCATTTCTCTGTCCCCTGTTGAAGGCGTGATGAGAGGCTGGACCTACAGTGGAGTCTGGAGGGACATCAGCTGGGAGTGGTGTCTGTGGACATCAGCCACACCCTGCCCATTGCTGCATCCAGCTCTCTTGATGCTCATATTCGTCTTTGGGACTTGGAAAATGGCAAACAGATAAAGTCCATAGATGCAGGACCTGGTAAGAGTTTTACTTGTAGGGGAGATAATGGAGGCTCATGATTTCTTTTCCAAAATCTTTAGGGATAGATGTGTTTTACAGCTCAGAATTTTTTGGATTTGAGAGGGATGATAATGGATGCATGAACTGTATTTCACATAATATCTTCAGTGGGGCTGGAAACAGCACTCTAATGAAACACTCTGCAACTAAACGTGAGTATTTACACTAAGTGAGATAAATAAAAGCTATAAATAGCCCTGTGTCAATTCAGCTTAGATTTTGCTGCCAAATGAATTTTGGTAGTAAACCTGTGGAAAAAGCTAGTAGTTTCCAGAGCTTTTTGGATTTCAGAACTGCTGGTCTGGGGTTTTTGACCTGTATTTTGTGTTTTCGAGAGTTTCTCTATTTACCATGTTCTGAACTGCTTCATTCACTGCCTTATGGAAGCCTAGAATGTAAAGCGTGGGGTCCTTATATATGTGTATCATGGTCAGCCCTACTCATTTTGATTAAAGGGTGTGATTCCTGGTATGTGATACATTTGAAACTTTTAAGAAACATCGATTTTTTTGTTTTAAGTACTGTAGAACAGCATAATCTTGTCCATCAGCCTTGGTAAACATCATCTGAGATGACGGAAGTTAATGATGTCATAGGCTGACTGATGTGGAGCACAGAGGACATTTCAGGATTCTTTTGAGCTTCACATTTACTTATAAATGGCTGCACAACTTTCCCCAGCAGAACCTGCTCTGCCAGAACGGGTGGTAACCGCTAGAGGGTGCGAATAGCCTGGCATTCTGTGGCACACCCCTTTGTGGGCTGATGATAGAAGAGCTGCTTAGGTGTTCCATGAACACAGTTTCCTGATTGATGCCCTGGATGGATTCACCTCCCACGAGTTATGCTCAGTAGCCACTCTAGGCTGTTCCTGTATTAGAAATAATGATGGTTCCAGAGTTTTTAAAGAGGCTGGGTTGTCTGGAAACTGAGTGTATTTTCCCTCAGAAGCAATATTTCTTGTCTGTAATTCTTACCACTGGAGCTCTTTTAAGAATATGCATACCCAGTCCATATTTTGGATCCACTGAATCATAGTGTTCGGAGTACGTGGGGTGGGATATATATTTGGAAAAAGCTACCCAGATGCACCCTGACTCCCCAGATGGTTGTCTTTACATGTGCCCTTACTCTGCTTACGTTACTTACAGAGGACTTGGGTCCCCAAACTATCCTGCAAAGTCCATTAAAACTCTAATATATAAGTATGGTCTTAAGAAAAGAGGAAGAGGCAGAACTGTTTCTACCTTTTCATCTTGGGCACCTAAGCTTTCCTAGGGGTCATAATGCTGGTGTCATTGCATGCTGGTTGCAGCCCTGGGCACGAGGCAGCTGAAGAAATCATTGCTGGATTGGTTCCAAGTAAAAGGATGGCGTATGTATCCAGCTCACTTTCCCTGATAAAACAGTACCTTTTACTGGGTGTTGTCCAAGTGTGGCAAGGTTTTAAAGGTTACTGTTATGAATGAAAAAGACAGAAGAGGCCAGGCGTGGTGGTGGTGGCTCATGCCTGTAATCTCAACACTTTGGGGAGCTGTGGCGGGTGGATCACTTGAGATCAGCAATTCAAGATCAGCCTGGCCAACATGGTGAAACCCCATTTCTACTAAAACATACAAAAAATTAGCTGGACATCTGGATGTGGTCGTGTGCGCCTGTAGTCCCAGCTACTCGGGAAGCTGAGGCAGGAGAATAGCTTGAACGCAAGATTATACCACTGCATTCTGGCCTGGGTGACAGAGCGAGACTCAATCTCAAAAAAAAAAAAAGATAGAAGAATGGAGTCTGAAAGTTGGGTTTATATTCTTTTTGGATAGGAGTCTGCATAAAACTAGATAAGGCCATTAAACAGCCAACAGTTATTTGGTCCAGTAACAAAAGCAAGCATTGCTATTGACAGCTAAAGAGCAGCTAAATTCATCTGAAGGTAAAACTCCTCAGATGAGTTTGGGTCTGATAAATGTAGGGAAAATGAACACTTAGTTTCTACCTATCTTGAAAATATGCATGGAGAATCTGAACCACCACAAAGGAAGATAAAAAAAGAAGAGAGACAATCCCCAGTCATGGAGAAGTGAGGAAGTAGGAGGAAGCGAAGACCACGAGTGTACCAGTCTTTGTGTGGACATATGTTTTCATTAGGAGTAGAATTACTGGGTATTGTGGTGTTTGTTTTCACTTAAACTGTCAAACTGGTTTTCAAAGTGGCTGTGCCATTTTACATTCCCACCAGTGTATGAAGGTTCTGGTTTCTCCACATCCTTGCTAACACTTGATGTTGTCCTATTTTTATTAAAAATTTAAGAAACCCTTAAACTAAATTTAAACTTGATAAAGAATTAGCGTCTTTACAACATAATTTTCTGAATCAGGACACTGCTACTCCAATTTAAAAAGATGTGTCTTTTGGTAAAACTTTAGTTTTTAAAATTAAGGCCAAGTCTTTTCACACTGTATTTTTGTCCTTCTTTTTTCTGTTCAGTGGATGCCTGGACTTTGGCCTTTTCTCCTGATTCCCAGTATCTGGCCACAGGAACTCATGTTGGGAAAGTGAACATTTTTGGTGTGGAAAGTGGGAAAAAGGAGTATTCTTTGGACACGAGAGGAAAATTCATTCTTAGTATTGCATATGTAAGGAAACATTGCTCTCTTTTCTCCTTCTGATTCTTTCAGTTTGCCCTTCCAGCCTGTTGCAGTCCTTGGCACAGATTCTGCCTTGGTCTGGTCAGGCAGCTGCTATCTCACTGGTGTGGTTTGCCAGGTTGCTGGTTAGACCTGTAGACAGCAGGAGGTTTGCTTGAGTTTGGTAGGGATAGCTTAACAACATGGGGTCTGAAAGTGCTAATTTTTCCATATGTTCTCTGAACAGAGTCCTGATGGGAAATACCTAGCCAGTGGAGCCATAGATGGAATCATCAATATTTTTGATATTGCAACTGGAAAACTTCTGCATACGCTGGAAGGTATATATCATCATCTTATTTTTATAAACTTGGTTATCAAATCACAAAGGAAGAATTATTCTTTCATTAAAATGCCATTAAATGGCAAACGGGCATTAGATTGACAAGATATCAATCTCAGTTGGAAAACTGAAATGCCTCCAGGTTTTAATCTTGTCACTATAGGTTTTTTTTTTTTTTCTTTTAGAGACAGGGTCTTGCTACCAGACCGGAGTGCATGGGTGTGATCATAGCTCACTGTAGCCTTGAACTCCTGGGCTCAAGGGATCGTCCCACCTCAGCCTCCTGGGTAGCTGGGACTACAGGTGCACACCATGATGTCTGGCTAGTTTTTAAATTTTTTGAGGAGATGGGGTCTTGTTATGTTTCCCAGACTGGTCTCCAACTCCTGGCTTCAAGAGATCATCCCGCTTTGGCCTCCCAAAATGCTGGGATTACAGACATGAGCCACCATACCTGGCCTGTCACTGTAGTTTTAACCTAGACATACTAGTTCTTGTAACAGTGTTAAATGCTTGTTTGGGTGAACAGACTTACTTTTTATTGATTATATCATCTATCACATTATATATATGTGTGTGCTAATATTTATTTTGCCTATTTCTGTCATTTTGGATTCTGACGAACTTTGTGATTGAAAACAACTTTTTGTTGATAATTTGAAGGTGGATGAAAGTATTGTGCCCACTGTCCACACTGGTGGCCTCTGGAAAGGAGGACTGGGTAGCTAAAGAACAGGGGTAGATTGGAGGGAGACCTTATTACACATACTTTCGTGCGGTTTTGAATTCTAATCAAGTGACTTTATTACCTCCTCACATTGCTATAGTTTATCCTTTACACTGTAATAAAGGATTTGGTAGGGAAATAACATCTTAATTTGTTCAACCTTACAAATCAGGAGCAATGTATATTTCCTTGTGTGGCCATATTTGTAGTAGAGAAGTTCTTTAAAACAATGCATGCTGAGGGCAGGGAAGGGAACTAAAGAGAAATGGCTCCAGGAGGAGAGACTGGGGTTATGTGGATGTTTCGAGAACATTAAGAGGAAAGGCCCAGTCAGAACTCTTGCTTTTCTGCCTGAAGCACCTGAGTATTTCAACTCAGTGGCTTGTAATCATTAAAAGGGGCATTGTCAGTGGGAAGCTGAGTGAGGAGGCAGTGGTTCACCAGATTAACAAGGGCCTTTATGAATTTCAGGCCATGCCATGCCCATTCGCTCTTTGACCTTTTCCCCGGATTCCCAGCTCCTTGTCACTGCTTCAGATGATGGCTACATCAAGATCTATGATGTGTAAGTTACCTGTCGAGATTCAAGGTGTCTCCCTTACTACTGATGTCCATCTTGTCCCCTTATTGTTACAAGGAGCCCTAGGGAGCAGCCCTAGTAAAGACCTGTGCTCAAGTCACATCAGACACCTTGACTCCCCAGGCGGTCCTCCCCCATTCAGCGCCCATTTTTAGTGTGTGTCCTCAAGGGCTGCTTGGAGGAGGATGTGCATGGGTTCCCTGGTAGGATCAGATACTTGCTACTTTTTCTTAGGCAGCCTGATTTTTGTGAGCTTACTGATTTCAAATTCTTTCGGATAGGTAAGTAATATACAGATGAGGAAATGGAGCCGTGGGCTGTAGCTGGCCCCTGGGGACAGGAAAAAATTAGAGCATCCATTTTCAAGGGTAGGGCTCTTCTGGCAGACATGCCTCTGCCCTAGTTAGGGAGCAGTCAGTTTATAAGCCGCCCTGCTACAGGTCTAGATGGGAGTGTTTTTGGTTTTGGCCTTTGTGAGTATAGAAGCAAGTTAATCATCCTCTTTCATTCACAGCCATCATTGTAAACCTGTGCAGACCCCCTTGTCTTCTTGTTTTCCCCCATCAGTTTTAGCCCTGACTCCTATTCCCTACTGAGGTACCCCCTGTAATGTGCTGGATCTGTGTTCTTCATACTGTGACTCAGTGCTATGGTCAGCTCTCCCTGCCAGGCGTGCCTCTGGCTCATTGCTCCTGAACATGGCATTCTAATCCACTGCAGGGTGCCAAGACCTCCTCCACCTGCACGTACTGCAACCCTGACCATCCGTGTGTGTTCTTTCAGGGGCCTGTGATAATTGCTTTCGAGTTTAAACCTCACAGTAGGAACACTGCTCCCTCTAGCCCACTTCTGGTTAAAATGCAGTTTTTTATGGCAAAAGATTATCAGCTAGACGTAGAATTCTAACTGCAGTTTTTGGAATTAGAACTGAATGAGGGTGCTACAGCCGAGAGGAGAAGATGTCTCTGTAGAGTTGTACTTGCCTGATAGTGGCAGAGGCAGTATAAATGCAGCAGGTCCTTACATTTGTGACTTTATGATTTCCATTGCCACTGTTTTATTGATCCTCCCAGCAACCAATGAGGTAGCAGCACAGATTAGTGTCCCCATTTTGCACATGAGAAACCCAAGCTGAGGTGGTGATTTGCCCAAGGAGGTGGTACTGAATGAAGACCCAAGACTGTTTTTTTTCACCCAATATTGATGCATTATTATTTATTAAAGTCCATATTTTACATTAGGGTTTACTCTTTGTGTTGTACATTCCATGAGTTTTAACAAATATATAATGACGTGTAGCCACCACTAACTACAGTATCATGCAGAATAGTTTCACTGCCCTGAAAATCCCATGCTCTACCAGATCATCCCTTCCTCCCACCTTGAGCCCCTAGCAACTACTGATCTTTTTACTAAGGCCCAGGACTTTTTACCCTCCCATGGTCCCACTGTATCCCACTGAGACTGCCTCCTGGCCCCTAACTGAGGTCTGCTCCACTCTGTTGGGTTCTGTGTTCAGGGGTAAAATTGCTGACCTCAGTTAGGCCTTATGGTGGTTCTCCTGCCAGAGGTGATTGGGTTTCATTTTTATTAAAAAAGTGAAAATAGCTGTTGTAATTAGACCTGTCTTGTTCTTGATTAGGTTTAAAATAGTCTCTCCAAGCTGCATCTGTCATAATGAATACATCTTGATGCTTTCCTTGGACTAGGAGCACTGGCTCCATATGGAAAGGCTGCCGGTGCAGGCCAGAGTCTGAACCTGCCCTTCTCCTGAGATGGCTTCCTTGCCCCGTTGGTTCTCAATTTCCTCATCTTAGGGGTTGGCTTGCGAAGCCTCTATAGTGTAGTTCTTTGTTCATTTTGAGCTTCAGCTCTTTGCTTGTTAAGGATTTTATTCTTGGCTCTTGGTGGCATCAACACATTATGGGTTAATGCTGCTATTAAAATTTGTCTCTAATGCATGATGCTACTTCATTGAAAGGGGAATTTGTGATACAGTATTCATGGTCATTATAAGGATAGCAGATTTGGTCCAGTTTATGGGCAGAGTTAATAATAAACTTTCCACTTCGGTGATTATACTCTAGAAATTAACATCTCAATTTTGTTTGAACCTTTCCCATTTCAGACAACATGCCAATTTAGCTGGTACGCTGAGTGGCCATGCCTCCTGGGTGTTGAACGTTGCGTTCTGTCCTGATGACACTCACTTTGTTTCCAGGTACTTAATGATTCTTAGCAGTTTCTAAAATGCTGGGGAGATGAGGGCAGTCTTCCTGTATAGATTGCCTTAACATTTAAAGATGTTTGACTCTTTTTTATTCAGTTAGCCTTTGTTTTCTGCAGTTCTTAAAATTTTTATTTAGTGAAGTTAGTTGACCTTAGCTGGAACAAAAGTCAACAAGGAATCCTTTTAAACAGTTAAACTCTTAGTTTTTTCATTATAAATTGAGGCTTCTACCAAAGTGACTCTAAGGTAGACTTGTGTTCCAATGGTAACTTCAAATATGTAAATGTTTGTAAAATGTTGTTTATAGATCTCAGTGTTGGTCAGCCCTGGGATGGTCAAGACAGTTGGAAAGCAGGAGATGGACAACTTGAAGGCATTGCACAGTGCTTTAGAGGCCTCCTGCGAGCCTTGGTTTTGAAGTTTTAACAGGCCTCCCTCCCATCTGGAAATAGGTAGCTGTGTCTGAGACTCCTGGAGAACAATTAAAATGAGGGCCAGGCAGATCAGAATTTCAGGAAAACGGCTACCCTGTGAGGAGGGAAAGCCACCCAGTGATGATGCAATACCTGTCCATTTCCTGTACTGAGGCATGGGGGTTGGGGGTTCTGAAGTTAGAAGAATGTAAGTCATCAAAGGATTTTTGGTCGAAGGCCTTCCAACTTCAAACCGATACTAATGTTCACTTTTTAAAATAGTTCGTCTGACAAAAGTGTAAAAGTTTGGGATGTTGGAACGAGGACGTGTGTTCACACCTTCTTTGATCACCAGGATCAGGTATGGCATTACTATTTCATCTTTAGATAGCTGGGGTTGTTTGACCATTGTACCAAAGAGGTTCTTTTCCTAACCTTGTTGCTTGAGCTGTAGATGCCAGTAGATGCCTGGGCCTGAGCTGTTGTGTCTGCTCAGTCATCCATGTAGCCAGAGTTCCTGTGCACAGTCTGGGGTGCAGAGGCTGGGATGTGCTGTCAGCCTAGCAACTCACGAGGCATATCCCCACACAGGCCGGAAGACATCGTGTTAGCCCCTCAGCCTTTAAATGCCGTCTTTGGAAATTGCTGCAGCTGGTGTCTGGGGCCCTCTCCTGGGGGCTGCTGGGCCATGGCAGGCTGCTGGGCCATGGCAGGCTCACCAACGACCTTCCTCTTCAGGAGATTCCATTGCTTATCACTTGTCATTTTTGGAACTGTCCAAAGAAGAGATGTGATTTTTTTTTTTTTTTAATATAGTAGAAGCTGGAAATTCTTACAAGTTTTTTGGCTTTAGTGGTATTGATAACTTTTGTTTCAGTCTTTAAAAGGAAACTGTTCTCACAAGCCTCTTTGTCTTTGCCACGGTGACTATGTGAAATAGTAAAGGTGTTCTAGTGCAATACTGCTCAGTCTTGCATGTGTGCTTGTATCCCCTGGGAACCTAGTCAAAATGCAGATGCTGCTTCACTAGGTCTGGCATAGGGCCTGGGATTCTGCATTTCTAACAGGCTCCCAGGTGAGGCCAAGGCTGCTGGTCCTAACCACACTGTAAGGTCTTGGGGAACTAAGCATAGAAAATAAAACGTCCATGGCAGTATAAAATTGGCTTTTAATACATTTTAAATATTTTTAGATGGTCCTATAGATTTCTTCTCTTTGAAATGAAACTTAAAGTTAACTAATATTGTTCATGCTTTTTACTTTTCACCTTAAATTGTTTCCAACAAAATTGAGGGGGTTGAATCTTGATATTCCACTCCTGGATTTAAACATCTTACTCAAGGAGTAAGTCCTGGCTAGCTGTGTTGCCTTGTATGCATGGATCATTGCAGTGCTGTTTCAGAGGCTGGAGTGAAAGGCCATCATGCAGCCCAATCCCAACACTAAAATCAGAATAGGGTGACAGGCTTACCACCCAAAATCACCTCCTAATAATCAGGAAGTTATTCCTGACTAGAGAAACTCCAACCACATCAATTCTGTCTGGGAAGGAGGTGTGAATCAGTTAATTCAACACATAGCAAATAAAAATCTATGGTCCACAGTATCATGTTGTCTAGCTCCTGGGGACAAGCAGGCTCCATAGGCCACTCATAACAGAGTGAGAATTATTGACCGTGGGGGGTGGACAAAAGGGGCCAGCTGAGGAGCAGTTTGTGATTTTCCCTATAGGCAGTGATCTCGGGGTAGTTGTCGGGCCTCTTTCTTCCTGGAAGCATAAATGTTGGTATCTTACGACTTCCATCTTTCTGGCATTAGGTTACCTCAGGATTCTGACTCTTTGAAAGGGTTATAGATAATCTTGATTAGTACTGTATTTAAAAATGATTTTTTTTTTTTTTTTTTTTTTTTTGGAGTATGGGAAGGGACAGGAATGCTAATTAAATAGCAATACTGGAAGGTGCTTGGTTAAAGCCTCCATGCTCACTGATTTAGAAAGTACAATATCCTCATCTCAGTTTTTGTAGATTCAGAATAATGAGAAAATAAGGCTGTTCATTTCATAAATATTATAAATAAAGGCATTTGTAGAACTTTTTTTTTTTAATTTACAGGTCTGGGGAGTAAAATACAATGGAAATGGTTCAAAAATTGTGTCTGTTGGAGATGACCAGGAAATTCACATCTATGATTGTCCAATTTAAACATCAAAGTCTCCAGGCTTATGCTGCAAAGAGAATGTACGGATTGATCATGACATTCCTTACCTTTTTAGGCTTAAAAGAAATATAGCATTTATTGTAGCAAAGACTTGAATTTTGTAGATACAATATAAACCTTTTCATGTTTTATTGGGAATGCTGTTCATACTTTAACATAAAGCTTTCTTAATGCAAACACCAGTGTCCTTGAACATGCTTCTTTTTTCAGTTACCCTATTACCAGTGAAACAGTGAGAGGGATTGGCATTAAGAGCAAATCTCTGCCTTAGCCATCAAGACATCCAGGCACTTCTTTAACTTTCCGGCTTAGAAATACAGGCTTTTCCAGGGAATTGACTCATGCAGTGAGATACAGCAGCGAGCTCCCCAGAGCTGTGATAAAGAAGCTAATCTATTTTAGAATGGAGTCCTGAAGGAAAGAGTATATTTGACTGCATAGGAACATTATGTACTCCTGTCTTTCTGGGCGTCCTTCTACTTGATGTGTTAAAGATGTCCCCTGCCAAGCCCTCCTTCCCCTTATTAATTTCAGAGAGGTCTCTAACTCACTAGGTAGGTATTGGAAGGCAGGCTGCTAATTCTTGCTGCCTTAATAATGCCTAGGCTCAAGCCTGTGCCTCTAAGGTAGAACAGTAGCTCTGCCTTAGTTATTTCAGAGTATCTGTACCTCACAGTTTCCTCCTCATCGGCCCCCTTGAGACTCACGTTAATGAGAAAGATGCAAGTAGCTAAACACTTGGAAGAGTGTTGCTTTTTATTGATCATAACTTAATATGCTTATGAGTCAGATCATGTGCTTTTCCCCAAACGACTCACTGCCCTCAGAATAAAGCTCACCCTTTTTATCATAGCCCCCTGCTTCTTCCTCCTGCTTGCCTTGCTCACCCTCCTGTAACCACATCATCCTTGCCATTCCTCTGCCTGGAATGTTTTCCCTCCAGACCTTCGGACATCTGCTCCCCAACTGCATCCAGGATTCTGCCTAGATGCCAGCTCCTGGTAGAGGCCTTCTTCCCTTTCCCTTCTACTTACTCCCATTCCTCTTATTCTTCATACAGTTACCACTTTTTGTTTGCATTCACCCCCATCCCCAAAATAAAGCTCCATGAGGGTGGAAACTTCATTCCATTATATCAACCAATGAGAGGCAAGCTGGCACTTAACACTGAGCTCTCAAAAAAATGAAAAAGCAAAGCCACTTGTCTCTCATACCAGCTCAGTTTTAATTTTAAAGTGACAAATGTACAGGTGGAATAAAATTTTAAGCAACACCCTCCAAATTCCTCTTACATGACAAGAAGGAGCTGAATGTAGTTTTACTCCATCACCAACGAAACAGTAGTTCTTTAGCAATAATTAGGAAGTCACAGCACAGAAACAACACCCCGGAGTTGTGGTCCATTTACAAATAGATTTTTCACTTAGGCTTCGTTGGAAGAAGTGATTTTATATCTATCCTGACCCATGGTCAAAGTGGGCATAGGTGGGCTGTTTCTATACTTTGAGCAAATTATGCCTCACTAGCTAACAATGTTCTGCGGGAACCTGGTCCGTGCAGCTGGTTCACCCTACTTCTGCATGGTCTGATCTGCTTTTTGCCCCTCCTAAGGAAGATCCCTGGTCTGAGTGAAACTCTAAGGTGCCATGTAACCAAATAAGGGTAGGGCAGATCTGACAGGTGGCCTCTGCTTTAACCCAGCAGCTTACAAGTTTTTTGTGACTTGGGGGCAAGAAATAAGCAGTAATGGCTAAAGACTGAGGTAACCCTAAGTTCGAATTGTAGTCTACCTGTCAGGAATAAAATAATGACTGATATCCCTCCAAACAAACTATAATTTACAGTAGTAGTCCACACAAACTGTAATCCACAGTGCAACTCAGAGCAGTTCTTACCAAAACATCACTTGAGCAGGAAGCCCTTTGTAATATGACTGTGCAATGAGAGGAACAATCCTTTGGAAGGGAGCTGAATCTGGGAGAATGAGGTGGAAAACACTGGGGAGTTCTATGTCTTTGCAGACCCTCAAGTCACCCCAGATTACTGGTCAGAGAAGCTGGCTGTGCCATGGGCCAAACCAGCAACATTCTCCCTCAGCTTCCGTTGCTGCACTGAGGCTGCCGAGGACACAGAAGGATTTAGTTTTCTTTACAAGTAAGCACTTTGGTGGGAAAGCATTGCAAAAGTTGTCAACAGAAAATCATTAAAACCATGAAGAACAAGGTGTGAGGGTCACAGGCAAACAGTTATCAGCATATGATTCAAAACACTGGTTTGTCCTCACCACAGAGCTTGGAAGGTTCAGAAAACTTCCAAGAGAGATGATCAGACACACTCACATTCCATCCACTGAAGGGCACAGAACAGTAGGAACTAAGTTGGCCCTGTTAAGCAGGCACAGGCAGCCATGTCCGATCCATGGATGTGCTTTTGTTCTTTAAGAGGATCATCTCGAATCCTCAGAAATGTTATCTTAGCAGCCCTGAGATCATGCCCTCAATAACTCTGCCAAGGGAGGGGGGAGAAACCACAGACCTAGAGATGGGCCAGGATGCCCACTTTGTGCCTTGGGGTTTGCTAGGGGGCTGAGCTGCTAACTGGGCTGTGCTTTATTGGTGACATTGAATTAAGGCAAAGCCACTAGAAGCACAAAGTGTTGGTGCAATTACTGACATCTCAAAAAGTATATCCTGAAAATAGAAATGAACAGATTCCATAAACAGACTAGAGGTGATTAACACTTAAAACATTTAAATATAAATTAAGCTATAACTTAAGTTACAACCAAAATAAAAACCAAAAAGACACTCAGCAATTAAGAATGCTGAACACGTACACAGGACATCCCAAACATGAGGCCATTGAAGCGATCCATTTTCATTGTGCCAACTTTACATTCATCATGTGCTAGTCCTGCAGGGCCACGCAGCCCCGCACCACGTCATGCTGTCTGGCACTGCACTCCAGCCCGGGGCCCGTCTTCGTCCTCCTCGTAGGCCTCCCTGTGCTGACGCCAGTTCTGCTCATTGGGACAAAACTCCTTCAGCTCCACTTGATCCATGTCATCTGTAATCCTCACTTTCTGTCGAGGAGGCAGTAAAGCTTCCAGCTGAGGAAGCTTTTCCAGAGAAAGCCAGTGTTTTTCAGGAAAGATTACCTGTAAAGGGTGAGGTGGGAAAGAAAGGTGGCTGTTTATTCCCCTTCCGATTAAGGCATTTAATATGTCCACGACAAACACAGTGAACTTACTAAAAATTGTATGATCAGAATCCCTTTTTCCAGGGGTGCTTTGTAGATGGGCATTCCTTCATCACGCACACATTTCAGGTCCCCGTGCTTTATCACCTCACCTGCCAGAGAAAGGGTCAATTATGAGGCAGAAAGGCAGAGGGGCCTGCAGAGGTCGTTCTCCCTCACGGGAGAGCCTGAGGCAGGTCCTAGCACCCCGTGGCACTGGGCAAAAGAAGTGTGGCATCTGACTGGAAAGCTGGCCCCAATCCCAGGTATCCTTGTCAGGTACTGCCTGGGGCTGGGGCTCAGGCTGGGACTCTGGCCCGTGCTCCCCCGGCCCGTGCTCTGGGCTCCAGCAGTGTGTCAAGGGGGCAGCATCCCAGGTAGGTTTGAAACAAGTGAACCAGAAGTCATGACACCCAAGTCTGCATAAAATGGGGCCAACAACCATCACTCTGCCCCTTCGTGGGGTGACAGGTATCCCTACCACAAGGGGAACAGGAATGCTCCTCACAGACAGGAAGAAGCCTCAAGAGTCCAACCACTCCCCTGCCTGGCATAAAAACTGGCTCCTGGCCACCTGTAGGTGACACCCAGGTTCCTTGGTAGGGAGCTCACTAGGTGGCTTGGCCACAGGCAATCTCCTTCATGGTCAAAATGCACTTCCATACACGCTGCTGAGCTGGAGTCACCCTCCCGGCTGGCACCCGCTGGGTCTTACAGCTACGTGACTTTGCAAGGCATCAGGGGAGTTCAGACCCCAAGAACTCTGAGGCATTCTCCCAAGTCAGAAACTTCCCTCTAAGCATGGAAAAGGAAAGGGACAAAAGGGTTTCTGATAAAAGTATACTCTTCAGCTCGGCGATGAATATGGACAAAGACAAAGAAATGTTTGGAAAAAATGGGAGAGACGGTAGAGGGGAATCAAAACAATTTATTCAGCAGTCCACTTCCATATGGAACTATCTAGAAAGTGAGCTCTCTCTTCAAGAGGAAATCTTTAAACAGCAGGTTTTAAAAATAAAGTAAGCCAATGACTATCCTTGAGGTTCATTCATGGGCAGGGCTGTGGCTCAGACATGGCCTTCAGAGCCTACTGACTGTGCAGGACAGCAACCCCTTAGCTAAACTGCTCCGGATTGCTGGCTTTTTGTGTTCCTGTTTATTCTTTTTCTGAAATACAGTCATGGCCAGGCGCGGTGGCTCACGCCTGTAATCCTAGCACTTTGGGAGGCCGAGGCGGGCGGATCACGAGGTCAGGAGTTCGAGACCAGCCTGACTAACATAGTGAAACCCCCATCTCTACTAAAAAAAAATAGAAAAATTAGCTGGGCATGATGGGGTGTGCCTGTAATCCCAGCTACTCAGGAGGCTGAGGCAGGAGAATGGCGTGAACCCGGAAGGCAGAGCTTACAGTGAACCAAGATTGTGCCACTGCACTCCAGCCTGGACAATAGAGCAAAACTCCGTCTCGAAAAAAAAAAGAAAAAAGAAATACAGTCATGCACAGCATAGTGTGACCTTTCAGTCAACAACATTTATGAAGATGGTTGCAAAGGTTACACCAAACTTTTACTGTACCTTTCCTACGTTCAGGTATCCACATAGTCAGCATCGTATTACAACTGCCAACAGTATTCAGTACAGCAACCTGCTATGCAGGTTTTGGCCCAGGAGCAACAGGCTATGCCACACAGCCTAGGGTGTAGCAGCCTACACCATCTAGGTCTGTGCGAGTATATTCTATGATGTTCACACCACGACAACATCACCAAACAATGCATTTCTCAGAACGTAGCCCCATCATTAAGTGACATATGACTGGTTTTTCTGTCTCCCCATTCCTATCAGGTGTCACTTCTTGCTGCTCTCAAGCTCTACTCCCCATGCTTCTGCTTCTAGCTTACTGGGAGGTGGGAAACTGACCAAGCATGGAAAACTACAGGTAGAAGACCACCACAATTTCGGCTCTCCCGGCAGGTAAATACCCGCCTGCAGGCAGGGCCATCACACCCTTGTGTGGCTCCAAAATCACTTTTTTAGTTAATCCAATCCTCAGCAATGCTCGTAACAGGCTAAAGGGCTCTAGGGAAGAAGGCATTTCAACAACAGAAGAGAGGAGGAAGAGGGAGGAGAGAAGATGGAGAAACAAGAAATAAGCCAACACAAAAGAGGGGAGAAGAAAAAAGGAGAGGGTGCAAAAGGGAACAAAGTAAAAGCAAAAAGAAAACAAAAAGGAAAACAAATCCCCAAAGAACTCTCCAACGGCAGGTTTCCTGGATGCTCCACCCTTCCTTATAATAAAGAAGGAAATAGGTTTCTTAGGATTTGCCACTTCCTTCCCTCTGGGGCTTTTTCTCCGCCACACTCCATTTGGCTCCCGGTTCCCTAGACTGGGGTCAACGGAGGCAGCAAGGAACACTGGGCTCTGACCCCTGGCAGGGCCCAAGCCTCAAACAGTCCACCCCTGGACAGGATGGTCTTTCCCAAAGAAGTTACATACAGATGCCGCCCAGCCCCAGCTCAGGAGGGCTAGGATCTGGGCTGTGACCATGTAAGGGCGTCTTGGACACAATGCCAGGGTGTTGAGCTCACAACCAGTGGTCTGGGGCTTCATGTAAACTGTGATCTTCAAACTCCTTCTCGAGGGAAGAAATGGGTGCCTTGGGAGGTCTATGGAAGCCTAAGGATAGGTGTTTTATTTTAAATCTTCATGCAAATTTTGCATTATACTGCAGTGCTTCCCCCAATCCTTGATTATGTATTAAAACACACGCAAGTCTGGGCAACATGGCAAAACCCCATCTCTACAAAAAATATAAAAATTAGATGGGCGTGGTAGCATGTGGCTGTAGCACCAGCTACTTGGGAGGCTGAGGTGGAGGTTACAGTGAGCTGAGATCACGCCACTGCACTTCAGTCTGTATAACAGAGCGAGACCCTTGTCTCAAAAAATAAATGAACAAATTTTAAAAATAAATAAAAACAGACACAGAGCAAATGACAAACCAAATGGGGTAAAATGTTGACATCAGACAAATCATATATGGGTGGACCTCGGACTATTTTTGTATTTACAACTTTTTGTAAGCTTGAAATTGTTTCCAAATAAGTTTATTTTAAAATCCCAAAAACTGATCAAGGCTTGGATATATAATTCTGCTTCCTATTATCCCCAGGAAAGGAGGAACCTGAAAGAATCCAAGAGAGGAAAGAGAAAAAGAGCACAAGGCTGGGAAGAGGAAAGCAGGCAAGGAAGGGAAGGGGGAGAGGGACAGGGAGGGAACAGAAGCCCAGGCCTCAGTCACCCCACTGGATTTGAGTCTTATCTCCAGCTGCCACTGCCCTGGGGGCAGGCTTATTGGCTGGTTACCTCCCTGCCTGCCCTGAACCTACCCCTTTTGCCCCAAACCTCAAATGGCCATAGGAAAAGGTAATCCCAGCCCCACGACCAGTGAGGGGACTACAGCAACACTGCAAATGGCTGGTGCTGGGGCCCAGGCTGCTTCAGTGGCGTAGCCACCACCACACCCATCCAGACATTCTTTGCTATGCACAGCTGACCTTAGTGCTATTCAGAAGCAGCTTCAAGTCAAGGTCTCTGGCCTGGCCTCTCTCCTTTCTCATCCCCTTCTAGGCAGGTGCTCTGGTGCCCACACAGACCCTCACTGCAGCGAACACAGAAGCCCTCCTGGGAGATGAGTCCCCTAGTGTCTACAAGGGATTTGGGGGCTGAGCTCAGGCCCTCAGGAACCCTTTCAGCCCAGAGGCATCTCCCTCTGGCTCCCATGGGTGTGTGCAGACCAGCAATTCCTGTGGAAACCTCCAAGGATAAGCTGATAGGCAAAGTCTTACTTACAGGAAAATTCTACTTTAAAATGTAACTCATGTAATGCACCACAGAGGCTACAGGAACATGTGGATGAATCAGCACAAATCACCACTTGATAGAAAAACACCACCTATTAAGCTGTTTTCTTATACAAAAATAAATTTTTAAAAATTTAAGTTTAATTGGCAGACTTCATCTAAAATTTCAGAGCCCCAAGATTCTTATTTGAGACTTTTCCCCTCAACTGAATATTTTTCTAGGAGAATATAAAAGGACTTTATAAATTATCCAGAGTCATCAGGGATAACTTTAAATTTAGAGAAAATCACGTCATACTAATTTGTGTAACAGAATTTGACTTTAAATGTGAAATCAGGTGAACTATTCCCAACACAAATAAGAAATACTCAAAGCAACAGATGCCCTAAACACCTGGCTTGATCATTACGCATTTTATGCATGGGACAAAGTATTACATGCACCCCATCAATATGTAAAATATTATGTAGCAATAAAAAAATCAGGCTAACTTGCCAGAATTATGCCAAACATACAGAACGTCAATGGAAACACACATTTGAAACTTTACCTGATTTGGATGTAATGACAAGAATTCGACTGTCCAATGTTTTTATCGTCTTCTTGAAGCCACAAAGAGCTTCAGAAAGCTGAATTTTCATTTTCATGATCAAGTCATGGCCTCGTCTCTGAAAGACACTATGATCCTTCTGATCAAGCACAATTATGACATCACCAGGCTCCAGCTCAGGCTCCTGATCTCCTTCTCCATGAAATAGTATCTTTTGCCCATCTTTCATACCTATGAAACATCATCCCTTTCTGATTAGCCATTTCTCATACAAACCATGCTTCCCTAAAGCTTTTGAAGAAGGAACAGAGTCCTTCAGGGGTTCTTTATTCATCAAGCCTCCTAACCTCATGCAGGCACAAGGCAGGGAGGGGTGGCTAGGACGGCCAATGAGAAAAGAGGTCCCATTGCCGGGCGCGGTGGCTCAAGCCTGTAATCCCAGCACTTTGGGAGGCCGAGGCGGGCGGATCACGAGGTCAGGAGATCGAGACCATCCTGGCGAACACGGTGAAACCCCATCTCTACTAAAAAATACAAAAAACTAGCCGGGCGAGGTGGCAGGCGCCTGTAGTCCCAGCTACTCAGGAGGCTGAGGCAGGAGAATGGCATCAACCCGGGAGGCGGAGCTTGCAGTGAGCTGAGATCCGGCCACTGCACTCCAGCCTGGGCGACAGAGCGAGACTCCGTCTCAAAAAAAAAAAAAAAAAAAAAAAAAGAGAAAAGAGGTCCCACTTCCCTTGGCATGATGTGGGGCCAACCCCAGCATGCACAGGGAGGGGGGTGCGGCTCTACATCCCAGGTCTCCACAGCACTCCCTTCCCCGGGCCTGTGATGCCACATGCCAGCATGGGGTCACCACCCACTTCCCGGGGCACAGGGTGCATGACTCAGGACTGATGGGGGTCAGCCAGCCCTGTCCTTTTCTAATAAGTCATTATGCACACTCAAGGCACAGGGTTCAGGCATGTTTAAACAGTAAGTCCTTTAATAACACCTGTGTCGGTTTGGGTGTTAATTCTTTTACTTTTGGTCTCGTATCTGATCTAGGATATATTCACTGGATTGGAAAGCCAAAGAATCATCAGAGAATACTTGGAGGACAGCTAAAATGGAAAAAGGCCTTAAAATGATAGCATCAGGCAAAATGAATAGCAGGAGAAGGTGCTGTATTTGGGGGAATCTGATGCACCAGATGGGGAAATGTGGAGAGAAAGAGAACATGCAGCCACAAACACTTACACAAGCCCTTACGGCCAATGAGCATTGGAAGCGACCAGGAAGGCACTCCTAAAGATTCTAGAGGAATGGCTTGAGAATGTCAGGAAATGGCAACTAACCAAAACCAAGGCCAAGTAAGACTTTCAGAGCATTAGAAAATCTCATAAAGAGGCTGTCTGTGATCTCAAGGAAGTAAACCTCGGCAAGAACACTTTGGCAGGTGACATGGAAAGGAAATAAGGCCAGGAAGGGTGGAGAGAAGATGACTGGGAAACAAGAGGAATTCATGGCACACCCAATACATGTTGTGATACAGCTCACTTCCCTGACATCCAGCCTGTGTATCCCACGATTAGCATCCAGTCAGCATTTCCAGCCAGTGTGGAGCACCAGCTCTGCGCAGCCTCACCTTTTTCAACATGTACCTCGATAATCTTCTTCTCACGGATCACCTTGGCACCGCTGCAGCTCTCGCAGCGGTCCTTGGGGTTGATGCGCTCGCCCTGGCCCTTGCACTCAACGCACACGGTCTGGATCTGCTGCACCATGCCCGGCCCGATCTGCTGGATGTGGATCTGCATCCCCCGCCCCTTGCACAGCGGGCACTTCTCCACCGATCCCTTCTTCCCGCCAACACCTGCAGGGTCGGGGGAGGCAGGAGTGAGGGCCATGCTCTGCCCTTACCAGTGTCCCTGCTGGGCGCCACAGCAGAAGGGTAGAGAACCCTCACATCGGACATTGGGCTTAGAATTCTATTTACAATCAAAAAACAATGCGGAAGAGCCTGGAGGAGTCCAGCCAAGCAGATAACATCCAGATGTTAACATCTGACCTCAAATATGTGTGATTTTGGCTGCATCAATCCAAATTTATTACTTTAGCTTCATCAAATGTGTTTTCTTCCACCCCAGGTGGAACCTGCATAGGCCCACAGATGAATGAAGAGGCTGGGGCTGTGGAGATCTAGAGAACAAAAGCTCTGTCAACAGCAGCAGCTACCCAGCTCAGCCAATTCTCTCTGTGGGACAATGTGAGGCTGGAGTAACCAGACATGGCTTTTCTTGAAAACTCAGATTTTTAAAAAATTACAATAATTATATGTACATTTAAGTCAGGGGTCAAGAAACCATGGCCGGACTGCTTGGGTTTGTAAATAAAGCTTTACTGGAACACAGGCATGTCCATTCATTTATGTAATATGATGGCAGAGTGAACTAGTTACAAAAGACTCCATGGCCCGGAAAGCCTAAAATCTGGCTCTTTACAGAAAAAGTCTGCCAGCCAAACCCCCCAGATGAGGTCAAGTGTCTGATTTTTAATTTTTAGAAATAGTTGTCAACATGTCAAACAGAGGTGCAGCCTGAAGAAAGCATTCATTCAGGCAAAGAGATGTGGTCCTCAGGCCACCTGGTTGTAATCTCTGCTTTATCCTTGCATTTGAAATAAGATAACTTATTTTCCCTGAACTAAAACAAGCATTGTTTCTGAATCTAAGGGATCAGAACTGTGAGGTTCAGTCAAAAATTAATTTTTACCTTCACATTTCTCACAAATTACATTTTTCTGGAGGGCCAATTTCTTCGTGACTCCATTATATAAATCTTCAAGAGTTACAGATAACTGGTGTACAACATTCTTGCCTTAGCAAGGGAGAAAAAAAATTAGTGGCGTTGAATGAAATATACCACTGTATTAAATACCACCCATATGACCCTTAGTCGTATGAAATCTCCAGAGATTCAAGACTGTGGCTGGGTCATGCACTCCCTTCCCTGCAGGAAGCAATGCTTCTATTACCCCAGCCCATCCTTCTGGCCCTCAGCCAATAACAAGAGCTAATACCCTCTCTAGCTATGAGCTAATTAATCATTTATAGAGGCCAACAAAAAGACTTTCCACCTTTATTTTTGGAGAACAAATCTGAGGACAGGGAGAGCACTAATTGAGAAACCGAAAGCAGTATGAACCCACGAAGTTGGTTAAGTTTCCCCATGAAAGGAGTTCTTTCTATACATAAATCTGTGACAGCCAAAGTCTCTGGATCTTTCACTGAAACTCTTCCTTGGGCATAAAGCACTTTACTTTCTGAGCCCTTCTGTAACTGGTGGCCAAATGGGAATTATTTCCTCTGCCAAAATCTTGCTTCTGCACTCAGGACGGTGGGTGTTTGGTCCTCAGGGTGGGGGTGTGCTCCAGCACCTGCCAGCCTGTCAAGACTGACAGCATCAAGACCCTCCCTGCTGCCCATGGAGCTCCTGCAGTCACTGAGACGAGCTGTCCTGGTTTACTGGCTGCCAACTTTGAGAGATGACTTAATTAAGGGCATGAAGTTTTTCATCTCAAGACAGTGAGGGAGCTGGACAAGAGAATATCCAAAGTTTTAATCACATCCACACCATCAATTATATGAGCAGGCAATATGCTCAAAGGACAGGGGAAAGATTTTTCCCTAATAAACACTTTGTGATTTTCAGCACTCTGTGTTCACAGAATTGACACCCAAGCTTTTTAAAGCTCAAAGTCAATTACAATGTGATAACAGGTGCTGCTTCACTTATCTAGGGGTCTCTCAAAAACCACACTTCTTAAACCCCAAGGCAGAGCTCATCTCTTCTGACTTTATCCAGAATTATAATAAGCCTGCTTAATTTTCTGGTTTCAAGATTCAAAGCAGCCTGACAACAGTAAACTAAACAGGGGGAATGGGAACTAGTCTATTAGCAACTACTAACATTAGCAACTACTAACAACAGAGGTAACAGCCTGTGTAGCCTGGCAGAAGGTGAGATGCAGAAAAATTAGGAAGAGCAAACCTCGAAAGTCAAAACAGTGGCCTGGGGGCACTGAGCTAAGGGCTAAGTTCCTCATTCACCTGGGGATGAAGTTGCTACTACTCATAATGCATTCTGAAAAGAAAGGCAGGTCATTTACAAAGATTTCAAAACACAAAGAGGTAAAATTTGTTACCTAAAAAATCCCCTGAGCAGGCTGGGAAATGAGGCCATACTGAACATGGCAAGGGTACCCACCTAGAATTAGAGAGCCTGCAGCCCAGGCCCAGGTCAGGGAAAATGGAAGGCCACAAAGGGAGGGTGGGCAAGAGGGGAGAGGAACACTCTCGGTAAAGGATCCCTGACAACCACAGGAGGCGTCATTTACATCCCTCAACACACTCTGGTGCCTGACCCCAACAACAGAGGAAAAGAAGGCACGATGAACTTGACCTTCCTCTTTTCTATCCACCACTCCATTCGCTCCTTCATACAGCACTGGAGGATGTCAGATAATTACTAAATTTACCAGGAGTTTCCAGGTAGCCTGAGCACTAGACAAGTGATAAACTCTTTAAAGTTAATGATCCCAAAACATGGCAACTGTACCTTGTTTTTTTTTTTTTTTTTTTTGTCTGTCTGGTTTTTTTTTGTTTGTTTTGTTTGTTTGTTTTTTTTTGAGACGGAGTCTTGCTCTGTCGCCCAGGCTGGAGTGCAGTGGCCGGATCTCAGCTCACTGCAAGCTCTGCCTCCCGGGTTTTATGCCATTCTCCTGCCTCAGCCTCCGGAGTAGCTGGGACTACAGGCGCCCGCCACCTCGCCCAGCTAGTTTTTTTGTATTTTTTAGTAGAGACGGGGTTTCACCATGTTAGCCAGGATGGTCTCGATCTCCTGACCTCATGATCCGCCTGTCTCGGCCTCCCAAAGTGCTGGGATTACAGGCGTGAGCCACCGCGCCTGGCCTTGTCTGTCTGTTTTTTTAAGACAGGGCCCCACCCTGTCATGCAGGCTGGATTGCTCACTGCAGCCTTGACTTCCTGGGCTCAAGTCATCCTCCTGCCTCAGCCTCTCAAGAAGTAGCTGAGACTACAGGCATGAGTCACCAGGCCTGGCTAATTTTTTTATTTTTATTTTTTTGAGATGGGGGGGTCTCACTATGTTGCCCCGGTTGGTCTTGAAATCCTGGCCTAAAACGATCCTCCCACCTTGGCCTCCCAAAGTGCTGAGATTACAGACATGAACCACTGCACCTGGTCCAATCATATCCTTTTAAAGCACGATCTATCCTGATTCCAAAAACACGTACAATTGTGGAAACCATACAACTTATTTATGTTTCTTTAAAAGCATTTACCTCTTCTCTCTCTAGCCATCCGTCCACCACCACCAAAGAACATGTCAAAGATGTCCATGGGTGAAGAGAAGCTGGGGCTGCCTGAGCCTCCTTCTTTAATTGCCTGCTCTCCGCCTTGGTCATAAATATCCCTTTTCTTTGGATCTGAAAGCACTTCATATGCCTGGGATATGAGTTTAAACTTTAAAAGAAAAGAGAGAGAGAGATTTTTAAAAAGAGAGAGGTTTCAGTTGTTTTGTTAAGCAAACCCGCCATATAAACATACAAAGTAATAGAGGTATTCTGCCCCCAAACCCTTGAACTAGCCAGTCTATACATCCTCTACCTGGAACCTGACTTACCTGTCTACTTACTCCTTTGGTAAAGTGGGAAACACAGGGCAAACATATTAAGGGACTGGTGAAAGGGACATGACAAGAATAAGGAAGAGAAGGCAGTAGAGAAGGAAAGTTTCTCCCTAACCTGGCTGCACCAGACAGGAAGTCGAGTCCAGCTAGGATACCATGAGATAGTGCCAGGGCTGAATCTCTAACCAGATAAAGCTAGGACTCTGGGCACTACCACTGGCTCACCTCGTCATGGGAATGATTTCATTAGTTTACTAGCATGAATTCAACTACAGGCATCTGTGAGCACCTAACCACGTACCAGACATTGTATACAAACCTATACTCCTGATCCTCCCCCAAAAGCCCCATCCTGCCCATAGTCTTCCCCATATCACAGTTATTGGCAATGCCAATCTCACCTGTCAACAAATTCCACTGACGCTACCTTCACATTTGCATCTCCAGTACCCTAAGACACACACAATATCCCATGTGTAGCATTCCTGCCAAAGAGTTACCACTGGAACCCAATTGTATGAAAGAATCAGAAAAGCCAAATTGAGAGATACTCTAAAATTAAAAGATAGGAATGCATACAATGTGTGATCCTGGATTAGATCCTGCACTGGGGGGAAAAAAATGGCTACAAAGGACATTATTGGAACAATGGGAGAAATGTGAATCTTTGTTCTCAACTTCTTGAATTTGATAACTGCACTATGGTTATGTACAAGGATGTCCTTGTGCCTAAGAGAAACATGCAGCACTTAGGGCTGAAAGGTTACGCTACAGGTAGCTTCCTCCCAAAATCTTTAGCCAACAGTAATAATAATAATAATAGATAAAACAAATGTGACAATTTACTTACAACTGGTAAAGCTAGGTGAAGAATACATAGGTGTTCATTGTACCACTCATGTTTTCTGCAGGTATACGGAAATTTTAAAAATAAAATCGGAATGCTAAAACATGCAAGATCTGTTCTTTCTCACCACACCACATCCACTCTGGCAGAAGGCACCATCTCAGGCCTGGACTACTGAAGTGGCCTCCTCCCTGGTCTTCCATGTTCCCTTCTTGCCCCAGCTTTCAGTGTGTTCTCCATTTGAGCCTACTAACTGGGTCAATCCTCTGCTCAAACCTCTACAAGGCGGCCCATGTCACTGGGAGTAAAAGCCAGTCCTAACTTTCATCTATAAGCCCAACCTGGCACCTCTACTTTCCTCTCCTCCTGTGCGTCCCCACCCCAATTCTGTGCCAGCTTCACCAGGCTCCCTGCTGTTCCTCAATTCTGCAGCCTGAGCCTCAGAGGCACCTCGGCCTGGTGTGGCCTCCCCACTCACCTCTTTCCAGCCTTAGCTCACAGACCACCTTCTCAGGGATGCCTCCTGGTGATCCAGCTTTAACACTGCAAACCCACCTCAGACCCTCCCACCCCCCACCCCTGCTGCATATTTCTCCATAGCATTAACCACCTTCCAACAAGCTGTATCATCTATTGCTTAGCTTATGTAGCCCCCACTGCAACATAAGCTCCGTGAAGATGGGGGGTTTTGTCCACTGCTGTCTAACTGAGCCTGGAACCATGCCTGGCATGTAGAAGGCACTTGGTAAATACCTGTTAGATGAATGGTTCGATTCTGGGAACGCAGACATAAATAAATGAGGTACGGTCTTGGCCCTCCAGAGGCTACAGTTTAGTCAGAGAGACATATATGGATATATAGATATACAGATCTTACAATGCAGCTGGCTTCACAAAATACTCAGGGAAAAAAAGTGCCATGAAATAAGGAATCTGAGAGACAGAACAAGGGAATTTGAGGCATTAATTCCTTTGTTCTACAAATCCCTGATTGAAATCTAATAAGTAACTAATAATAATAATAGCTAATAAAGAATAGCTAAAAAACTGTACAATTTAGAAAAGTATTAAAAAGACGTCAGCATCATATATAAGTCAGCTAGATCTTTCGATATGTTAATTCTCATACCATTTCTGCGAAGAAGTAAGTACCATTCACTACTACCCTTTTCCTCAGCAGAAAACCTGAGATACGGTGTAAGGATTGGGTGCCTGGTACAGATCAGAAAGCATCTAGGCCAGGTTGCCCCTAGAGAGTTTCTGCATCTATCTGCAGGTCAGGACTAGGTAAATAAGCTTCATGGGAATGTCCACTGGAAACACTCACCAAATACCCTGGATACTCACATGACATTTATACTTAGAATTATCTAAGAACGGAAAAGGAGTACCCAGTTGCTTGGGACATTCAGTCAGAGGCCAGACCTCACATGGGATGGGGGTTCCAACTACCAGTAGGGAGTCCATCCTCTAGGGTCCCAGGACTCCAAAGTCTAATTCAGTTCCCAGCCTGGACCCCCTTCTCCCAGTGGGAGACAAGTGCTATGACCAGCTTGCCTTTCAGTCCATGATCATTTGTCACAGAATCTTAACAGGATTACTATACAGCTGAGGGGAAAATGGCTTTGAAGACTATGTAACAACTTGAGAAAAGTAATTATAATAAAATATTAAGTGGAAACAAGAAAACAAAATGTCTATGTATCAGGATGGCCATGTATGATCATCCTGGGGAAAGCCTGGAAAGAAGCAGAGTGGTTAGGATAATGTGTACTTGGTAGGTTTTCCTCTGTGTTCTAAAATTTTCTGCACCGTTTACTATCTTTTGATTTTTTTTTTTTTTTTTTTTTTTGAGACGGAGTCTTGCTCTGTCGCCCAGGCTGGAGTGCAGTGGCCGGATCTCAGCTCACTGCAAGCTCCGCCTCCCGGGTTGACGCCATTCTCCTGCCTTAGCCTCCGAGTAGCTGGGACTACAGGCGCCCGCCACCTCGCCCGGCTAGTTTTTTGTATTTTTTTTAGTAGAGACGGGGTTTCACCGTGTTAGCCAGGATGGTCTCGATCTCCTGACTTCGTGATCCACCCGTCTCGGCCTCCCAAAGTGCTGGGATTACAGGCTTGAGCCACCGCGCCCGGCCTATCTTTTGATTTTTGAACTTGAAAATCTATCATTCAAACTAAAAGTTACAATGAAATTGACCAAAAGATCAAACTCATCTCAACAGGGTAGTAGCCAAGAATATACCCCACATCATTGCCCCTGAAAGGAACTATCTTGGTGACCCACTACCTACCACCCATGCGTCTTGCAAAAAAAAACCAGCCGCAGATAAGTACAGACTCCATACAGAGTGCCCGACAAACACAAGCTGCCCCAACGCTTAGCAACAGGGGACAACAGGGCAAAAAACAAAGACCAACACCCCGACGGCCTTCTCAGTTGTCCCAGCAAGGGCTAAAGAACTGGCATAGTCTATTTTTGAAGACACATTAATAATACAGTGACAAACTTAGGAGGAAAAAAAATTTTAATGTTCTGCCTGTGATAAAGTGGAAAAGAACTGCACAGACTCACATACACACTCACAAAAGGCCTGCACAGTACACCCAGCACACAGTGGGGACCAGAAGAGAAGGTATTTGTTGAATGAATGAACAAATGCACGAATGAGCTCTCCCTGGGGAACTTTACAGCAGTTTCTATAAATTGTGTCCCCAGTCTCCTCATCCTCTTTGATTCCCAATCTAAATTGCCACTCTCCTTCCAATATTCCTTCACTGCAATTTCCCTTCCAATTTGTGCCTTTATAGAGCCCTCTTCTCCTACACACAATTTTTTAAAGTGCATTTACTCAGCCAGCTAACAAACATTTTAGCACCTACCCTGCACAGCTAGCTACTCACCCCGTAAGTGGCCATGGGGGCACAGTCACTGCCCTGCTTATATTATGGCAGAGAATACAGTTATCAAACAAGTAATCACCTTTAAAGGAATACAGTTAATCAAACAAGTAATCACCATTAAAGTAGGATGCATGTTGGGCCTGTGGTTCAGTCTACGAGGCAGAGGCAGCCTCCTGGAAGATGTTTTAGCTGAGAACTAAGGAGTTTTATCCCCTTCCGTGAAGGCAAGGGAAGGAAAGTATTCCTGGCAACAGGCACATCACAGAATCCCTCCCTCCAAGCTGAGATGGGCTTGCCAGACCTCACTGCCAAGGGCCTCATTTATGCGACACTAACTCAGTGCCTGGCTATAAATAAATATTAGTTTAAAACAAACCAAACAACCTGCCCAGACAGGTATTGACAGGGTGAAACCTACATATATGTAGTACAGGTCAAGTCTAATGTTTTAAAAATAAAAGCTTCAGAACAACAAAAGCACATTCAGCTCTAACTGTACACACAGAGGCATGAACTTACTCTTCTAAGTGCTGAGATTTGACCTGAAACCAGGGTCAGAAGGCTTTCCCACATGTCTTTAGCCAGCCTGCTGAAATGTGAAATTAGAAGCCTAGAAGCTCTCCTTAAACAAGACTATCAGAAGCAGACTACAATGAATGTAGGGAGCAGGTGGATGAATCACTAGCACCATGTAAAACGCCAGTGCCTTTAAAAGCTACAGTAAGCCATCTAAATATAGATGAGAAAGAACGCAAGTGAGGAACAGACAAATGGTCTTACACGAAAGCATTTTAAACTTGTGACAGCCACATTCAGCACATGTGGCTAAATATAAATATTCCATCACTGTTGCCATTCAGCCAAACCGTCCTGAAGTAGCTTTCTCCAGTTTGGAATAACTAATGCAGACAGGTATTTTGATTCCAGTGTCGTTTCCAAAGGTCTTAAATGCTACATGGGTGATCAGTGTGGCTTCAAAAGTGGCCCAGGCGACACTGCTATCAGCTACTATAAAGGCCCCACCTCTCAAGACCCATGCGGGACAACCAAAGTTTTATAAGAAAATGGCAAGAAGTGAAAGGAGGAATGGGAGGGCCAGCAGCCTTTCCTTGCAACGCCTCATGCCTTCAATTCACCTATTCAGGTGGGTCATGAGCCTCTTTAGAGATAAAAAGCAAACTTTCTGTAAACAGGATGGAAAAGCTTTTAACTTCTGTCTCTAAAATGCACAGCATTTTCAGTCTATGATTGGTACTTATGATCAACTGTGTGTCACTTGTCACCGAAAACCCAGAATATGACTACAAGCTAATGTCAGGCTGCACATGTCCATGTTCCTGTTGAATAAAGAAAATGGAATTATTCACTATCTGACACTTTTATCAGGTAGGAAGCAGGTGCACAGAACAAATCCAGCTAGTCATTCTCAAGAGAGGCACGGCGTTTGTCCAAGGTACCGGCTCAGATCAAAGACACTCATCCCTAGGGTTTATGCATCAACAGAGAACATGAGCCAGTCCTTCCCAGCAAGTACACAACTGTTTGTGCGTGCCTCAGTTTCCCGATTTCCAGGCCGCCTCTCCCACAGGAACGCCAACACACCCTATGAGAACTGGGTTCAGCCCCTGCGCCTCCCTGACGCCCGAGTCCAGCGCGCACTGCAGGGGCTACCCAAACACTTGTGGAGCTAATGGAGGAATGAATGGGTTCGGCAGGGACTCGCGAGAGGCCCCAGTGCCGAACCACATGCCTCCTCCGCGGGCGAAGCGCCCTCCACCGACCGCGCCACAGGGCGCCCAGGTCTCGCGCCACCTCTGCGCCGGCCTGGCCCCGAGGCGCCTGGCGACGGCCTCCCCAACAAACGCGGCTCAAGTTTCCCACCGCCTTCAGTGTTCCTGGCTTAATAACCCTCGGCCCCTCGGGAGCCCGACCCGCGCCCCGCGCCGCCCCGCACCTTTTCGCCCTCATCCGGGTTCTTGTCCGGGTGGTACTTGAGAGCCAGCTTCCGATAGGCCTTCTTGATCTCCTCCGGGGACGCGCTGGGCTTCACGCCCAGGATGTCATAGTACTGGGTCTCCTTCACCATCTTGTCTCTGCGGGCGGGCGGGCGAGGCCGGTCAGAGTGCCCCGGACGCCCCTGCCGGGACCCTGGCCCGCGCCCCCGCCGCCCGCCCGCGCGTCACGGTCACGGTCACCGCTGCCACCGCCCTCGCCGCCGCCGCCGCCTGTGGCTCCCGCCCGCTCCCCGCGCTCGGCAGACTTTCACGCTCGGCACCGCCGCACTAGAGCCACCGGCTCCTCCGCGGCGGGTTTTATTCGGCGCCGGCGGAAGCTTCCGCAAGGAGACAGTGACGCCACAAAGGCCTAGAACCTTCGCGGAGGTTCCGGGCAGCGCCGCGGCAGGTTCGCGGACCAGACCCCCGACGCCCGTCCAGCGCGGCCCAGCAGCTCACCCGGGCTTCTCGGGCGTTTGCTCCTTTGGCTGCCCGTCCGACTCCTCGGAGCTCCAGCTCTGACTGCCGCCCCGGGCCATGGCGGGGGCCGGAGAAGGCGGCTTGGGCCTGGAGGGCGCCCTCCGACGACCGTCCCGCCGCCCCGACGCCGCCCCCTTGCCCTTCTGTGGGTCCGTGGAGCCGGCTGGCTGGAGAGTAGGCGGCCTGGAGGGCTGTGTCGGCAGGAGCCCTGCGCCAAAGGGTGGGACTGGCAGAGCTGCGCCCTGTGGTCCCAACCCGGCCTCTCCCCTGGGGTGTGGTCGCTCTCTGTTCGGTCACAGCCAGGCTGCGGCCTAAGGTGTGCCTGGGATTGTTGCATTTTTAGGGGGTTGGAGTGGGTAGGGGCCCTCTGCCTCCTCATGACCGCAAGGCTGAGGTGAACCTCTGGCCATCCAGTTGAGGTACAGGGGTCCTTTGCTGGCCCCAGATGTGGACAATATCCTCTCGACTGCCCACCACTGGGAACCCATAAGTCCCCCAAGGGTGAGCAGTGACGTCCCCAACATGTGGGCAGTGACGCCCCCCAAGTCTACCAAGGTGCCCTTTTCTCCCAGAGGTGGGAAACCGCCCTCTCCCCTCTGCACATTATCAGTGAGCAAACATCAGGGCCGGAACAGGCTGGGTGGGCCCAGGGTTATGCACAGGGGGTCCCGTGGCCTGGACCCTGACAAGGCTAGGTGGCCAGGGACGCTTGCCTGGAAGAGTACAGGAATAGATCCCAACTTCCCTAGGCTGCCCCCAGCTCCCAACGGGTGCTCAGGGAGTCCAGATCACAAACTGTTGCAGAAAAGTGGGCGTGGAAAACAGGCCGCAGCGCTATCACAGAATTGCAGGCCCCTGTCCCCAGGCTTCCCTTGGCTTCTGCCAGGGGAACACTTTGTCAGGAAGGGGGGTCACTGCTCACCTCCCAGAGATCCCCTGGCCTTGTTTTGGGTACTATGGCTGAAGCAGGCACTACCTCTCCTCCATGTGTTCAATGGGGGCGAGAAATGACTTTTACTGCACAAGAGAAATTAAGCTGCTGTTCTTGGAGATGTTGCTTTTTTTTCTTCTTAATTGTGCCTCATAGAGCAGAACCTTTAGGCAGAGAACTCAGAGCTAGACGTCAGGAATGTTGCTTTCTGTCCAGATATTACTCTCTGAGCCTTAGCCTCTCAACAGTTTTCTTCGTCAGCAGGACATGGGCATTGCCACTTGCCTGCCTTTCTCAGAGGGCTCTTGTAGGGACCATATGGGATGATAACTGTGAAGGCATCTAGCACAGTGGGTCTCAAACCTAGCTCCTGACAGAAATCACCTGGAATCTTCTAAAAGTCCCTGTGGGTTGCACTCCACACCTGTTACTTTAGAGCTTCTAGGGGTGAGGTCCAGGCATCAGTATTTTGAAAGCTCCCCAGGTGGTGCAGCCAGAGCCAAGATCCACAGGGCCACATACTTGTCCAGACTCAATCCTCGGGACCAGTGGCATTCATAAAATGGGCATGTGCAAGAGAGGGATGGCTTATAGAGCCTAGAAACATAGAATGGAGCTCTGCACTTTGGACGACAGTGAATTCTGGAACCAGTGAGACCTAGACCTAGGTTCAAATCCCAGCACTGCTACTTCTGGTTGCGGAACCTTGGGCAGGCAACCTTTCTGAGCCTCTCAGTTTTCTCAACCTTTTAATGAGGATATTAATTATAACTACTGCATAACTTTGTGAAACACCTGGTACGTAGTCACAATGTTGATGCTTTTATTGGGAGAGGTGGGGGCTAAGGTAAAGAAGCTGATAGTGATTCTTTTCTTGATGGAACCTAGCCATGCTTGTCTGAGTCCTCTTCTCAACTAGGCTTCAATCTTGGCCTATAAAGACTGAACAGAACACAGTTTCTAATAACAGCGTCACATCCTTAAGATCACCAGTTCCCAGGCTTTTAGGCACCAGAGACAAGTTTCATGGTGTCACAGACAGGGTGGTGGGGATGGGCAATAATTCTATGATGAAGGCCTGGCGTGGTGGCTCACACCTGTAATCCCAGCACTTTGGGAGGCCGAGGTGAGCAGATCACTTGAGGCCAGGAGTTCAAGACCAGCCTGGCCAACTTGATGAAACTCCATCTCTACTAAAAATACAAAAGTTAGCTGGGCATGGTGGTGCTAGCCTGTAATCTCAGCTACTCAGGAGGCTGAGGCACAAGAATTGCTCAAACCCGGGAGGCGGAGGCTGCAGTGAGCCGAGATCACACCACTGCACTCCAGCCTGGGTGACAGAGCAAGACTCTGTCTCAAAAAATAAATAAATAACAATAGGATTGCCTAGTAAAATCAGCCATTTTTGGCCAGGTGCGGTGGGTCAGGCGTGTAATCCCAGCACTTTGGGAGGTCGAGGTGGGCAGATCACTTGAGCTCAGGAGTTTGAGACCAGCCTGGTCAACATGGTGAAACCCTGTCTCTACTAAAAATATAAAAATTGGCCAGGTGTGGTGGCACGGGCCTGTAATCCCAGCTACTCAGGAGGCTGAAATAGGAGAATCGCTTAAACCCAGGAGGCAGAGGTTGCAGTGAGCTGAGACTGTGCCACTGCATGCCAGCCTGTGCAACAGAGAGACTCCATCTCAAAAAAAAAAAAAAAAATGGGGGATGAAACTGTTTCATCTTAGATCATCAGGCATTAGATTCTTATAAGAAGCATGCAACCTAGATCCCCCGCATGTACAGTTCACAGCAGGTTTTGAGCTCCTATGAGAATCTAATGCCTGATGATCTAAGATGAAAGATCTAAGATCTGTGGTTCCTAACGGGCCACAGACCAGTACTGGTCCACAGCCCAGGGGTTGGTGGCCCCTACCTAAGGTGACACTGGCCGCACTACCCCCTCTTAAAGTGCCTGCCTGAGAAAGCTTAAGGCTGCCAAAATATTTACTGTTTTGTTTCATCCAACACCTGAGGATAGAGCTTCTGTCTCCCAGTCTCTTTGGGAGGATGGCATCCTAACTTTGGTAATTGGCAGCTAGCAGACACAGCTGGCCTAATGTCACTTACACTGACCAACCCTTTGTCATTTCTCACTTCCCTGATTCTGTCAAACTGCTCCTTGTCCTTCTTCATATTCCCTCATCCTCTTTTCAAAATGCCCAATTACTTTTCGTACAAATCAATGTTGAGCTCAGTTCATACTAGATTGTTTTCCCTATTGCAATAGTTATGACTGATTAAATTCTGTGCTTACAGTTTTAACTAGTGTTCAGCTTTGTTTATCTTAGACAAAGCCTCTGACAATCTAGTAGATTATTTCCAGAATTTTGCATGGGAGGATTGGAGGCATTACACAGACATTTCTTATTTTGTCAGTTATGTGTTTATTTTCTTTTTTTTTTTCTTTTTTTTTTTTTTTTTTTTTTGAGGCAGAGTCTCGCTCTGTCGCCCGGACTGGAGTGCAGTGGCCAGATCTCAGCTCACTGCAAGCTCCGCCCCCCGGGTTTACGCCATTCTCCTGCCTCAGCCTCCCGAGTAGCTGGGACTACAGGCGCCCGCCACCTCGCCCAGCTAGTTTTTTTTTGTTTTGTTTTGTTTTGTTTTGTATTTTTAGTAGAGACGGGGTTTCACCGTGTTAGCCAGGATGGTCTCGATCTCCTGACCTCGTGATCCGCCCGTCTCGGCCTCCCAAAGTGCTGGGATTACAGGCTTGAGCCACCGCGCCCGGCCTATGTGTTTATTTTCATGATGACCTTTTCATTACTGTAACTTTTATTAAAAGTGACATTGGCTTTCCACTCATAGTAAGCAATTTTAGATTTCCTTTTTAAATTCTTTTTAAAAAGAGTAGATACATAGTAAGTGTATGATAGTACCTGTAGTACAAGAATAAAGCAACAGTGGTGGTACTTGAATGACAGAAATTTGAGAAATGCTGATCCAGTTCCACCATCTCATTCTGCAGTTGGGGAGATTCTTAAAGAAGCCAAATTATACAGAACAGCCATTGTCCCCTGATGCTGTGTGGGGCTTCCTTTCTGACCCAGCATAGGAGAGTCAAAGCAAGCATGGAAGTAGGTTTTACCCAGGGAATGCTGGGATGGGGTCTTCAAGGAGTTTCCTGAAGAGGGAGAAGCCACACCTACCTGGGGAGGGGACCAGGAAGGACTTCATGGACGAGGAGCTTGTGCCATAGTCCAGGAAGTTAGAGCTCCCTTGAGCAGCGGGAAAGGGAGGGCAGCCATGCTGAACGGACAGCAGGATAAAGGCAGAGAGCACAGATGGATGAAGGCTGTGAGTTGGGAGGGAAACAGAGAGAGGTGTGCTAGAGCCTTGAATGCCTTGAGGAGTTGTTTGCTGTTCTGATGGGCCCTGGGGAGCTATTGAAGGTTTCAGAGCAGGACCTGCATTCTGAGAGGAGTAACTAGCAGCAGTCTTCGGGGGCTGGATGGATCTGGACCTCCTGGGAGAGGCCCGAGCTGGGCATGCAGGTTTGAGAGGCAAGCTAGAGAGAGGGCTGGAAGGAAAAAGAGAACTCCAAGGAAAAGTGTTGGGGATCACCTGCCTTTAGGAAGTGGAAAGAGGAACAGCCATCAAAGAAGCAAGAGGAGAACCCAGAAAGTGGAGAGGACCGAAATCATGCAAGGCCAGAGCAGCGAGGGGTAGAGGAGACAGTGCCTGGGTGGCAGAGAGGCTGGGAATAGGGGACGAGTACTTCAAGGGGAGGACGTCAATTTATTGGCCCCCCAAACAGCAGTTGTCATTTCAGGCCATTGTTTTAATATTGGGAGGGATTTCCACTTGGAGAGGCCTTGCCTCTCACTGGCTGTGTGACCCTGACCCTGGGCAAATTACCTTTCTCTGAACCTCCATTTCCTCCTTTGCAAAATGAGGATAAGAACATTGCTTCACAGAATTATTTTGTACAGAAGAATGGAGACAATGCATAAAGGGCTTACCGTGTGCAGAAAGCACATGTTCTCACAGTGGAATTTATTGATTTCATCACAACAGGATTAGTGCACACCTGCTATGTGTCTGGATCTGTGCTGGAAACCAACAATACAGTACTAGATTAAGGTTATGCTTATCCTCAAAGAGCTCAGAGACTAGCTGTGCCTGAACACCTGACTCCAGCCACTTTGGGTGACCCCTAGCACGGGCTGATTTTGCTAGCATTCCAACCCATAGAATTTTCTAAGAACTCACACTGAAATAGTTAACCATTGCCACCTTGCTTGAACAGATAAAACCTGAGCCTCTGGCTACATTCCTGTGGGTTAGGGCCTGGTCTCTGAGAAGTCACTTCCTTCTGGAACTTGGCCTTTACCCAGAGCTGCTGCCACCAGAGGTTGGGGCTGCTCTGTTTGGGGAGAAAAAAACTAAGAAAGTGAGGGAGTGGTCATCCTGCCACGTATTTGGAATTTAGAGACAAAATTCTGAGCTCTTCTCATCAGGGCACCCATCTTTTGAGGTCCCAGAGTCCAGAGAGAAGACATCCCTCCATCCTTCCCACACATTTGTAAAGTGCCTTTCGTGTCCAGTGTTGCAAGAGGCTTTGGAGCGCACCACGGAACACATCCTGTCTCCCCCACACAGAGGACAAGAACAAATCTAGAAATAAAGCTCTAACTGTAGGAGCGAAGGAAAAGTGTCCTTTTGAATTCTGGTTGGTCAGAAGGAGGAGATGACCTTCGCATGAATCCTGGAGGTTGACAAGAAACCAGGCATGCAGGACTTGGGTTAGAGAGTTCTAGGCACAGGCAACAGCACGTGTGAAGGCCCCAAGGTGTGAAGAACCAGAAAGGAACCAGTGTTTCTGGAACAGTGATGGAGGAGGGGGATGGCCTTCAGGGCAGAGTGGGATTTTATCCTTAGGGCAGCAAAGGTGGGGGGGTGTACTTTAAAAATTTTGTTGTATATTTATTTCATAAATTTTTTTTTTTACTTTATTTCAGCAATATCGCTATGTTGTTACAGACAACATCTTTGCATACTTTGTGTTCTATTTTCAGTAATGCCAGATTATAAAACATTTCTTGAGTCATTGTAGCTCTCAGTTTCAATTTGGAGACATTTTGCTCCTCTGAGGCACAGCAAAATCCTCAAAGCAATCCTTAGATTCAAAAATGAACCATGGATTTTATATATCATGCTTGAATGTCATAATGGAGTCTCATAAGATAATTGAGAGTTACTATAGAAGTATTACAGATACTTTAATTCCATCACATAATTGCTATCCACTTTTTAAAAAAAGTTTATAAAAACAGCTGACACACAATGAATTGCACCTATTTAAAGCGTACAGCTTGATCAGTTTTGATATATGTAAATACCCATGAAACCACAATCTTAATCGAGACGTGAGCGTATCTGTTGCTCCCAAAAATGTCCTCATGAAAGAGTATGTATTTAAAAGCCTGCTCAAGCTTGTGTTGGTCAGCAGTTAAGCTGGGGCCACAGGCCTGTTCTGCTGTCTCCTAGTTTGTTTTTTTCTAGAAAATAAACCCATCAGCGCTTTGGTTGTGATAATGGCTCCATCACTTCTTGGCTGCGTGACCTTGGGCAAGTTACTTAACTTCTCTGCCTCAATTTCTATAAAAAAAAACCTACCTCATGGGGTTGTGAGGAACAGAAAAGGTTACGTGTGTATATGAATTATAGGACGGAAAGCTTTTGGACAGGGCTTGGCCCAGTGTTCAATAAATACTAGCCATTGTTGTTATGTGATACAAAGAGCTCCATACGTGCATCTGCCTAGAAGGATTCTATTTGGAAATAAAAAAAGCCAAATAGGGTGGGAGGCTGAAAAACCTCCAGGGGAACTGGGCTGAGACACTTACCTTAATAGCGCCACTGTTATAGGGTGCCTTGTGTGTGTGTCCAGTAAAAGCTACACTTAATGATTTTTTCAGACCTTTCCTCAGCCTTGGCAGTCCTATCTCAGCAGTAATGGCCTGTGTTAAGTATGGTGCCTAGAAAATTACAGACTATTCCAGACCAGGAAGGAAAGGAAAGTTGACTTCATCTTCAGATACTCAGGCTCCAGCCTGGAGGCATCTCATCTCTCCTCTGTCACTCCTTCCCCATCATTAAAGTTTGTGGATGTTCCTTAGAGTCTCCCAGACCTGTCTTGGCTTTAAGATGAGCCCTCATCATCCTCTGCCTAGCCCCCTCCAGTCACCCTCCTTCCATTCCAGAAGCTTTGATGGATCCTTAAGTAAAATAATCAAATCCAAATCCTTTGCCTGGCATTGAAGTTTTTCCATGGTCTGAACTCAGTTTACCCTTCTTGGCTCCAAGTCCTCAGAGTGCTGTTTGCACGGTCAGAGTAGCGTGGTGCCATTCACCAGCTTGGAAGTTTGAGAGAAGTAGCCTGAAATCTGTTCAGAAGCAGAAAAACACTGCAATTCTATTATGATGATGGTGGAGTCACATTTTCAAATGTGCATTTGAGTAGCTGGCATTCAATTGTTCTTAGAATGGGAACTATCTTTGGAAAAAATACATTGATAAGGTATTTGAGATTCTAAGGCCAGGGCCTTAAAAGATGATGGTGAAACTTCCTGGCATGACATGGGAAAGGAATTTGTTAGGCTCTCAAGAGGGAGAAAAATGAGAAGCAAGGAGGGAGGGGGGCTGGGCTCAGTAGCTCATGCCTGTAATTCCAGCACTTTGGGAGGCCAAGGCAGGCAGATCACCTGAGGTCAGGAATTCGAGACCAGCTTGGCCAACATGGCAAAACCTTGTCTCTACCAAAAATACAAAAATTAGCTGGGTGTGGTGGCGCACGCCTGTAATCCCAGCTACTCAGGAGACTGAGGTAGAAGAATCACTTGACCCTGGGAGGCGGAGCTTGCAGTGAGCCAAGATAGTACCATTGCACTCCAGCCTGGGAGACAGAGAAAGACTACATTTAAAAAAAAAAAAAAAAAAAAAAAAATGGAGGAAGAGGGAAGAGAGAAGAGCCTGCAGGATGAAGATAGGCTTGAATCAGGTGAGCCTGCTAGGCCCTCCTGTCTCCTCACCACCCCAGCCCATCTTCAGTGTGCTAAACTCACAAATATTTGGTGCTTGTGTGTGTGTGCAGGGTAGAGTGAACGTGGAAGGAGGGAGTGAACACATGCAGAGGAGGCCATGGAACCCTCCGCCCTGGAGAATGCACATGATTGTGAGGAAAGCTTTGGAGTGCTGTAGGCTGTCAAATTTGAGGGATTCAAGCCAATTTTACTGAGTCTGGAGGAGCAGATGGTTCCATTTTTTATTGTTACTGTCATTGTTGTCACAAAAAATTACCCCTCAAAAAGATACTCCCTCCTAGGAAAGGCACAGAAGAAGAACAGAATCTTGTTGCAAAAATACATATATATCTTTTAGAAATGCTTGCTTGGCAAAAATATATCTTTCCTTTCTTTTTCACTGTTAACCATTATGTGGAACGAGTCCCGAGAAAATGTCAGGCTCTGATCAGGCGTGATGGCTGTCACCTATAATCCTAGCACTTTGGGAAGTCAAGGCAGGAGGATTGCTTGAGTCCAGATGTTTGAGACCAGCCCGGGCAGCATAGTGACACCTTATCTCTACAAAAATAGAAAAAATTACCCAGATGTGGTGGTGTGCGCCTGCAGTTTCAGCTACTTGGGAGGCTGAGGTGGGAGGATTGCTTGAGTGAGCTGGGGAGGTTGAGGCTGCAGTGAGCCCTGAATGTACCACTGCACTTCAGCCTGAGCAACAGAGTGAGATGTTGTCAAAAAAAAGAAAAAAAGAAAAAGAAAAAGAAAAGGAAAGAAAATGTCAGGCTCTGAATAAACAGATAAAGATGCCCAGTAACCATATTTTAGAAGCTCAACCTCACTACTATCACTACTAATCCAAGAAATGCCAATTAAGACAATACATGATACCATTACTTGCCAGTGAGGACTGAGGAACAGCTGAATCAATAAGGGAACCGTGGGTCCCTGTATAGTGGAGAGAAAGAATGCCCCATGTTCACCTGCTGCAGGCCTCACCAAGCAGGCCATCAGGGCCAGCTGGGACTAGGTGACAGGTGTCCCCACTTTGCGTGGTCCAGCATCCAGGAAGAAACAGTCAATCCTCCTACACAAGAACCAGAGGGCAGACCTGGGGAGCCAGGCCTGGGACAGGTAAGCATTCACTGAAAGCGACCGTTGTAACCTGAAAGGGGACCAGCCATATTAATTTTTAAATTTTCATAGTACTTTATGTATAAATCACATACAGTAAAATGCACAAAACTTAAGTGGGCTGCTCACATGTGTAGACCTGTGTGACCACCTGGATCAAGATACAGCTACTTCTGTCACCCCAGAAAGTTTCCGCATTCTTTTGAGTTGTCACCACAGACTGTATTCCATATAAATGGAACCATATGGTAGGAGATGTTTTTAGTCTGGTTCCTTTTGTTCATTACACCTTTTTGAGATTTGTCCATGGCCCTACATGTCTGTCTCATTAGTCCATTTGTCCTGATGAGTAGTATTCTATTGTGTGGATATACCACGATGTGTTTATTCATTATCCTGATTGTGGGCATTTGGATTGCTTACTGCTTCAGTCTACCATGTATAAAGCCACTTGCATGAATCTGTGTGAATGTGTGGTTTCATTTCTCATCCACTCTCATATCTGAGAGTGGATTTACCAGGTCACAGAATAGGTGTCTGTGTTACTGCTGCATGAGGTCTTGCCTCACTGACAAGCAAGCAAGCTGTTCTGCAGTGGACATCAGCTAGGTGTCCTCTAACTCACCTCAATTCTGACTCTACCTGCCTGGAGATAGCCTCAGACCCCACAGGTCAGTATCACAAGACTTTACATGCCCTCCCATTTTAGATGCCAATCACAACCTGTGCCTCTGGCCTGCTGTGAATTGGGGTTTCCACAACCCCCTCCTTGGGTTCAATTAATTTGCTAGAGCAACTCACAGAATTCTGGAAACACTTTAGTTATGTTTACCAGTTTATTATACAGGCTGTTACAAAGAATGCAGATGAACAGCCAGGTGGAAGAGATGCACGGGGTGAGGCCTGTGGGAAGGGGACGCGGAACTTCCACGCCCTCCCTGCATGCACCACTCCAGGAACCTCCACGTGTTCAGCTCTCTGGAAGCTCCTCTGGACCCTGTCCATTTGAGCTGTTATGGAGGCTTAATTACATAGGTATGATGGATTACATCATTGGCCTCAGTGATTAACTCAGTCTCCAGCCCTTCTGTCCTCCACCAGGGTGGTCAGGGAGGCAGGGCTGGGAGTTCCCCTTTTTTTTTTTTTGAGACAGAGTCTTGCTCTGTTGTCCAGACTTGAGTACAGTGGCTCAACCATAGTTATTGCAACCTCAAACTCCCAGGCTCAAGTGATCCTCCTGCCTCAGCCTCCTGAGTAGCTGGGACTACAGGTGCATGCCACCATACCCAGCCAATTTTTTACTTCTAGTAGAGACAAGATCTCACTCACTACATTGCCCAGGCTGGTCTTGAACTCCTGTGCTCAAGCAATCCTCCCACCTCAGCCTCCCCAAATGCTGGGATTATAGGAATGGGCCACCACACTGGCCGAGTTCCAATTCTTTAATCACACGGTTGGTTCCCCGGGCAACCGGCTCTCATCTTGAGGCTATTCAGGAGCCCATCAGGCGTCACGTTATTAGAACAAAAGATGGTCCTATCACCCAGGACATTCCCAGGGATATAGGAGCTCTATGTTAGGAATCTGGGTCAAAGACTAAATATTAGAACAAAAGATCCTCCTAGCACTCCTATTTTCCTAAGGAAATTACAAGAGTTTTAGTAGTTCTGTGCCAGGAACTGGGGGCAGAAACCAATATGTGTATTTCTTATTATTTCACAACTGCTAAGCAGTTTTTCAAAATGGTTATTGCATTGTATACAATGGAATATGTATGCAATGTAGATGAGTTCCAGTTGCTCTGAATATTTGGCAGCACTGTAGAGTATCTTTATTTATTTATCGAGATTATTTATTAAGACAAGGCCTCATTCTGTCACCCAGGCTGGGATGCAGTGGCATCATCATGGATCACTGCAGCCTCCATCTCCCAGGCTTAAGTTATCCTCCCACCTCAGCCTCTCAAGTAACTGGGAACACAGGTGCATGCCACCATGCCTGGATAATTTTTTTTTAGAGATGGGATCTTGCTATGTTGCCCAGGCTGGTCTCGAACTACTGGGCTAGTGTAATCCTCCTGCCTCAGCCTCTCAAGTAACTGGGACCACAGGTGCATGTCGCCATGCCTGGATAATTTTTTTTTTTTTTTTTTGAGACTGAGTCTTGCTTTGTCACCCAGGCTGGAGTGCCATGGTGCCATCTTGGCTCACTGCAACTTCTGCCTGGGTTCAAGCAGTTCTTGTGCCTCAGCCTCCTGAGTAGTTGAGATTACAGGCGTGCACCACCAAGCCTGGCTAATTTTTGTATTTTTAGTAGAGACAGGGTTTCACCATGTTGGCCAGGCTGGTCTTGAACGCCTGACCTCAAGTGATCTGCCTGCCTCAGCCTCCCAAAGTGTTGGAATTACAGGCGTGAGCCATTCACACCTGGCCTTTTTTTTTTTTTTTTTTTACAGATGGGGTCTCCCTGTGTTGCCCAGGCTGGTCTTGAACTCCTGGGCTTGTGCGATCCTCCTGCCTCAGACTCCCAAAATGCTGGGATTACAGGTGTGAGCCACTGGACCAGGTCATCTGTCTTTAATTCTGCCCATTTCTGGTGAATATGTAGTCATATCTCATGTTTTTAAATTTGCATTTTCCTAGGAACCAACAATGTTGAGTATCTTTTTGTGCACTTATTGTTTCAAACAGTGATTCGGAGTGTGTCAAGGACCCGGTTAATCATGGAATGAGGTTCCCTAAAGACAAAACACCTCAGGCCAGGCATAGCGGCTCACACCTATAATCTCAGCACTTTGGGAGGTCAAGGCAGGAGGATTGCTTGAGGCCAGGACTTCAAGACCAGCCTGGACAACATAGTAAGACCCTGCCTCTATCAAAAAAAAAAAAAGACAAAACACCTCCACACTGAAATTTGCATTTGTAGGCTTTCTCTTCCTATTCCTCTCACAGCTTTTTGTTGGCCATGGGTTGCGTTGGTGATTGAGAGGGCTGGGCAAGTCGTCCTGGTGTATTTGAGGGCTTAACATGGAAACCTTCGTGAGATATTATAGCTTTGAGCCACCTTGGACTCCACATGGCTCCTTTCCATGAGGCTTCTGGGCAATTCCATTTCCCAGGCGCTCTGACTTCTCCCTGTGGCTGTAGAAACCCAGGACGGCTATGGCCACTCAGCAGGTGCATGGGTGGGTGGGGCAACTGGCAGAATGGGCAGGATCCCAGGCCCAATAACACAGTATAGTGAGACAATAGAAAACATTGTTATTTTTGACTGTCCAGAACCAACCCTCTTTCTCAAGAGGCCCTCAGAAAATGGTCTCTTTGTCAGTATTGACAACCACTGCTTTAACTCACTTATATGTGGAATCTTAAAAAGTCATACTCATAGCAGAGAGTAGAATGGTGGTTGCCAGGGGTGAGGGGTGGGGGGCAGGAAAGGGGAGATGTTGGTCAAAGGGTACAAAGCTTCAGCTGTAAGAGGAATAAGTTTTGGGGATCTAATGAACAGAATGGTGACTATAGTTAATAATAGCGTGTTGCATACTTGAAATTTGCTAAGAGTAGATCTTAAGTGTCCTCACCACACACACACAAAGTAACTATGTGAGCGGATGGATGTGTTCATTAGCTTGATTGTGGCAATCACTTCACAGTGTATACATATATCAAATTATCACATTGTACACCTTAAATATATATACTTTTTTTGTCAATTCTATTGCAATAAAACCAGAAGAAAAAGGAAATTATCTCTCCTGGGGAGGGAGAAGGGTAAGCCCAGCCACAGGAAATGCCTGCCTCCCATGACAAGGTTCAGGGACCAGATCCAGCCTCTCCTGGTCCTGGTGCAGCCAGGGATGAGGGCATGATCTGGGGATTCCTAACAAGATAGATGCATTCTTATAGGACACTGATTCCCGAGAGAGTAACACCAAGAGGAATTGGAGGAGCGAAGAGGAATTGGAGGCGATTCTTGGCAGCTCTGGTGGGGCTGGGGGTGTATGTGTATTGCTTTCTGCTTCCTGACTCCCTGGAGCTCCCTCGAAACTGCTCAGTCTCAAGCCTGGTGCCCCAGCCTCCTGTCGATTCTGCGAGTCCTCCAACAGCCTTTCCATTAGGTATGGCTAGGTGACTGAATTCTGGCCAATGGAAAGAAAAGGAACAGTACGGACACCCCTTCAGGTCTGCAGAATCCTCTGCATGCTCTCTTCCGCGCCTGCTAGCTGCATGTTGGCTGGTCACCTAGGAAGCCAGGCATTGAATGGGTGGGGCCACCCTTGGCCTGGGTCCTGTACTGAGTGACTGTGATCCAGAGCTGCCTCCTCCCCTCTACCCAGCAGGAACCACTGTGTCGGGCTTTATGTGAGCAAGAAATACATTTGTGTTGTATAACGCAACTGTTATTTGGGGATTTTCCTAGTACAGCAGCCAATTCTGCCTTAACTAATGTAGCTAGCCAGAACCAGTTTCTGTTGCCTGCAACCAAACACCCTGGCTGATCAAATATACCTGGTGATCACATATGTAAATCTGAAGGATATACACAAAAATGTTAACAATAGCGATCTCCAGATGATGAAATGATGAGTGAGTCTTCTTTTCTTTTTCTTTTCTTTTGAAACAGGTCTTGGTCTGTCACCCAGGCTGGAGTGCAGTGGTACGGTCATGGCTTACTGCAGCCTCAACCTCCCAGACTCAAGTGATCCTATTGCCTCAGCTTCCCTAGTAGCTGGGACTGAAGTCTTGCTTCACCCTACCCAGCTAATTAAAAAAAATTATTTTTGTAGAGACAGCATCTTGCCATGTTGCCCAGGCTGGTCTCGAACTCCTGGACTCATAATACCCTCCCACCTTGGCTTCCCAAAGTATTGAGATTACAAGTGTGAATCATTGCACCTGGCCGAGTCTTACTTTCTTTTTCTCTTTTCCTCATGAGATGGAGTCTTGCTCTGTCACCCAGTCTGGAGTGCAATGGCACAATCTTGGCTCACTGCAACCTCTGCTTCCCCAGTTCAAGTGATTCTCCTGCCTCAGCCTCCCGAGTAGCTGGGATTACAGGCACACACCACCACGCCTAGCTAATTTTTGTATTTTTAGTAGAAGTGGGGTTTCGCCATGTTGGCCAGGCTGATCTCGAACTCCTGATCTCAGGTGATCCACCCACCTCAGCCTCCCAAAGTGCTGGGATTACAGGCATGAGCCACCACACCCAGCCTTATTTTCTTATTTTGCTTTTCTATGCGTTTCGTTTTTTTTTTTTTTTTTGCAGGAACATATGTGCCTTATATAGTTAGAAAAGAAAACCATTTAAATTAAGCAGATCTGGATTCTCTGAAAACAAATCAGAGATGAAGAAACACTAGCCTCCACACAAAAGACCAGAAAATCCAGAGAGCCCATTGGATTTGCAAAAGCAGTGGCCCATGGCCCCTGGGTCTTCTCCGAGCGACTTCGCTTCAACTCCAGCAGTTTATCCAGCTGTTTCTCACGTGTCAAGATCCTTACCCATTTCTCATGTCCTCTCATACTGAGCTGAGTGCAGTGTGAAAGGCTGGACTTCCATTCAGCTCAGCAAGGCTCTCCTGGTACCTGCTGTTCGAGCAAGGCAGTGGGAAACCACATGGGAGGGATGACAGGCCCCCAGGGCATTAGCCCAGGCCCCTCGCCGGAGGGCCATAGAGCAGGCCCCTCACGCTGCAATCCCTCCCCAACCCCCACTCTCTGGGCCTCATGGGCAGGGGCAGGCCTGAGGCCCCCCGCAGTCAGGTGAGGCTCTCAGGATACAGTCCCTGTGACCTGTAAAGGTGGGGTCTGCTTTCCCAGGGCTCCCTGCTTCCAACAGCTGGGGGCACTTTTCACTTCATCTTCCCATCCGCCCAGTAGGGTGGGCTTGGGCGCCTGCACTTTACTAGTAACAGAAGGAAGAGTGCGGGAGGTGCATTAACTTGCCCAAGTTCACGAACAACTAAAATGGGGACCTTGCCAGAATTCTAACCTGGACTGAGTGCTCCCAAACCCACCATGTTCTTTCCAGTCCACCACACACCTGTCTCTGAGGCCAAGGTCAGATAATTGGGCCGTTAGTAATGGAGCCAAATCATCACATGACCGCTCTAACAAGGAAGCAGGAAAACGTCTCCAGTTCCAACAGAGTCCTGGGCTCTCTCTCTTTCTGTCTTTCTCTTTAAAATAACGACTCAGGTTAGCTATAGTTCCAGGATTCTGCTGAATTTCTGCAAAAATCATATAACTCACATATACAACCTTCCAATTCACGGATAGAGGAAACTGAGACCCAAAAAGGGGCCACAATTTGCCCAGTGTGCACAGCATCATAGTCCAGGCACATTAAGGCTGGAACCTGGGCCTTCTAACACTAAGCCAATGCCTCCTACATCACATAGCCACCAAAATAACCCCCAACACTGTAGTACATTCATTAATAATTTAAAAAATAAACATCACAATATAAGGTACCCAAAGAAAATGCACAATCCATACGTGTGTTGTACAATAAATTATTACAAAGCAGACACTCCTATTTAACCCCTGCCCTGAATCAGAAAGAAAACATTGCCAGCACTCCAGAAGCCCCCGTGCCATCTCCCAATCACTATGCCCTCCACCACCCCAGGGGAACCCTATCCTGACTTCCAGCATGCAGATGCATTTTGCCTCTTTGTGAACAATAAGTACACGGAGTCATGTAATAGATCTTTTGTATCTGGCTTCATTTGCTCTATATCAAGTTGGTGAGAATTACCAATGTTGCTGGGTTTCATGATGGCTCATTCATTCTCATCACTGTTCAGTGTTCCCTTGTAGGAACATATCACACTTTAGCCACCCGTTCTCCTCTTGGTGGACATTGGGGTTGCTTCTAGTTTGAGGGTATTATGGCTCTGCCACAAACATTCTGGGGTGTATATTTTAGCACATGTATGTTTACACTTCTCTTGGATATACTCCTGGGAGTGGAACTGGGGTATGGGCTGGGGTGGCACCTCAGTGCCCCTCTTACCTTCTCCCAGCACACTCCTCCCACCAGTGGAGAATCCTGCTTGGTGCTCTGAGAAACCCCAGGTGGCCCCCCACCCCTCATTCCTACGAGCCCCTCAGGCAGCCCTGCTGAGAAAGGGCAGTGGACAGCCATAGCATCAATTTGCTGTAGCCACGTGGCTGCTGGGCTGGCTCTGGCACAGCTGTTGAAAAGTGCACGGCCGGGCGCGGTGGCTCAAGCCTGTAATCCCAGCACTTTGGGAGGCCGAGACGGGTGGATCACGAGGTCAGGAGATCGAGACCATCCTGGCTAACACGGTGAAACCCCGTCTCTACTAAAAATACAAAAAACTAGCCGGGCGAGGTGGCGGGCGCCTGTATCCCAGCTACTCCGGAGGCTGAGGCGGGAGAATGGCGTGAACCCGGGAGGCGGAGCTTGCAGTGAGCTGAGATCCGGCCACTGCACTCCAGCCTGGGTGACAGAGCAAGACTCCGTCTCAAAAAAAAAAAAAAAAAAAAAAAAAAAAAAAAAGAAAAGTGCTCGCCTCTGAGCCCTTCAGATAAGTCTTTTCTCAATTAAACAAAAGCTCTGCAGCTGCCGGTTAGGAACTGCCTCTGTTCGGGCTGCCAGTTAGTGATAATCTGCTCATCCTGCACTGTCCTCTAATCCAGTGTGGCAGCTGGAGTGGCCTCCAATGATGCTACAGCCCCACCCAAGGCAGGGGCTGCACCTGTCTTTTGCACTATCTCCCCTTGGCCTAGCATGGTCCTGGCATGTAGAAAGCTTGGTAAATATTTGAATCCAGCTTTCTAAAATGCCAGTCGTACAATGTTGCTTGAAGCCCCAGTGCCCACGTGGTGCTCAGGTAAAAGTGCTGTGTTAATTTCCTGTAACTGCTCTAGCAAATGACCACACTTAGTGGTTTGAAACAACACACACGTATCACACAGGTCAGAAATCCAAAGCAAGTCTCACTGAGCTAAAAATCAAGATGTTCACAGGGCTGTGTTGCTCCTGTAGGATCTAGGGTGTAGATAATCCGTCTCCTTGCTTTTTCAGCTTCCAGAAGCCACCTGCATTCCTTGGCTTATGGCCTCCTTTCTTCCTTCCTTCCTTTCTTTCTTCCTTCCTTCCTTCCTTCCTTCCTCCTTCCTTCCTTCCTTCCCTCCCTCCCTCCCTCCCTCTCTTCAAGGTGGAGCCTCGCTCTGTCACCCAGGTTGGAGTGCAGTGGTGCAGTCTAGTCTCACTGAAACCTCTGCCTCCCAACTTCAAGTGATTCTCCTGTCTCAGCCTCCCAAGTAGCTGAGATTACAGGCGTGCATCACCACACCCAGCTAATTTTATTTGTATTTTTAGTAGAGACAGGGTTTCACTATGTTGGTCAGGCTGGTCTGGAACTCCTGACCTCAAATGATGTGCCCACCTCAGCCTCCAAAGCACTGGGATTAGAGGTGTGAGCCACCGTGCCCAGTCACTCTTCTCCATCTTTAAAGTCAGCAATGTGGCATCCCAAGTCTCCCTCTCTAACTCTGTGTCCATCATGACATCTTCTCTCACTCTGAGCCTCCTGCCTCTGTCTTGTAAGGACTCTAGTGATTACCTTGTGCCCCACTGACAATCTAGAATACTCTTCCCATATCAAAATCCTTAATCATGCCTGCAAAATCTCTTTTGACACATAAGCTAACACATGCTCGAGTTTCTTCTTTTCCTTTCTTTCTCTTTTTTTTTTTTTTTTGAGACAGGGTCTCACTCTATCACCCAGGCTGGAGTGCAGTGGGGCGACCATGGCTCAAGCAATCCTCCCACCTCACCCTTCCAAATATGTGGGACTACAGGTGCGTGCTATCACACCCAGCTCATTTTCTTTTCAAATTTTTTTGTTAAGACAGGGTCTCACTATGTTTCCCAGCCTCATCTTTAATTCCTGGGCTCAATCGATCTTCCCACCCCGGCCTCCCAAAGTGCTGGGATTACAGGTGTGAGCCACTGCACCCAGCCAAACATGGACATCTTTGGAGCCATAATTCTGCCTACTGCAAGCCCCAAACTTTAGCCTGGCAGCAAGGCCTCAAGCCTATGAAACTGCGTTTCCCTCCACGCAATCCAGGTCTACACCCTCCTCTCCTGGCCTGGCACTGTCCTCCTTAGTCACTCCATGTGCCTTGCACTTTTCTATCTTTGTTCCTAGAATTATCATGGCCCAAAACTCAGTGCCTTCAGTCCTGGCACCACTGACAAGTCACCTTCATCAGGAAGCCACTCCCAATCCTGCTGGTGAGAGTGGCCTCCTCTCCCCAGTCCCACACACGGTTGGTGGCTCTGACAGGTGGTGTTGCTTGTGTGCAAAGCCTGGCTCTGTCATTTGCTGCCCCTGTGGCCACCTTAGGCAAGTTAATATCTGTGTGTCTTAGTGTCCTGGTCTATAAAAAATGATAATAGTCATTTTGATAAGGTTGCATGAGGATTGAATGAGAGAATGTGTATAAAATGCTTTAGCACAGAGCCTGGGACACAAGAAAAACTTGATTTACAAAACAGTATTGTTTCATTCGCTGTTGATGTCTAAGGCTCACTTCCTAGCTGGAGTTCCTAGTAACTGCTTATAAGAACACCTGTATTATTCATCCCTGTGCCCCCAAGGTGTTCCCTGCAAATCATAGGTGCTTGTTAATTTGTGTTGGAGGGATGGAGGGATGGATGCATGGTCACATTTATTCATGCTCATCTATCTGAGTGTGGTCAGACCACAAGGTCAGCAGAGAAGCCAGGCTCCTGTGGCCCCAAGCTGAGCAGAAGTGGCAGTTTAGCTGAGAGTAGCAGGCAGTGAGGGAGTCTCTATGGACTATGTGAGGAAGTTGGGGGATGCAGGGGTGTCTAGAAAGGCTTCCCAGAGGAGATAAATGTGGGAAGTTGGAGTGGGAGGAGGCAGTGGGGTGTCTGCTATCTCTACCTGGGCCTAGCCCTCAAAAGTAGCAACTCAAGGGCTCTCCCCACCCCCCCTCTCTCTTTGTGTCGCTCTCTTCAGCCTCCGTGGTCCTGCAGTGTGAATGTTCTTTAACCGAGGTGGTGAGGCCCTGAAGGACGTCAGTTAGAGATGCTGATGGTTCCTGGGGATGGGACGACTCTTCTTGCCAAGGGCCCTCCTGAGTCCGCAGAGAGGGCTGATCAAAGCTGACCCCAGCTGTTCCCAAGCAGCCAGGATGGCCGCTCTTCTCCCACCTGTGATAAGGGTTTTGCTCTACTTTCCTGGGAGTGGGGGCAAGGTCTGTCTGGGTTCTGCCTGAGAGAGACCCTCATAAAGAATGAAGCTCCCAAAGTCCTACCAGGCAAGGGTGGTCTATTGAGGTGATCAGATTCCTGTTTGGGAAAAGGAAAAAAAAAAAAAAAGCTTTTTTAGAGCCTTGGGTAACATGACAGAAAAGAGCACGAATTCATTCAGCTGTAACTGTGCCCTGCACAATGAGTTCCTCTGGGCTCCTCGAGAACAAGCAGAGAAAGCCCCATTCCCACGGTCAATGCAACCATCATGCACTCATCACTCTACGGCTGCAAAGCCCTCCTCTGAGCTCCCGCCCCACCCTTGACCCTGGAGGTAGAGGCCTGGGTCAGAGATCAGCCTGTGTAGGTTCTGAAACTGACTTACTGTGGGACATTGGCATACCCCAGCCCTCTCAGTGTCCCTATTTGCACAATGGAGGGTTATAATAATGCCTCCTGGCAGGACTGTCATGAAGCACACATGAAGCCTTGGAGGTGAATGTCTGGCATGGCTCTGGACACCAGTGTCACCTCCTTCCCCTCTCCTCCCTTGTTTTGGAAGTCCAGGAAGCAGCTCTCACACCTGAGTGCAAACTCACCTGGGCACTCCTTTCTTCCCAGCAATTGCCCTCTGGACATCAACAAGGAGGGTGAGGGGAACGCTCAGCTAGAATCTCAGAGGGCCCCATCCTGGCTCAGCTGAAGATGCTCCCCTAGCCTCCCATTTCCTGGCCTTAGAAGTTTGTCATTAAGACATGGGGTTTGAGCAGGGGATCAAGTTCTCCATGTTTGGCTGTTCAGCCCCTCAGTGAGCAGCACTTATCTGCCCCAGCCTGTGCTGGCCCTGGCTTCTGGCTGTCTGGGCCATTTGCCAGGATTCCTGGGCCTTGGCTCCCCATTCCTAGCCACATCTGCTGCCTCAGGCAGAGGCTGGAGGGGTCCCCAGACTCATAAAAGATATTGCTTTCTGAGGTTCCTGATGTTGGGTGTCTGTGCCAGAGGAAGCTATTCCCAGGTGTTCCCAGGCCAGCTCTCAGGTGCTGAGAAATGAATTTGCATATCCCCTCCCCCTGCCACCCCTCCTCTGTCCCTGTCTAATCCACAAGCCCTCTCCCTCACCCTGGCCAAGTTATTTCCTCTCTCAGGGCCCCAGTTTTGTCATGTGTAAAAGGAAGGTAGAAGGCTAGAAGTGTCTCTAAGCCCTTCCAGCTGTGATATTCACAGATCCCATCTGGGCTAAGTGCTCACTGGGTTTGTGTTCAATCAATGTAGTCATTTATAGGTGAGAAGACAGGGCTTCTGAGATGTGGAGGCCTCCCCCAGGGTCATGCAAGCTGGAACCAAGTCCTATTGACTCTCAATCCAGTGTTCCTTCCCCAGCCTCAGGCCACTGCCCCAAGGTCAGGGGCAGCCAGCGTGGGAGGTGCAGCCTGGGTAGCAACAGGCATCCTCTGCTGCGTGGCTCTGTCATTGATGAGAACCCTGGAGAAAGTCATTCAAATCTCAATTTTTTTCCCGATAAGCTGCCTCTGTCCCGATGTCCAGAACGTTCTCAGGCCCCAGGGTACTAAAAACAGTGAACACTTTTATTTTATTTTCTTTCTTTTTTTTTTTTTTTTGAAATGGGGTCTTACTCTGTCATCCAGGCCGAGTGCAGTGGCACAATCTCGGCTCACTGCAGCCTAAAACTCCCAGGCTCAAGCAATCCTTCCTCTTTCAACCTCCTGAGTAGCTGGGATTATTGGCACATGCCACCAACTAATTTTTTTTTTTTTTTTTTTTTTCTATAGAGGTGAGGTCTCACTATGATGCCTAGGCTGGTCTCAAGTTCCTGGACTCAAGGAAGTGCCAGACCTCCCAAAGTGGCAGGATTACAGGTGTGAGCTACTGCACCTGACAATGAATTCTAACTGAATGCTTACCTACTGCTCTAAGTGCCTTCAGTAGACTTAACTCACTGCAACCTCATGAGCTAGGAATCATTATGACTCCATTTTACAAATGAGAAAACTAAAGCACAGAGAGGTTAAGTCATGTATCCAAGGTCAAACAGCTTCTAAGCATCTATCTCATCCCAGATGCTCTAGAAAACAGAGCCCAAGGCAAAGCTTATGTCCTAAGGCTTTACTGGAAGTGGAATTCTAGGGCACAAGAGTCAGGAAAAAAAAAAAAGGAAATGAGGCAGAAAAGGAAGGAAAGCAAATAGAAGCTAGTTGCATTTCTGAGCTGTTCACAGTTGCACAAGGAAACATAGCTCTTTTCTATGTCATGTAGGTGACCCAGACAGGTCCTGTGCGCTGAACTTTGGACCCTTCTGTTGAGGGGAGAAAGCCGGGGAACTTACCGGCTGTCTCCTTCCTATCCCCGATCTCTCCACAGGAGGGAGCCAGTGCAGAGTGAGCTGTGAGATTCACTCCCTCATAAGGGAGGTGGAGAGAGGGTATCCTTCCCGGTGGCAGAGCACCCCCGCCCCTTCCTATTTAGTTGTTAACCCCGTCCTGCACTGCACCCGTCATCTCGTGGTCCGTTTTGTCTCTGCTGGTTTCAGTTAGGAGTTGTGCCCCCTGGCAATCATGACTCTCCATTTTATAGAGGAGGAAACTGAGACTCAGGTGACTTGGCCTGGGCCATGGAGCTAATCTAAAAACGAGTGCGTTCCACCCCTGCCCTATATGGTGCAGATCTGGAGAATACGTGTCACGTGGCCCTTGATCCAGGTCTTTCCAGGTAAGAAAAGAAGGTGCCTCCTCTGCAGAGGTTGCCCAGACATCTGGGTTCCTTCCCTTCCTCCTTCTTCCCTAATCCTCCAAAGGGCTCCATCCTCCATGATTTCCATTGCCCACTCCCAGTTCAGTCCTGGCACGTTAGACTCCTCTGTGTGCTACGTTCTTCTGCCCGTGCTCTCAGGAAAGCTCTGCCCTGGTGACCTATAGCTCAGAGAATCTGAGTCCCTGGGAGAAGACTTTGAATCTCCAAAATTCTCTGGGTTTTACCTATTTTATTTTATTTTATTTATTTTTGAGACAGAGTTTCACTCTGTCACCCAGGCTGGAGTGCAGTGGCGTAACCATGGCTCACTGCAATCTCCACCCCCCAGGTTCAAGTGATTATCCTGCCTCAGCCTCCCGAGTAGCTGGGACTACAGGCACCCACCACCATGCCCAGCTAATTTTTGTATTTTTAGTAGACACAGGGCTTAACCACGTTGGTCAGACTGGTCTCAAACTCCTGACCTCAGGTCATCCGCCCACGTTGGCCTCCCAAAGTCGGGTTTTATCTAGAGCTGGTGGATACTCTGATCCCAGGACTCAAACCCCACCCACTCGATGTAGACAGGGCTGGAGGGGACACAAATGCAGCCCAGAGCCTCAGTGCCCTCCGGAGCACAAGGGTCTCCCAACCAGGCCCCAGACCCAATGTCCAGAGCACACTGCAGTGGCTGACGGAGGCCTTCTAGGGGCAGAGGAGGAAGGATGGCTGTTTCTGGGGATGGAGGCGGTGGCGCAAGACCCCCGTCCTGTGGAGACCAGGGCGGGTGGGAGGCACTGAGGCCAGCAGGGGTCAGCAGAGGCCCATTGTTCTCCTGCTCCTCCTGCACCCAGAGAGGACTGCAAGGCCTCAAGCCAGAGCCCCAGGTGCCCTATTTCGTAATTTAAAAAGAAAAAAAAAATTGTCTCCTGGTAATACATACACATGATAACAATAAAGTGGCCCAGAAAAGCTAATGCTGAAAACATACAGCAATGACGCTCCCACCCAAGCCTCCAGGTTTTGGTTTTTTTTTAGACGGAGTCTCGCTCTGTCGCCCAGGCTGGCGCGATCTCCGCTCACTGCAGACTCCGTCTCCCGGATTCACGCTCCCGGTACATTTTTTTTTTTTTTTTTTTTTTTTTTTTTGAGACGGAGTCTCGCTCTGCCGCCCAGGCTGGAGTGCAGTGGCCGGATCTCAGCTCACTGCAAGCTCCGCCTCCTGGGTTTACGCCATTCTCCTGCCTCAGCCTCCAGAGTAGCTGGGACTACAGGCGCCTGCCACCTCGCCCGGCTAGTTTTTTGTATTTTTTAGTAGAGACAGGCTTTCACCGTGTTAGCCAGGATGGTCTCCATCTCCTGACCTCGTGATCCACCCGTCTCGGCCTCCCAAAGTGCTGGGATTACAGGCTTGAGCCACCGCGCCCGGCCTCGGCACATTTTAAAAACAAAAACAAAACACTTAATATCTCTTTGTTGTGGGAGGCAGGCTAATTCCTTGACCCCAGGAGTTCAAGACCAGCCCGAGAAACATAATGAGAGCCAGCCAATCTCAGAAAGAAAGACAGGAAGGGAGGGAGGGAGGGAGGGAGGGAAGAAAAGGTAGTTTCATGTTAATTTTGACATACATTGGGAAATATCTATATTTATATATTTATATAACAAGTCCTTCAATTGCTTAGAATAAAGCTATTTCATTTTTAAATTATAAAAGGGAGTTGAAAAATAGTAAATAATGTACAATACCCCAGAGGAAAGCAAATATGGCAAAACTCATGAAGGTGATAAAGAAATTGATTGGAAAATAGCGGTCTTGATTTTTTTTTTTTTTAAAGAGATGGAGTCTTATGCTGTCACCCAGGCTGGATTGCAGTGGCGTGATCTTGGCTCACTGCAACCTCCACCTCCTGGGTTCTAGCAATTCTCCTGCCTCAGCCTCCCAAGTAGCTGGGATTACAGGTGCACAGCTCTATACTGGCTAATTTTTTGTATTTTAGTAGAGATGGGGTTTCACCGTGTTGCCCAGGCTGGTGTCAAACCCCTGAGCTCAGGCAGTCAACCTGCCTCGGCCTCCCAAAGTGCTAGGTGTGAGCCACTGCACCAGGCCAATTCTTGAAGTTGAAAACCAGTGAGGGTAGCAATCACTTCTATGATGGTAGAGGCTGGTGCAGAGGCATTTGGCCTTACACGCATAACAGGAACAAACTTCCACAATGAACAAACTCAGGTGGGCAAAACTGCAGTTTTATTTTCTGTAACTCAATGAAAAAAAAATTTTTTTACAGCTCTCCACCCTTCCTCCTAATGGCAGGACATTTAATCTGTTCATTTTGAGAGACAGGACCTGCTGGATTTCCTAGGTCGACTAAGAATCCCTAAATCTAGCTGGGAAGGTGACCACATCCACTGTTAAACACGGGGCTTGCAACTTAGCTCACACCCCACCAATCAGGTAATAAAGAGCGCTCACTAAAATGCTAATTAGGCAAAAACAGGAGGTAAAGAAATAGCCAATCATCTATCACCTGAGAGCACAGCAGGCGGGACAATGATCAGGATATAAACCCAGGCATTGGAGCCAGCAACAGCTACCCTCTTTGGGTCCCCTCCCTTTGTATGGGAGCTCTGTTTTCACTCTATTCAATTTTGCAACTGCACTCTCTTCTAGTCCGTGTTTGTTAGGGCTGTCCATGCCATCCCTCTGGAGCCGGCAGGGTGTCCGCTGTGCTCCTGATCCAGCAAGGTGCCCATTGCCGCCCCTGAGAGGGCTAAAGGCTTGCCATTGTTTCTGCATGGCTAAGTGTCCAGGTTCGTCCTAATTGAGCTGAACACTAGTCAGCTCATGGTTCCATGAGTTCTCTTCCATGACCCACAGCTTCTAATAGAGCTATAACCCTCACTGCATGGCCCCAGATTCCATTCCTTGGAATCTGTGAGACCGAGAACACCGGGTCAGAAAACACGAGGCTTGCCACCATCTTCGAAGCTCTGGGAGCAAGGACTCCCCGCCCCCCCATAACATTTTGGCAACCACAAAGGGACCTCCAAAGTGGTGAGTAATATTGGACCACTTTCACTTGCTATTCTGTCCTATCCTTCCTTAGAATTTGGAGAATACCGGGCACGTGTCGGCTGGTTAAAAATGATTAGTGTGGCCACCAGACTTAAGACTCAGGTGTGAGGCTATCTGGGGAAGGGCTTTCTAACAACCCCCAGTCCTTCTGGGTTGGGAACGTTGGTCTGCCTGGAGCAAGCTTCCACTTTCAATTTTCTTGGGGAAGCTGAGGGTCAACTAGAGGCAGAAAGCTGTCATCCTGAACTCCCGGCATTAGCCAGTTGAGATCATGGCGCAGCCAGAAGTCTCTATTTGACAGTCACCCATGAGTGCACCCCTACCTTTTCTTCTGACCCATACCTCCTGGGTCCCCACTACAACTTTCTTGAAAATGTAGCCCCAAAATTCTCCTTACCTCTGAATCTACTTCCTCTGATCCTTGCCTCTTAGGTAGTAATGCTTTAGGCTTTCATTTCCCTCTAGCAAGTTATATCTCCAAAGGGATCTAAGGAAGTTCTATGCCGCATCCTTAGGCATCTAGGCTACAAACCCAGGGAATCTTATCCCTGATGTCCCTCCCAGTTTAGGTATACAGCTCTCAACATGGGCAGTTATGTGGTATCCATTCCCCACCACCCTTGCCAGGGCCCCAAGTTTGTAATGGCTAAGAGGAGGAGAGAGAGAGACAGGAGAGAGAGAAACACGGAGGAGAGAGAGAGACACACATGGAGGAGAGAGAGAGACACACATGGAGGAGAGAGAGAGACACACATGGAGGAGAGAGAGAGACACACACATGGAGGAGAGAGAGACACACACACATGGAGGAGAGAGAGACACACACATGGAGGAGAGAGAGACACACACACATGGAGGAGAGAGAGACACACACACATGGAGGAGAGAGAGAGACACACATGGAGGAGAGAGAGAGACACACACATGGAGGAGAGAGAGAGACACACATGGAGGAGAGAGAGAGAGACACACACATGGAGGAGAGAGAGAGACACACACATGGAGGAGAGAGAGAGACACACACATGGAGGAGAGAGAGAGACACACACATGGAGGAGAGAGAGAGACACACACATGGAGGAGAGAGAGAGACACACACATGGAGGAGAGAGAGAGACACACATGGAGGAGAGAGAGAGACACACTCATGGAGGAGAGAGAGAGAGGCATGGAGGGAAGAGAGAGAGAGACAACGAGGAAGTCAAAGAGTAAAAGATAGAAATAGTAAAAAAAAAAAAAAAAGAAAAGAAAAGAAAAAAAAAAGTGCCCTATTCCTTTAAAAGCCAGGGTAAATTTAAAACCTACAACTGATAATTGAAGGTCTTCTCCATTACCCTATAACACTCCAATACTACCTTGTTCTCACTGTAAACAAGGGCATAATCTAAAAATACTGAGACCACTGACAACCCATAGCTTTCCTATTAAAAATCCTTAACCCAGTAACCAGCGGATGCATTCAATCTGTAGTGGCAACTGCTCTGCTAATAAAAGAAAGTAAAAAAGTAACTTTTAGAGGAAACCTCATTGTGAGCATACCTCACCTGCTCAGAATTATTCTAAGTCAAAAAAGCAAAAAGGTAGCTTACTAACTCAAAAATCTTAAAGTGTGGGGCTATTCTGTTAGAATAAGGTAATTTAACACCAACCACTGATAATTCCCTTAACCCAGCAGATTTCCTAACAGGGGATTTAAATCTTATTTACCATACAGAGGTCCAACCAGACCTAGGAGGAACTCCCTTCAGGACAGGACAATAGATGGTTCTTCTCAGGTGATTGAGGAAAAAACTACAATGGGTATTCAGTAATTGATACGGAGACTCCTGTGGAAGCAGAGTTAGAAAAATTGCCTAATAATTGGTCTGTTCAAAAGTGCGAGCTGTTTGCACTCAGCCAAGCCTTAAAGTACTTACAAAATCAAAAAGACTATCTCAACCTTGACTCAAAAAGTTACCTACACCCTTTCTGAAATGAATTTGCATAAGAACTGTTTTGGGAATGCATCTTGATGGGGCAGCTGGGTTGTTATGAAATATTCAGGAACCCAGCCCAGCTCTAGGACTCACCCCTGAGCACAAAGGCAATGTTGGGTATGCTGGTAAAGGACCACTAGAATCCAGCAGCCTGGACCACTTTCTTTGTGGTCAAGAAAGGTGGGAAAAGGGGTGCAAGACTGCTACATCGGTGAGTGTAACTAATCCAATAAGCAGAGGTCCACAGGTGGTTACATACCCTGGAAAGAAATAAGCATTAGGATCATAGAGACGCTCTAGGAGTAATGCTCATTGGAAAACAACTAGTGGTGCTGGCATCCCTATGTTCTTTTTTCAGATGGGAAATGTTCCCCCCAAGGCAAAAACACCCCTAGAATTGGGACCAATTTGACCCTCAGACGCTAAGAAACGACTTATATTCTTCTGCAGTACTGCCTGGCTACGATATCCTCTTCAAGGGGGAGAAACCTGGCCTCTTGAGGGAAGTATAAATTAATAACACCATCTTACAACTAGACCTCTTTTGTAGAAAAGAAGGCAAATGGATTGAAGTGCCATATGTACAATTTTTCTTTTCATTAAGAGACAACTTGCAATTATGTAAAAAGTGTGATTTATGCCCTACAGGAAGCCCTCAGAGTCTACTTCCCTACCCCAGCGCCCCCCTGACTCCTTCCCCAGCTAATAAGGACCCCCCTTCAACCCAAACGGTCCAAAAGGAGATAGGCAAAGGGGTAAACAATGAACCCAAGAGTGCCGATATTCCCTGATTAAACCCCCTCCAAGCAATGGGAGGGGGAGAATTCGGCCCAGCCAGAGTGTGTGTACCTTTTTCTCTCTCAAAGTTAAAGCAAATTAAAATAGGCCTAGGTAAATTATCAGATAATCCTGACGGCTATATTGATGTTTCACAAGGGTTAGGACAATCCTTTGATCTGACATGGAGAGATATAATGTTACTGCTAGATCAGATACTAACCCCAAATGAGAGAAGTGCCGCCATAACTGTAGCCCGAGAGTTTGGCGATCTCTGGTATCTCAGTCAGGTCAATGAAAGGATGACAACAGAGGAAAGAGAACAATTCCCCACAGGCCAGCAGGCAGTTCCCAGTGTAGATCCTCACTGGGACACAGAATCAGAACATGGAGATTGGTGCCGCAGACATTTGCTAACTTGCGTGCTAGAAGGACTAAGGAAAACTAGGAAGAAGCCTATGAATTATTCAGTGATGTCCACTATAACACAGGGAAAGGAAGAAAATCCTACTGCCTTTCTGGAGAGACTAAGGAAGCATACCTCCCTCTCACCTGACTCTATTGAAGGCCAACTAATCTTAAAGGATAAATTTATCACCCAGTCAGCTGCAGACATTAGAAAAAAACTTCAAAAGTCCACCTTAGGCCCAGAGCAAAACTTAGAAACCCTATTGAACTTGGCAACCTCGGTGTTTTATAATAGAGATTAGGAGGAGCAGGCAGAACGGGACAAATGGGATAAGAAAAGGCCCCCGCTTTAGTCCTGGCCCTCAGGCAAGCAGACTTTGGAGGCTCTGGAAAAGGGAAAAGCTGGGCAAATCAAATGCCTAATAGGACTTGCTTCCAGTGCAGTCTACAAGGACACTTTAAAAAAAAGATTGTCCAAGTAGAAGTAAGCTGCACCTTCATCCATGCCCCTTATGTCAAGGGAATCACTGGAAGGCCCACTGCCCCAGGGGATGAAGGTCCTCTGAGCCAGAAGTCACTGAAAGTCCAGCAGCAGGACTGAGGGTGCCCAGGGCAAGTGCCAGCCCATGCCATCACCCTCACAGAGCCCCAGGTATGCTTGACCATTGAGGACCAGGAGGTTAACTGTCTCCTGGACACTGGCGTGGCCTTTTCAGTCCTACTCTCCTGTCTCGGACAACTGTCCTCCAGATCTGTCACTATCCGAGGGGTCTTACGACAGCCAGTCACTAGATACTTCTCCCAGCCACTAAGGTGTGACTGGGGAACTTTACTCTTCTCACATGCTTTTCTAATTATTTCTGAAAGCATATTTAGAAATGTCACTCCCTTGTTAGGGAGAGACATTCTAGCAAAAGCAGAGGCCATTATACAACTGAACATAGGAGAAGGAACATCCATTTGTTGTCCCCTGTTTGAGGAAGAAATTAATCCGGAAGTCTGGGCAACAGAAGGACAATATGGACAAGCAAAGAATGCCCGTCCTGTTCAAGTTAAACTAAAGGATTCTGCCTCCTTTCCCTACCAAAGGCAGTACCCCCTTAGACCTGAGGCCCAATAAAGACTCCAAAAGACTGTTAAGGACCTAAAGGCCCAAGGCCTAGTAAAACCATGCAATAGCCCCTGCAATACTCCAATATTAGGAGTACAGAAACCCAACAGACAGTGGAGGTTAGTGCAAGATCTCAGAACTATCAATGAGGCCATTGTCCTTCTATACCCAGCTGTATCTAACCCTTATGTTCTGCTTTCCCAAATACCAGAGGAAGCAGAGTGGTTTACAGTCCTGGACCTTAAGGATGCCTTTTTCTGCATCCCTATACATCTTGACTCTCAATTCTTGTTTGCCTTTGAAGATCCTTTGAACCCAACGTCTCAACTCACTTGGACTGTTTTACCCCAAGGGTTCAGGGATAGCCCCCATCTGTTTGGCCAGGCATTAGCCCAACACTTGAGCCAATTTTCATACCTGGACACTCTTGTCCTTCGGTACGCGGATGATTTACTTTTAGCCACCCGTTCAGAAACCTTGTGCCATCAAGCCACCCAAGCACTCTTAAATTTCCTCGCTACCTGTGGCTACAAGGTTTCCAAACCAAAGACTCAGCTCTGCTCACAGCAGGTTAAATACTTAGGGCTAAAATTGTCCAAAGGCACCAGGGCTCTCAGTGAGGAATGTATCCAGCCTATACTGGCTTATCCTTATCCCAAAACTGTAAAGCAACTAAGAGGGTTCCTTGGCATAACAGGTTTCTGCCGAATATGGATTCCCAGGTACCGTGAAATAGCCAGGCCATTATATACACTAGTTAAGAAAACTCAGAAAGCCAATGCCCATTTAGTAAGATGGACACCTGAAGCAGAAGCAGCTTTCTAGGCCCTAAGGAAGGCCCTAACTCAAGCCCCAATGTTAAGCTTGCCAATGGGGCAAGACTTTTCTTTATATGTCACACACAAAAAAAACAAAAACAAAAAACAGAAATAGCTCTAGGAGTACTTACACAGGTCTGAGGGAAGAGCTTGCAACCCGTGGCATATCTGAGTAAGAACATTGATGTAGTGGCAAAGGGTTGGCCTCACTGTTTACGGGTAGTGGTGGCAGTAGCAGTCTTAGTATCTGAAGCAGTTAAAATAATACAGGGAAGAGATCTAACTGTGTGGACATCTCATGATGTAAACGGCATACTCACTGCTAAAGGAGACTTGTGGCTGTCAGACAACCGTTTACTTAAATATCAGGCTCTATTACTTGAAGGGCCAGTGCTGTGACTGTGCACTTGTGCAACTCTTTTTTTTTTTGAAATGGAGTCTCGCTCTGTTGCCCAGGCTGGAGTCCACTGGCACGATCTCGGCTCACTGCACGCTCCATCTCCCAGGTTCACGCCATTCTCCTGCCTCAGCCTCCCGAGTAGCTGGCAATTCTTAACCCAACCACATTTCTTCCAGACAATAAAGAAAAGATAGAACATAACTGTCAACAGGTAATTGCTCAAAACTACAGCATTCGAGGGGAACTTTTAGAGGTTCCCTTGACTGATCCCGACCTCAACTTGTGCACTGACGAAAGTTCCTCTGTAGAAAAAAGACTTCAAAAAACGGGTTATGCAGTGGTCAGTGATAATGAAATACTTGAAAGTAATCCCCTCACTCCAGGAACTAGTGCTTAGCTGTCTGAACTAATAGCCCTCACTTGGGCACCAAAATTAGGAAAAGGAAAAAGGGTAAATCTATATACAGACTCTAAGTCTGCTTACCTAGTCCTCCATGCCCATGCAGCAATATGGAGAGAAAGGGAATTCCTAACTTCTGAGGAAACACCTGTCAAACATCAAAAAGCCATTAGGAGATTATTATTGGCTGTACAGAAACCTAAAGAGGTGGCAGTCTTCCACTGCCGGGGTCACCAGAAAGGAAAGGGAAACAGAAGGGAACCGCCAAGTGGATATTGAAGCAAAAAGAGCCACAAGGCAGGACCCTCCATGAGAAATGCTTATAGCAGGACCCCTAGTGTGGGGTCATCCCCTCTGGGAAACCAGGCCCCGCTACTCAGAAGAAGAAATAGAATGGGGACTCTCACAAGGACATAGTTTCCTCCTCTCAGGATGGCTAGCCACCGAGGAAGGAAAAATACTTTTGCCTGCAGCTGAACAATGAAAATGACTTAAAACCCTTCACCAAACCTTTCACTTGGGCATTAATAGCACCCATCAGATGGCCAAATCATTATTTACTGGACCAGGCCTTTTCAGAACTATCAAGCAGATAGTCAGGGCCTGTGAACTGTGCCAAAAAAATTACCCCCTGCCTTATTGCCAAGCTCCTTCAGGAGAACAAAGAACAGGCGTTACCCAGGAGAAGACTGACAACTAGATTTTACCCACATGTCCAAATCTCAGGGATTTCAGTATCTACTAGTTTGGCTAGATACTTTCACTAGTTGGGTAGAGGCCTTCCCCTGTAGGACAGAAAAGGCCCAAGAGGTAATAAAGGCACTAGTTCATGAAATAATTCCCAGATTCGGACTTCCTCAAGGCTTACAGAGTGTCAATGGCCTCGCTTTCAAGGCTACAGTAACCCAGGGAATATCCCAGACATTAGGTATACAATATCACTTACACTGGACCTAGAGGCCACAGTCCTCAGGGAAGGACAAGAAAATGAACAAAACACTCAAATGACATCTAAAAAAGCTAACTCAGGAAACCCACCTTGCATGGCCTGCTCTGTTGCCTATAGCCTTACTAAGAATACAAGACTCTCCCCAAAAAGCAGGACTTAGCCCATACAAAATGCCATATGGACGGCCCTTCCTAACCCATGACCTGGTGCTTGACTGAGAGACAGCCAACTTAGTTGCAGACATCACCTCCTTAGCTAAATATCGACAAGTTCTTAAAACATTACAAGGAACCTGTCCCTGAGAAGAGGGAAAGGAACTATTCCACCCTGGTGACATGGTATGAGTCAAGTCCCTTCCCTCTAATTCCCCATCCCTAAATACATCCTGGGAAGGACCCTACCCAGTCATTTTATCTACCCCAACCATGATTAAAGCAGCTGGAGTGGAGTCTTGGATACATCACACTCAAGTCAAACCCTGGATACTGCCAAAGAAACCCAAAAACCAGGAGACAATGCTAGCTTTTCCTGTGAACCTCTAGAGGATCTGCGCCTGCTCTTCAAGCAACAACCGGGAGGAAAGTAACTAAAATCATAAATCCCTATGGCCCTCCCTCATATTTTTCTCTATACTGTTCTCTTACTCCCTTTCACTCTCACTGCACCCCCTCCAGGCCGCTGTATGACCAGTAGCTTCCCTTACCAAGAGTTTCTATGGAAAATGTAGCTTCCAGAAAACATTAATGCCCCATAAATCTAAGGGAACCCCCACCTTCACTGCCCACACCCATATGCCCCACAACTGCTATAACTCTGCCGCTCTATACATGCATGCAAATACTCATTATTGGACAGGAAAAAGGATTAATCCTAGTTGTCCTGGAGGACTTGGAGCCACTGTCTGTTGGACTTACTTCACCCATACCGGTTTGTCTGATGGGAGTGGAGTTCAAGATCAGGCAAGAGAAAAACACGTAAAGGAAGTAATCTCCCAACTGACCTGGGTACATAGCATGCCTAGCCCCTACAAAGGACTAGATCTCTCAGAACTACATGAAATCCTCCATACTCACCTGGTGAGCCTATTTAATATCACCCTCACTGGGTTCCATGAGGTCTCGGCCCAAAACCCTACTTACTGCTGGATGTGCCTCTCCCTGCTCTTCAGGCCATATATTTCATTCCCTGTACCTAAACAATGGAACAATTTCAGCACAAAAATAAACACCACTTCCGTTTTAGTAGGACCTCTTGTTTCCAATCTGGAAATAACCCATACCTCAAACCTCACCTGTGTAAAATGTAGCGATACTATAGACACAACCAACTCCCAATGCATCAGGTGGCTGACTCCTCCCACACAAATAGTCTGCCTACCCTCAGGAATATTTTTTGTCTGTGGTACCTCAGCCTATCGTTGTTTGAATGGCTCTTCAGAATCTATGTGCTTCCTCTCATTCTTAGTGCCACCTATGACCATCTACACTGGACAAGATTTATACAATCATGTTGTACCTAAGCCCCGCAACAAAAGAGTACCTATTCTTCCTTTTGTTATCAGAGCAGGAGTGCTAGGTGGACTAGGTACTGGCATTGGTGGTATCACAACCTCTACTCAGTTCTACTACAAACTCTCTCAAGAACTAAACAGTGACATGGAATGGGTCGCCGACCCCTCCCGAGGAAATCTCAACTACACAACCCCTACTATGCCCTAGTTCAGCAGGAGCAGTTAGAGTGCTAGTCAGCCACCTCCCCAACAGCACTTGGGTTTTCCTGTTGAGAGGGGGGACTGAGAGACAGAACTAGCTGGATTTCCTTGGCTGACTAAGAATCTCTAAACCTAGCTGGGAAGGTGACTGCATCCACCTTTAAACATGGGGCTTGCAATTTAACTCACACCTGAACAATCAGGTAATAAAGAGCGCTCACTAAAATGCTAATTAGACAAAACAGGAGGTAAAGAAATAGCCAATCATCTATCACCTGAGAGCACAGCAGGAGGGACAATGATCGGGCTATAAACCCAGGCATTGGAGCCAGCAACAGCTACCCTCTTTGGGTCCCCTCCCTTTGCATGGGAGCTCTGTTTTCACTCTATTAAATCTTGCAACTGCACTCTCTTCTGGTCCGTGTTTGTTAGGGCTCAAGCTGAGCTTTCACTCACCATCTACCACTGCTGTTTGTCACCATCACAGACCCGCCACTGACTGCCATCCCTCCGGATCCAGCAGGGTGTCCACTGTGCTCCCATTGCCGCCCCCGATCGGGCTAAAAGCTTGCCATTGTTCCTGCACAGCTAAGTGCCCGGGTTCGTCCTAATTGAGCTGAACACTAGTCACTGGTTCTCTTCCGTGACCCACGGCTTCTAATAGAGCTATAACACTCACCACATGGCCCCAGATTCCATTCCTTGGAATCCGTGAGGCCAAGAACCCCAGGTCAGAGAACATGAGGCTTGCCACCATCTTGGAAGGGGCCCGCCGCCATCTTGGGAGCTCTGGGAGCAAGAAGCCCCCAATTAACAGTTTCACAAAAACTCTGTCATTTTCAAGTTTAAACTTAGTCAAGTCGTAGCGTCCCATTTCTAGGAATTTATCCTAGAGATAGACTAGCTCAAGTACAAACCACACAAGGATAAGATTATTATTATTTTTTGTTGTTGTTGAGACGGAGTCTCGCTCTGTCGCCCAGGCTGGAGTGCAGTGGCCGGATCTCAGCTCACTGCAAGCTCCGCCTCCCGGGCTTACGCCATTCTCCTGCCTCAGCCTCCCGAGTAGCTGGGACTACAGGCGCCCGCCACCTCGCCCTGCTAGTTTTTTGTATTTTTAGTAGAGACGGGGTTTCACCGTGTTAGCCAGGATGGTCTCAATCTCCTGACCTCGTGATCCGCCCGTCTCGGCCTCCCAAAGTGCTGGGATTACAGGCTTGAGCCACCGCGCCCGGCCAGGATAAGATTATTCATCGCAGCTTCATCTGTAACAGCAAAAGACTGAAAACAACCTAAATGTTTATCCTACAGAGCTGTTGAAATGCATCTCGGGCCAGCCCTTCCATGGAATGCTATACATACCCCCTAAAAAGAGAACCAGGAAGCTCTCCAGGCAAAAATATGAAAAGTTCTCCAGCAAATGTTGTCAAGCATAAGAAGATACGAAACTGTGTATGCCATATGTTAGCATTTGTATATATCCAAGATATTTCTAGAATGATGCAAAAAAAAATTTTAACAGTGGTGGCTCTGGAGAAAAGAAATGAGTGAAGAATGGTGAGGAGAGGGACAGAAAAGTGGGAGGAAAATTTAATTTTTACTGTGAAGCCCTTTGTACCTTTCAAAACATTTTATTGAGGTGAAAATCACATAACATTAAATTCACTGTTTTAAAATGTAGGATTCATGGCTGGGCATGGTGGCTCACGCCTATAATCCCAGTACCTTGGGAGGCTGAAACAGGAGGATCCTTTGAGGCCAAGAGTTCAAGACTATCCTGGGAAATATAGCAAGACCTTGTCTCTACAAAAAAATTTAAAAATTAGCCAGGCATGGTGATACATGCCTGTAGTCCCAGTCACAGGAGGCTGAAGTGGGAGGATCACTGGACCCTGGGAGTTTGAGGCTGCAGCGAGCTACAGTCACACCACTGCATTCCAGCCTGAGCAACAGAATGAGATCCTGTCTCAAAATTTTTTTTAAAATGTACAATTTTAGTGACGTTTAGTACATTCACAGTGTTGTGCAACCACCATCTCTATCTAGATTCAAAACATGTTCATCACCCCAAAAGGAGACCCCATACTCATCAAGCAGTTAGTCCCTTTGTACATTTTCATGTTCCACTGTATCAATCAGGGTTCTGCAAGAAAGAGATGGCCCCCTTAAAAGGGGCAGGTGAAGAACTTAATGAAGGGACAAAGAGGTGAGGACAGTGTTAAGGGAACCACAGGGGATAGTGAGGCAGCTGCAGGGAGCTAGACACTTCTGACCTGAAGGAGCTGGGGAGGAACTGTTTCCCCTGAGGCCAGAGCTGGCTGGAGGGGCTGCTGCTAGAAGGACAAGGATGCACCTGCTGCCAAAAGTGTGGCCAGCCAGGAGGGAAGGAGGGGAATAAAAACTCCAATCTTTCTTTCTCTCCACCTTCTGTCCTGCCACCACCTGGCATTGGCCTGACAACCAGAGGCCAGAGGCTGGGAGCCCAAGGAATGCTCACACAGGGCAGCTCTGGGGACAGAGCGATGGGAGAGAGTAGACAGGGAATCTGGGGCAAACAGAATAACTAGCATGTTGCTTGTCTTTATTTTTCAAAATGAAATGAGCCATTCAAAAAGTTCAGCTGAATCAGACTCCACTACGGCCTGACCTTTTCAGCACCATGTCCCAGCCTTGAACTTCTGTTGCTATGTTCCCTTTGTCCTGGTTGCCAGGTGGGGTCAGCCCTCCTCCCAGTGACTGCAGAATGACCATGTTCCCATCAGCCTCTGTTGCCAGCCCACTAACTCTCTCCTCCAGCAGCCACTTGACCCTCAGTTCACTGACTGCCCTGGCAAGGGGGTATGCTGGGCCTTTTTGCTCTCAGTTCCTTGAAGCCATCTTTTCTCTGTGGCCTGTGCTGAGCACTCTGGGCGCCCTGTCGCTTTCTTGGGCCACCTCAGGTCCTCATTATGCTCAGACCTGGAAGATCTGCCCAAGGAAGGTCTTCTTAAGGCCCTCCCCAGGGCCTTGCCTCTGTTTGAACTCTCTTCCCCTTCCTGGTTCCCTGGATCTATAAGAATCTGAGGGAAGGGGAAGGAAGGGGTGTTGGGAATGAAAAACTTACACATTTTTCCAAACCTTCCCAGGCTTTCATCTTGATCAAGGCTTTTGAACTTCAGAGCTGAGCATTCTATGTCTTTTTCTCTGATTACGGTTCTCCTGTGGTGGGGAGACACTGACTTGTCACTTACAGTGGTGTCTCACTGGATCCCTCCAATCAGCCCATGGGCAAAGGGCTCCCCATCACCTTCTCATGTCCAGCTGGAGCTGGTGGCCACTTTGGCCCACCCCAGGCCTTCACCCTCATGATTCAAGCAGTTAAAACTGAGGCCAGGAGAGGGCAGAGATCTGCCCAAGATCATGATGGAGGGCGTGTCAGTGGGAGATTCAGGCCTTGCATCCGGACCCCAGACCTCCCGCTCAGTGTACCTTCAACAGCATTAGGAAGGCACCATTTGGGGGCTTGTGGCCTGAGACCGCGAGTTTGATAGAAGGCAGCCCAGCTTTTTCTCAGTTACCTGCCTTCACCAGACAGCATCACCTGTGGCCCAGCTGGACCTATTTCTTCTTGGGGACATCTCATATGTATCCCCACTAACACCTCCTGTACACAATGTATATGGAATTGAATTGTGTCCCCAAGCAAATTCATGTCTACCCAGAGCCTCAGAATGTGATCTTTTTTGAAAATAGGGTCTCTGTAGATACAGTTAGTTAAGATGAGGTTCTATGGCATCAGGGAAGGCCCTACTCCAATGACTGGTGTCCATGTAAGAAGAGAAAATAAGAACATAGACTGCTATGGTTGGAAAATTTCCAACAAATTTCATATGTTGGAAACTTAACCTCAAAATTCTTATGTTGATTGGAGGTGGGGCCCTTGAGAGGTAATTAGGATTAGGTAAGGTCATCAGGGTGGGGTCCCATGTTGAAACTGGAAACTACAAGAGGAAGAGAGACCTGAGCTGGCACCACGCTCTTGCCCTCTCACCATGTGATGCCCTCCACATTATGATGTAGCGAGAAAGCCCTCACCAGATGCCAGCACCTTAATGTTGGATTTCCAGCCTCCAGAGCTTTAAGAAATCAATTGTGTGTGTGTGTGTGTGTGTGTTGGTGTTTTTTTAATTTGTTTGTTTTGCTTTTTGAGGCAGGGTCTCACTCTGGTTGCCCAGGCTGGAGTGCAGCGGTGCAATCATGACTCACTACAGTCTCAACCTCCCAGACTTGAGTGATCATCCCACCTCAGCCTCCCAAATGGCTGGGGCCACTGGTGCACACCACGGCATGGAACCCAGCTAATTTTGTTTTATTTTTTAAAGATACAAAGTCTCACTATGTTGCTCAGGATGGTCTTGAACTCCTAGGCTCGAGCGATCCTCCCACCTTGGCTTTCCAAAGTGCTGAGATTAAAGGTATGAGCTTCCATACCCAGCCTATTTTCGTTATGAATTACCCAGTCTGAGGTATTCAGTGATAGCAACAGAAAATGTACCAAGGCATTGACACGGAGGAAAGACAGCCATGTGAGGACAGAAGCAGAGGCTGGAGAGATGCACGTGCAAGCCAAGGAACACCCAGGATGGCCAGTGACCACCAGTAGCTGGGAGAGAGGCAAAGAAGAGTCTGCCCACAGCCCCTAGAGGGAGTGTGGCCCTGCGCACATCTTCATTTCCAACATCTGGCCTCCAGAGCCATGAGAGAATATATTTCTGTTGTTTGAAGCCATCCAACTTGTAGAACTTTGTTACAGCAGCCCTGGGGAATGAATACACGGTCTTAGAGGTGAGACTTTTGGTATTCAGAAAAAGGTCTTGTCCTGTGTGAATTTCCCATCTCTTTATGGCTGCCTGAAAATCCACCCGTAACATGCTTCCTTCCTTTAGAAGAAGGGGCAGGTCCGGGCTTCTATTCAGATGTCCCTGGAAAGTCACATTCCTCGGTTGCCTCTATCATGTCTTCGGTGCAAATGCTTCTGTAGACCATGTGACAGTTCTCAGTGTTGGAAAAGTCTCCTTCCTTCCTCTGGGGTGGGCTCCCTCCTCAGATCTGCAGCCTCCACGCAGGACCTGGGGGAGGTGGACTGAGTGGGTGAGATCCCTCCCAGGGCAGCATTCGGCAGACTGCAAGTCAAGAGTGCAGAGTGTATGCAGCCAGGGGTAGCAGCCACTTCAGGATCTGGGTCTGGATTTGTGCTGAGAACCACTATGGCCTTTTAAAGCCAGTGAGGAGGTTTTCTGGGGGCCCAGAAGCCCTGAGCCCATTGGCCAAACCTCCTGGGAGAAGCGGAGCAGATTTGCATCATAAAGAACACTGGCTTCATTGAAATTCTCCTCATCTTGAGTGAAACAAAACCACAAAGAAGAGGAAAGTTTTAATTCTGAGAAACTTCACTGAGGAGCTTTTTTTTTTTTTAAACTTCTAAAAATAGAGAGGAAATGAGCCTCTTTGGGTCACTCTAGTTGCCGCCTCCCCCCGCCCCATGCCTGCCCCCGCTGCCCACTCAAGGCCAGCCTCTCACAGTGGGTGACTGAGCTGTCTTTAGTGGAAGCCCGAGGCAGATGCCACGCAATTCTGGAGCTGGATACGGCTGCCCACACGGGGACCCCAGCATGCTGGACAGCAGAGAGACCCCACAGGAGAGCTGGCAGGACATGACTGTGGGGACCACCCAAGAAAAATTGAAAACCAGGTAAGTTGGTGGTTGGGTTTCTGCACACTGCACCTGTGGGCCAAGTTCTAGACTTTACTCTGCTGTGTGAACTTGGGCAAGTTGCTTCTCTCTCTGAGCCTCAGTTTCTTCACCTGGGAAATGAAGGGAAGGATCTGGGCAATCTGTAAGATGGAAGAAGAACCAGTCATTTGGAGGGTTACTTAGCATGGCCAAGAAAGGCTCATCAAAGAATGAGGCACATCCCAGGGGTATGAGCTGGGGCTGCAGTGGGAGACCCGTTGGATCTCAATTGGATGGAGGAGGAATTTTTTAGTCAAGAAGAATGTTTCCCTGTCTTCTCAAGGGGGCCTTTTGCCTGCAGGTGTCAAAGATAGACAAGTTTTGTCGGGGAGCCAGAGGTTCTCGCTCCGGTTTGCTATGTGACCTTGGCAAGTCCCTTTGCCCCTCTGGGCTGTAGCTTCCCTGTCTGAATATGAGTGCAGTGGCTGAGGTTTCTCTAAAGCCCTTCCATTGTGTATATTCCAGTGATCTGTGATTCGGAGGAAGTGGATTCAATGTGTCAGGCATTCACCATGCCCACCCTGCCCAGGCCCTGTCCATCCAGGGAGTAGGGGATCCTGAGAAGATGGGACTCAGTCCCAGCCCTGGGATGCCCTGGTCAGGAGGCAGGAAGAAGGCAGGAGCGCACGCACGCACACACACACACACACACACAAACACACACACTGTGATTTGTGTCCAGGAGGGGCACAGGCTAAGGGGCAGAGAGAGGGAGGCTTCTAACTGGGGCGCCTGAGATGGACCTTGACAGTCAGAGTGGAGACAAGAGCAGTCGGCAGAGAGAACGACCTAGCAGAGCAAGACAGGAAGTATGGGGACGGGAGAGGTCTGGATGGTGGGCGTCTAGAACCGGGGAGGATAGGAGCTAAATGCCAGGGTCCGAGCCCTCTGTAGTAATGGGGAGGAAATGCCAGTGTCTGAGCTTCCAAGACTATGGCCACTGTCCTGATGGGAGGTTATGGGGAAGGAAGATAGAGGGAAATGGGAACAGATGTTAATGCACCTCAGAGATGCAGAGGCCCCTCCAAGGGCTGGCAGCTGGGCCATGCCCTGGGTCTCCAGAGGACCCTGCTAAGCCAAAGTGGACTCCTGTCCTCCCAGAAGCAAGGACTCCTCCCTGCAAAGCCTCGAGGAGCATGAGGGCCAGCCCATCCCTGGGCATAGGTCAGACGCACAGAGGGTCAAGGGCCCCTGGAGGAAAGTTGGACTGACTTCCTCACCCAAGGGCAGATTCAAAATCTCCGGGCCCTGGTATCCTGGCACCTCCACTCCTCCCTGGAGCTTGTGGGCTCAGAGAGCAGGAAGGCCAGGCGAGATGCTCAGAGGAGCACATCGAAATGTGTCCAGAGGCCAGGCACGATGGCTCACGCCTGTAATCCCAGCACTTTGGGATGCTGAGTCGGATGGATCGCCCGGGGTCAGGAGTTCGAGACCGGCTTGCCCAATGTGATGAAACCCCGTCTCTACTAAAAATACAAAAATTAGCCAGGTGATGGTACATCACCTCCCAGCTACTCAGGAGGCTGAGGCAGGAGAATCGCTTGAACCCGGGAGGTGCAGATTGCAGTGAGCCGAGACTGTGCCACTGCACTCCAGCCTGGGCCACAAGAGCAAAACTCTATCTCAAAAAAAATAAAATAAAATAAAATAAAGGAAATAAATGTGTCCAGAGCAGGGGTAGACAGGCATGAGGACAGCCAGGGCCAGGGGAGCCCTTGAAAACAAAAATCAAGGTCTGCAGGATCTCAGAGTCTTCTGCTCCCTATGAGTGAGGGGCCAAGTGGGGCTCAGGAGCCCAGTGGCTTTGACGTCCACGTCTCAGGCCTAGGGTGAATAGGGGTGCCAGAGGGTCCTGTGTGCCCTGCAAGGCTGACAGAGGCCCAGGCTTGTTTTGCAGACATCACTGAAGGAAGGTAGGCAAACTTGAGGCAGAACCCTAGGCTTGTGCAGAGAAGGACTCCCTCCTGAAAGGGTAAATGGGTCTTGGGACCCTGTAGGGAACGAGAAAGATTAAAAATTCAAGAGTTGGAGTGCCAGTTCGACTACTTTCTTGCTGAGTGACTTTGGATACATTGTTTAACCTCTCTGGGCCTCAATAGCATCCTCTGTGCAAATAAATATAAAATGCCTGAACTTCATTGACACTGCAGAAAAATTGGGTGGATTTCACCAACTGATGTGTATGAAAATGTTTTCAAAGCACAAGAGTTACCCATCACAGGCATAGTAACCCTTATAGCGACATCCTGGAACGCTCTTAGCAGCAGGCTGGAGGGCACATGCCTTGGGTTCCAGTCCAGCTCTGCTCCTAACCCATTCTGTGACCCTTGGCAAGACACCTTCTCTGAGCCTCAGTTTCCCCATCTGTCAAACAGGGAAGCCAAACCTGCTCTGACATTCTTGCAGAGCAGCTGTGAGGAAAGAACTTAATTCTTGTTAAACATTGTTCTAAAGTCAGAGAGAGCCGGGTGCAGTGGCTCATGCCTGTAATTCTAGCACTTTGGGAGGCCAAGGAAGGAAGATTGCTTGAGTGCAGGAGTTCAAGACCAGTCTGGGCAACAAAGCAAGACCTTGTCTCTGCTAAAAATTTTAAAATTGGCCAGGCATGATGGTGTGCATCTGTAGTCCCAGCTACTCAGGAGGCTGGCGTGGGAGGATCACTGGAGCCCAGGAGTGTGAGGCTGCAATGAGCTATGGCCACTGTACTCTAGCCTGGACTACAGAGCAAGACTCTGTCTCAAAAAAAACAATAAAAATAAAAAATAGGCTGGGCACAGTGGCTCACACCTGTAATTCCAGCACTTTGTTAGGGCAAAACGGGTGGATTGTTTAAGCCCAGAAGTTCAAGACCAGCCTGGGTAACATGGCGAAACCCCGTCTCTACAAAAAATACAAAAATTTGCTTAAAAAAATACAAAAAAGGCTGAGCACAGTGGCTCATGCCTGTAATCCCAGCACTTTGGGAGGCCAAGGTAGGCAGATCACCTGAGATCGGGAGTTCGAGACCAGCCTGACCAACATGGAGAAACTCCATCTCTACTAAAAAAATACAAAAAAAAATTAGCCAAGCGTGGTGGCGCATGCCTGTAATCCCAGCTACTTGAGAGGCTGAGGCAGGAGAACTGCTTGAACCTGGGAGGCGGAGGTTGTAGTGAGCTGAGATTGCACCATTGCACTCCAGCCTGGGCAACAAGAGTGAAACTCTATCTCAAAAAAAGAAAAAAAAGAAATTAGCCAGATGTGGTGGCACATACCTGTGGTTCCAGCTACTCAGAAGGCTGACGTGGGAGAATCAGTTGAGCCCAGGAGGTCAAGCCATGATGGCACCATTGCACTCCACTTGGGTGACACAGCAAGACTCTGTCTCAAAAAATAGGTAAATAAATAAGGCAGAGAGATCGTTGTTGTTGCCACCACTGTGATGCCCCTTTCTGCTTCTCTGCTCCTCCAGGCCAACTCCAGGAGGGAAGGTGTATTAGTCTGTTTTCCCGCTGCTAATAAAGACATACCGGAGACAGGGAAGTTTACAAAAGAAAGAGGTTTATCGAACTTACAGTTCCATGTGGCTGGGGCGGCCTCACGATCATGGCAGAAGATGAAAGGCACGTCTCACATGGCAGCAGACAAGACAACAGAGCTTGAGCAGAAAAACTCCCCCTTATAATGACCATCAGATCTTGTGTGACTTACTATAATGCGAACAGCATTGGAAAGACCTGCCCCCATGATGCAATTACCTCCCACCTATTCTCTCTCACAACACATGGGAATTCAAGATGAGATTTGGGTGGGGACACAGCCAGATCATATCAGAAGGGCTCTATCTCAGACCTGCCCATTTGCCCTGACCTTGTGGCCATGGCAGCTGCTCCTGGGGAAAGGCGGGTCTGCATTCCTCCATAGCCTGAGAGGGGCTTATCTTCCCCCCGATTCCCAGTGTTGCAGAGGGGAAGACAGAAGGTGGAAGAAAGGGGAGGCTGAGAGCCCGAGGAGGGCTTGCACCCTAGCCTGACCACGAGAGTTCCCTTTCCTGCCACACCAGTTGCAGGGCTGGATCCGAGTGATTGGGGCAGGTGTCCGGAGGAAACAGCCAGGCCGGGGCCAGGAGAGGCAAAACCAGCAGGGCCTGAGCTGACACTGGCCCTGCTCTGGCAGCTTGTGTTCTGTGCCCTTGAGGCTGTGGCTGTAGACCATGTCCTCCATCAGGGACACCCCTTGAGCCTACCCAGGGCATGGGTCCCGACCCCGGGAAGCCCTCTGTCTGGTGGAGACACCAGTCTCCCTGAGCCTAAGGAAGCCCATTGTGGAGGAAGGGCTTGGGAAGGAACCTAAGAAGAGGACAGTCCATCCTGGGTTTGAAAGGCTGTGGATGCCCGGATGGCAAGCAGGGCACTGTGCTGACCAAAGGCATGGTTGTGGAGATGTTATGAGTGGCCATCAGACTGGTCAGGTTGGGGACCGGCTAACTCCTGTGCCTAGAGAGGTTGATGTGGCCAGACTAAGGGCAGCCAGGCCCAAAGGAGGAGGCAGACAGGAGCTCTGGGAGGGGTGCAAGCAGCAGAAGCCCAGGGAGAGCCCGGTTTGGGGTTTGTGAATCTAGCAGCAGTGAGTACAGGCTGGACTAGGGGTGAGGTGGAGGCAGGAGGCCAGGACTTGGGAGCTCCAAGGGTCCCATCTGGCCCAGGGAGGGCTGTCAGGCTCAGAACTGACCACACTCACTCTGGGCTCCTAGCTGACTCTCCCAGCACTGCCTACCCAAAGACTGGGTGCAGAGAGGAGCCCCCAAAGAGCCAGGGATGTGGAACAGTTGCAGGAGGCAGCTACAAGCCGCGTGAGCAAGGCTGTTCCCATGGACAGAGCTTTCCCAGGATGACAGGGAGTGAGCTCTGCCTCTCTGGGGTGTGCTAGCCTAGGAGGGGCAATCGTAAGGCAAATGTCACTGAAAGAACACAGGTGTCCTTAAACATGGACTATCTGGGCTTTCTAGTGCTGAAATTCTTCCCACTCCCACTGCCCACTTCCCATGATATTGAAACACAGTTGTTGTTTCATGTTTTGGTTTCTTTATTGTTTTCCTCTTTTTGTTAAGAATACATTCATTTATTCAAAATTATTTATTGTAGAATAATCAGGCATTGTGCTAAGCACTGAAGAATATAACAGAAAACAAGAACAAGTCTGTACCTTAAGAAGTTTGCATGCTCGCAGGGAAGACAGACATTAACAAATAATTATACAATTAAACTGTAATTGTGACAGGTGCCATGAAGGAATAAAAAAAAAAGGGAATATAATCAATGCCACTGAATTATACACTTAAAAATATTTCAAATGGAAAATTTTATGTTATATGTGTTTTACCACAATAAAAACATTTTTTAAAATGTTGATAATTAAAAAAAAAAAAAGACAGAGGGAATATAACGAAGATCTGACTTGGTCTTGAGGGTTGGTGCAGGCTCTCCTGGTAAAGCAATATTTAAACTGAGACCTGAAACAGGAGTAGGAGTTGGTTAGGGAAAGAACTTTCTAGGAAATGGGTGCAGCATGTGCAAAGGCCCCAAGGTGGGATGGAGCTTGTAGTGTTCAAGAAACTAAAAGCCAGTGGGAACAGGGCAGATTTGGGACTATCATGTAAAAGCCACAGGGACTCAAAGTGCTGGTGTCAAGAGCCCAAGATCAAAGGGTCAGGCATATCCGTGGAAAGCGTGAGTCTCTAGGGCAAATGAACACTGGTCCTAGACTTCTGAGTACAGATCTGGATAACTTCCGGATGCAAGTCAGCCCAAGCCAGCTCCAGTCCTTGCAGGAGCTGCAGAGATTTTAGCCAGGGGCAGCAGAGCTCAAACTGACCTGATATCAAGATCTGGGCCCAAAGCTAACTCACTGTCTCCAGGCAAGCCCCTGAATGGCAGAGTACCAGGCAAGCAGGTTTTTTAGGTCACTAAGTCCAATCCACTGTATTACAACATTCACATATTATCAATCTACTCTGACTTGATTACCTCCAGGGAAGGGGAACTCACTACTTACCTCTTCATCCCTGCAAAATCACAGTTTCATCTAGGGCCAGTGGTGGTAGAAAAAAAATCCTATCTCACACTAGGTCCTATGAGAGAGCCCTGGATCCCAGCTTTGGCCTCCTACCCAGACAATCCTGGCTTCTTGCAAGGGAGCCTGTGAGGAACACTTTAGAACAGGGCTGGGAAGGTCCTTTGGAAACTGTAAAGGTTGTGACCATGTGAAGGATATCTAGGGCCTAGCTCAGACTCTGGTCCCAAACAGCTGTAAAATAAGAATTTAGATGTTAGCTGGGTGTGGAGGTGCGTGCATCTATAGTCCCAGCTACTCAGGAGGCTAAGGCAGGAGATCAGTCAATTAATCAATCTTCACCCTCCCTTCAGAACATAAGTAACCACTGTTCTGAACAGCCAGTGTTCCAGCTGTTCTTGATGGTGGCATGCATGGGATCACACAGAACGTTACTTGTCTGACTCCTTGCACTCATCGAAATGTTTGTGAGATTGATCAGTATTGCTAAGTACCTCAGTAGTTCATTCGTCTGTACGTTTAAGTAGAATTCCATTGTATGGCTATACTACAATTTTTTTATCCATTAATCTATTGATGGGCATTTGAGTTGTTTCCAGTTTGAAGATTTTGTGAATAAAGCTGCTATGAAATTCTTGTATAAGGTGTTTTTTTTTTTCTTTGAGACGGAGTCTCGCTCTGTTGCCCAGGCTGGAGTGCAGTGGTCGGATCTCAGCTCACTGCAAGCTCCGCCTCCCAGGTTTACGCCATTCTCCTGCCTCAGCCTCCCAAGTAGCTGGGACTACAGGTGCCCGCCACCTCCCCCAGCTAGTTTGTTGTATTTTTTAGTAGAGACGGGGTTTCACCGTGTTAGCCAGGATGATCTCGATCTCCTGACCTCGTGATCCGCCCGTCTCAGCCTTCCAAAGTGCTGGGATTACAGGCTTGAGCCACCGCGCCTGGCCTGTATAAGGTGTTTTTGTGGACATATGTTCTCATTTTCTTGGCTAAATCCCTAGAAATAGAATTACTGGGTCAGAAGATAGGTGTGTGCTTAAAGAAGCTGCCAGAAGTTTCCACATCTTTGTCAACACTGGGTATTGTTACTCTTTTTAGTTTCATTCTGGTGGGTGGATCGTGACATCTTGCTGTGGTTTTAACTTAAATTTCCCTGATGGTCAGTGATATTGAGCATATTTTCATGTGCTTATTGGTTATTTCCATGTCTTCTTTTGTAAATTATCTTTTCAAATCTGTAGCTCATTTTGTAATTGAGTACTTAATCCTTTTATTATTGTTTTGTAGGCATTCTTTATATATTCTGGTTATATTTTGTCAGATACATGTATCACAAATATTTTTTTCCAGTTTGTGGCTTATCTTCATTTTCTTAATTGTGTCTTTTTTTTTTTTTTTTTTTTCCTGAGACAGGGTCTCGCTCTGTTGCCCAGGCTGGAGTGCAGTGGTGTGATATCAGCTCACTGCAGCCTCCGCCTCCTGGGTTCAAGCAATTCTCGTGCCTCAGCCTTTGAGCAGCTGGGACTACAGGCATGTGGCACCATGCCCAGCTAAGTTTTGTATTTTTAGTAGAGACCAGGTTTCACCATGTTGCCCAGTCTGGTATTGAACTCCTGACCTCAAGTGATCCACCCACCTCGACCTCCCAAAGTGCTGGGATTATAGGTGTGAGCCACCACCCCTGGCCAATGGTGTGTCTTTTGATGAGCAAATTTTTTTTTAACTATGGTTAGTGCTATTGTGCCCTCTCTAAGAAATCTTTGCTATTTCAAGGTCATATATACATATCTATGATATATATATATATATATATTTTTTTTTTCTATGTGTTCTACTATTTCCCACATTAAATTACTTGGCTCCTTTATCTAAAATTTACCACATTTGTGTCAGCCTATTTCTGGATTTTCTTCCATTTAGCAATTATTTCTCTATATAATACCATACTGTCTTCATTCTATAGCTTTTTAAAAGTTTTTTTTTTTTTTTTAGAGATGGGGTCTTGCTACATTGCCCAGGTTGGCCTTGAACTCCTGGCCTGAAGTGATCTTCCCACCTTGGCCTTCCAAAGCGCTGGGATGAACAGGCCAGAGCCACTGAACCTGGCCCACTACTACAGTCTTATACTAAATCTTGAAATCAGGTAGTGTTGGTCCTCTAACTTCGTGAATTGTTTCCCCCTACAAGATTGTTTTATCTATGCTAGGTGCAGTAGGCAGCCTCTAAGATATTGCTCAATGATTCTTGCCCTCTGATATTCTTGCCTTTTGAATTCTTGTGTAATCATCTACCCTAGAACATGGGCTGGATCTAGTGATTCATTTCTAATATAGAATATGGCAAAAGTGGTGGGATTTCTTTTTTTTAATTTCTATGTAATTTTTATTATGACCATAAAAGTAACCCTGTAGTCAATAACAATTTAATTGTACATTTTAAAAGAACTAAAAGTGTATAATTACAAAAAGTGATGGGATTTCACTTCAGAGATTAGACTACAAAAATACTGTGCCTTTCATTTTGATTGCTCTCTTTCATTTTCTTTCTTGCTCACTCTAAGACACACTTATGTGGTAAGGACCTGAGGGAGACCTCTGGCCAACATTCAGGGAGGAATTGATAACAACCTGCAAAGAACTGAATCCTGCCAACAATCACATGAGTCTGCTTTTGGAAGCTTATTCTCATCCACTGAGCCTTCATATGAAGACTGCAGCCCTGGTTGACAGTTTGACAGTAACCCTGTGAGACACTTTGAGCCAGAGCTAGCCCATGCCTAGATTCCTAACCCATAGAAATTGTGAGATAGTGTTTGTTTTTTTTTTAAGCCACTACATTTTGGGATATTTGTTACATAATAATAGATTCCTAATATACTAGATCCTTTGTACTTCTATGTAAAATATAGAATCATCTTGTCAGTTTACTAAAAAAAGACTGTTTGAAATTTAACTGGGAATAAATTGACTCTATATTTCAAATTGGGTGAATCCATGAACATAGTATGCATTTCCATTAATTTAGGTCTTTGATTTGTCTCAACCATGTTTTATACCTTTCAGTGTAGCTATCTTGCACATTTTTTCTTAAACATTTCTAGAAATTTTATGTTTTTGTTGCTGTGAAAACTAATTTATTTTATTTTTAAATTTATTTTTATTTATTTATTTATTTTTTGAGACAGAGTTTCACTCTTGTTGCCCAGGTTGTAGTGCAATGGCATGATCTTGGCTCACTGCAACCTCTGCCTCCCAGGTTCAAGCAATTCTCATGCCTCAGCCTCCCAAGCAGCTGAAGTTACAGGTGCCTAACAACATGCCAGGCTAATTTTTTGTAATTTTAGTAGCGATGGGGTTTCACCATGTTGGCCAAGTTGGTCTCAAACTCCTGACCTCAGGTGATCCACCTGCCTTGGCCTCCCAAAGTGCTGGGATTACAGGTGTGTGCCACCGTGCCTAGCCAAAACTGTATTTTAAATTTAATTTCCTCATCAATTGCTGTTAGTATAAATATAACTGATTTTTTAATATTGACTGTATATCCTGCAACCATACTAAATTTATTTATTAATTCCAACACTTTTTTTTGTAGATTCCCCTAAGACTTTTATGTTCAAAATTTTGGTATCTGTTGATAAAAAGTTTTACTTCTTCCTTTCCAGTCATTTTCCCTTTTAATTCTTGCCTTATTGCATCTTTTAGGATCTCCAAATGTAATGTTGAGTAGAGGTAGTAAGAGTGGAGATTCTTATTTTATTCCCAATATATTTAGCATTTACAGTGATCTCCATTCCTTTCTATAGATTCATGTTTCCATCAGGGCCAAGTCCCTTCAGCCTGAATACATTTCTTTTTTTTTCTCTTTTTTTTTTTTTTTTTTTTTTTTTTTTTTTAAAAAGGAGCAACTTAGCTGAGTGGTTCTGGCTCAGGGTCTCTCATGATGTTTCAGTCCAGATGTCAGCCAGGGTAACAGCCATCTGGAGTGGTAAGACCTGCTTTCAACCTCACTCATGAAGTTGTTGACAAACCTGTTTCTCACCGGATGTGTGAGTTTCCCACTGCACTATAACAATTACCACAAATTTGGTGGCTTAAGACAACAGATATTTATTCTTTCCCAGTTCTGGAAGACAGAAGTTCAAAACTGGTTTCAGTGGGCTAAAGTCAAGGTGTCAGGAGGACTCTTTTCCTCCAGAGGCTCTATGACAGAATCTGTTCCCTGCCTCTTCCAGCTCCTGGTGCTCCAGCATTCCACTCTTGTCTTGTAGTTGCATCACTCCCATCTCTGCCTCTGTGGTCACATTGTTTTTCTTCTGTGCACGTCAAATCTCTCTCTGCTCCCACTTGCAAGAATACATGTGATTGAATTTAGAGCCCAACCGGATAATACGAGGTAATCTTTCAGTCTCAAGATCCTTCATTTAATTACATCTTCAAATCTCTTCCAAGTTTTTGCCATTTAAGTTAATTTTAACAGCTTTCAATTTGCTGGGTCACATGGTAACACTATGTGGATAACTTTTGAGGGACATTTTCAACTTACCACACTGGCTGTTAGCCAGAGACCTTAGTTCTTTACCAATGGGTCTCTCCATAAGCTCTTTGAGTGTCTGTGACATGGCAGCTGGTGGCTGAGGCTAGGGACAGGTCAAAGTCTTCTTTATCACATCTGGTGCCTGAAATAGGAAGACTCATTAAACTAGGATTTGGAATAGCTGGGCCCTTCAGTGTCTCTATTTTTTTTTTAAATTTATTTTAATGTTTGGTTCTGTGGTACATGTGCAGATGTGCAGGTTTGTTACATAGGTAAATGTGTGCCATGGTGGTTTGCTGTACCTATCAAACCAATACTTAAAATCTAGGTATTAAGCCCAGCATGCATTAGCTATTTTTCCTGATGTTGTTTCTCCCCCCACCCCACCCTCAATAGGCCCCAGTGCACATTGTTCCCCTCCCTATGTCCATGTGCTCTCATTGTTCAGCGCCTCTATTCTGTGTGGTTTGTTCACATGCAAGTTCATGTAGCATCACTCCAGCATCACTCCAACATCACTCCAACATCACTCGTTCAAGGTAGCCAGACTTCTGACATGGTGGGTCAGGGATCCAAAAAGCATGTGCCCTGAGAGAGTCAGGTGGCAACTGCATTGCTTTTTATGACTTAGCCTTAGAAGTCATATAGGTTACTTCCCATACGTTGTGTTAGTTAGAAGCCAGTGATAAGGCCAGCCCAGATTCTAAGAGAGGGAAATGAGATTCTACCTATTGTTGGGACAAGTGTTAAATAATTTGCAGGTAAGATTTCAAGCAACCTCAGCAGTTTCCTGGTGACAAATCCTCCCATCTTCTATTTAAATAAAAATGTCATTTTTTCACCTGATTTTTCGAGGATATATTTACTGAAAAAGAATTCTGGCTTGATCATTTACTTTTAAAGTACTTTTAGCACTTTAAAATACTGTTACAATATCTTTTGGTCTTCATTGTTTCTTGTGAAGTCAGTTATCATTTCTATCAATTTCCTTTTATGTAATGTGTCCTCCCCACTCCATCCCACCTCACCTCTGCTTTGGTTGCTTTTAAAATATTATCTTTTTTAGATTATTATTTTGAGACAGGATCTCACTGGGTCACCCAGGCTAGAGTGCAGTGGCATAAACCTGGCTCACTGCCTGGGCTCAAGTGATCTTCCTGCCTCAGCTTCCCAAGTAACTGTGACCACAGGCACCTGCCACCATGTCTGGCTAATTTTTTTAATGATTTGTAGAGACAAAGTTTCACTATGTTTCCCAGACTGGTCTTGAACTCCTGCCCTCAAGTGATTCTCCCACTTAAGCCTCCCAAAGTGCTGGAATTACAGGCGTGAGCCACCGCATCCAGCCTAACAACCAATTTTAGAATATTTTCATTATCTTAAAAAGGAACCCTATACCCATTAGTAGTTACTTCCTGTTTCTCCTCAATCCTCCCAGCTCTAAGAAACCACAAATCTGCTACAGCTTGTCTCTATAGATTTACTTATTCTGGACATTTCATTTAAGTAGACTAATACAATATATGATCTACTGTGACTGACTTCTTTCTCTTAACATGTTTTCAAGATTCATCCATGTCGTAGCGTGTATCAGTACTTCATTCTTCGTATGACCAAGTAATATTCTATTATGTGGACATACCACATTTTGTTTACCCATTCCTCAATTGATGGACATTTGGGTTGTGTGGGGAAAAGAAAGAAATATCAGATTGTTACTGTGTCTATGTAGAAAAGGTAGACATAAGAAACTCCATTTTGCCCTGTGCTCACAGAAACATGTGCCGTATTGAATCATGGTTTAAGGGATTTAGGGCTGTGCAGGATGTGACTTGTTAACAATATGTTTGCAGACAATATGCTTGGCAAAAGTCATTGCCATTCTCCATTCTTTATTAACCAGGGACACGATGCACTGCGGAAAACTGCAGGCACCTCTGCCCAGGAAAGCCTGGGTGTTGTCCAGGGCTTCCCCGCATTGAGACAGCCTGAGATATGGCCTCGTGGGAAGGGAAAGACCTAACCATCCCCCAGCCCGACACACGTAAAGGGTCTGTGCTGAGGAGATAGTAGAAGAGGAAGACCTCTTGCAGTTGAGATAAGAGGAAGGCCTCTGCTTCCCGCACATCCCTGGGAACGGAATGTCTCGTGTAAAGCCGACTGTTCATTCTATTCTGAGATAGGAGAAAACCGCCGGGTGGCTGGAGGCAAGATATGCTGGCAGCAATACTGCTCTGTTACTCTTTGCTACACTGAGATGTTTGGGTAAAGAGAAACATAAATCTAGCCTACGTGCACATCTGGGCACAGTACCTTCCCTCAACTTATTTATGACTATTTATGATGCAGATTCTGTTACTTACATGTTTTCCTGCTGATCTTCTCCCCACTGTCATCCTGTTCACCCCATTCTGCCGCACTCCCCTTGCCGAGATAGTGAAAATAGTAATCAATAAATACTGAGGGAACTCAGAGACCGGTGCTGGTGCAGGTCCTTGCATGCTGAGTGTACCGGTCCCCTGGGCCCACTGTTCTTTCTCTATACTTTGTCTCTGTGTCTTATTTCTTTTCTCAGTCTCTTATCCCTCCTGAGGAGAAATACTCACAGGTGTGGAGGGGCAGGCACCCTTCAGGGTTGTTTTAATGTTTAGGCTATTATGAAAAGTGCTGCTGTGAACATTTATGTACAAGTTTTGTTTTGTTTTGTTTTTTGTATTTTTTTTGAGACAGAGTCTCACTCTGTCGCCCAGGCTGGAGTGCAGTGGCGCAATCTCGGCTCACTGCAAGCTCTGCCTCCCGGGTTTACGCCATTCTCCTGCTTCAGCCTCCCCAGTAGCTGGGACTACAGGCGCCCACCACCACGCCCCACTAATTTTTTGTATTTTTAGTAGAGACGGGGTTTCACCGTGTTAGTCAGGATGGTCTCGATCTCCTGACTTTGTGATCCACCTGTCTCGGCCTCCCAAAGTGCTGGGATTACAGGCATGAGCCACTGCGCTCGGCTATGTACAAGTTTTTGTGTGAACATCTGTTTTCATTTCTCTTGGGTATATGCAAAGGAGTGGAATTGCTGGATCATATGGTAACTCTATGCATAACCTTTCGAGGAACTGTCAGATGGTATTCCAAAGTATCTGCATTCCCACCAGCAGTATAGGAGGGTTCTAATTTCTCCATATCCTTGCCAACACTGTTATTATCTTCTTATTCATAGCCATCCTACCAGGTATGAAGTGCTATCTAACTGTGATTTTGATTTGCATTTCCTGGTGGCTGACGATGTCAGGCATCTTTTAATGTGCTTGTTGTACATTTGCATATCTTCTTTGGAGAAATGTCTATTCAAATCCTTTGCTCAGTTTTAATTGGATTATTTGTCTTATTGATTTGTATGAGTTCTTTATATATTCTAGATATAATTTCCTTATCACATGTATGATTTGCAAATGTTTTCTCCCATTCAGTGGGTTAACTTCACTTTCTTGATGATGTCCTTTGAAGCACATCAGGTTTTAATTTTGATTAAGTCCAATTTATTTGTTTTGTTTGTGCGCTTTTTTACCTTATCTAAAAAAGCTCGCCTAACACAAAGCCATAAAGATTTATTAATATTTTCTTTTAATATTTTTACAGTTCTAGCATTTACGTTTACATCTTTGCTACATCTAAGTTAATTTTGTTTGTGGTATGAGGAAAGAATCCAACTTTATTTATTTATTTTTGGCATGTGTCCCAGCATTATTTGTTGAAAAGATAATTATTTTCCCATTGGATTATCTTGGTAGCCTTCTTGAAAATTTGTTCACTGTAAATGTGAATTGATTTCTGAATTCTTAATTCTATTTCATTCACCTATATATCTGTCCTTATGCCAGTACCTTATTGTCTTAATTACTGTAAGTTTTCAATATGTTTTCAAATCAGGAAGTGCAAATCCTTCAACTTTGTTCTTTTTCAAGAATGTTTTGACTATTTTAGGTCTCTTGAATCTTTTGTTTCTTTTTTGAGACAGAGTCTCACTCTGTTGCCCAGATTCTGGAGTGCAGTGGCGTGATCTCAGCTCACTGCATGCTCCGCCTTCTGGGTTCACACCATTCTCCTGCCTCAGCCTTCTGAGTAGCTGGGACTATAGGCGCCCGCCACCACGCCCGACTAATTTTCTGTATTTTTAGTAGAGACAGGGTTTCACCGTGTTAGCCAGGAATAGTCTCCATCTCCTGACCTCGTGATCCACCCACCTCAGCTTCCCAAAGTGCTGGGATTACAGGCATTAGCTATGGTGCCCCGTCAGGTCTCTTGAATTTTTATACAAATTTTAGGACTAGCTTGTCAATTTCTGCAAAGAAGCCAGCTAGGATTTTGATAAGAATTGTGTTGACCTGTGGATAAATTTGGAGAGCATTACCATCTTAACAATATTAAGTCTCTTGATCATGAGACGTCTTTCCATTTATTTAGGTCTTCCTTAATTTCATTCAACAATGTTTTGTGCTGTTCAAGTTAAAAATATTTTTTTCTCTCTACCCTTTGGATTGAATAATTTCTGCTATTTTGTCTTCAAGTTCACTTTTTTTTTTTTTTTTTTTTTTTTTTTGAGACAAAGCCTTACTCTGTCACCCAGGCTGGAATGTAGTGGCACAATCTCGGCTCACTGCAACCTCCCCGCCCAGGTTCAAGCGATTCTCCTTCCTCAGCCTCCCAAGTAGCTAGGATCACAGGTACGCACCACCATGCACAATAACCAAGTAAAAATACATGCACAATAACCAAGTATCTTAGCCACTCTGCTAAGCAATTCCAGTCAATTGCTTCCTAGGAAATCCTGTGTTGCTGAGCTGTATGGAGAGGTGCCAAGGACCTCATAGAGCTTCGCCTAAATTTAGGCAGTGCATATGGTAGTGGTTAAGAAGATGCAGCTCGGTGCAGTGGCTCATGCCTGTAATCCCAGCACTTTGGGAGGCCAAGATGGGCAGATCACCTGAGGTCAGGAGTTTGAGACCAGCCTGGTCAACGTGGTGAAACCCCACCTCTACTAAAAATACAAAAATTAGCCAGGCATGATGGTGGGCACCTGTGATCCCAGCTATTCAGGAGGCTGAAGCAGGATAATTGCTTAAACCTGGGAGGCGGAGGTTGCAGTGAGCTGAGATCGCGCCACTGCACTCCAGCCTAGGCAACAGAGCGATACTCCATCTCAAAAAAAAAAGGAGATGCAATCTGAAGTTAGATTGCCTCGATTAGAAACTCAACCATCCCCGTTACTAACTGTATAACCTTTAGCAAGTTACTTCATATCTCTATGCTTCCATTTCCCCATAAAATAGGGATTATAATTCAGTACCCACTTGATAGAGATAATCAAATGAATTAATTTGTGTAAAGCAATTGGAACAGTGCCTGGCACATACTAAGTGCTCAGCAAATGTTAGTTCTCACTTTTTAAAAGGTGAAATAATATTCCCCTAAAAGGCCAGGCTCCTTCTGCTCTGTGTCCCCACTGCCTGACCCCTTTGCCTGCCACGTTCAGAGCTGCCTCTTACTTGTACAGGCTGTGGATGTGTTTCTTTATCTTCCTCTTTAAACCCTGGGCTCCTCCATGGCAGGGAGCAAGTCTGTGAGCCAGAACCAGCCCACTGCACAGCACAATGCCCCCGCTGGCGGAAGCCTCACCCCAGCTTCACCCCTACCCTCACCCCCACCCCCATAAAGTTCCTCTGGAGTCTGAGGAATAGGCAGGGTTCTTTCTTCTTCTCATCTCACTGGAAGAAAGGTAGAGAATCACCTATCATGAGAGCTGGGACTTACAGGCCGTCCTGTCCACCCTTCCCCCATTTTACAGATGGGTTAACTAAGGCCCTCCTAGGAGAGGAGTACCTAAAGTCACACTTGTGGTACTTCAAATAAAAATGACAAGCAATGGGGAGATGGTGATTTTCTAGCAGCCTTTGCTTTGGGCTGGAATTATGTCAGCTTTGAGCATCACACTGCCCTTCCTGTGGTGACCAAAACCACCAACTGGCCATTCTCTGTGTCTGTCATCAATACAACATATGAAAACACCTAGATTATTATTTAATATATGCACATTGTTTATATAAACATTTTCCAATAGGGTCTGATGATGAATGGTTGGATGCAGGGGTTTAGAGGACCCTGAAGTGCCTCACTCTCTACACCTCCCCATTCTTTGTCCCTATCCTGCTCCACCCCAGTCACCCAATAGGCCTGAGACTATTGGGTATAGCTGGCTTGTTAGGAGCATAAACTCTGGAACCCACTTGCCCAAGTTTATATTCTGACTCTGCTAACCAAAGGACCTTGGCAATTTCCATAATTTTTCTGTATCTCAGTTTCCTCATCTGTAAAGTGAGGGTGGTGATAGTACCTCATTGGGCTGTTACAAAGATTGCATGTGTAAGCTGCATGAAACATTGCCTGACACGCAGTGCTGGGTATGTGTTAGTTACTAGCTACTGTGATTATTCCTGTCTGGTTTTCTTCTGCCCCCTTGGGCCTGGGGGCCTGGCAATACCCAACTTTGCAGCCTTGTCCCTACCTGATGCAGCAGGATTCCAGCCTAGAGCCCTAGATGAACAGTCACAGATAGAAAATGACAAGGCCCTTTATCTGTGACATCTGAGGAAACAGAGTCCCGGAAAGAACCAGGGACTTGCCCAAGGTCACAAAACTGAAACAGAGCCTGGGCTAGAAGCCAGATGTTCTGATGTTCTGGTGCCCAGAGAACTTTGTCTTGGGTACAGCCAGGCTGCTTACCAGCTCCTTTAGGGCTGTGGAGTGGAACTTGATGTCTGACACATTTATTTGTATACAGCAGGCTGTGGGATTTGGCATGACAGAGTTGGACACTATGAGCACTGCCAATTGGGTAAGAAGTGAGCTGGCTGGGCTGCCCCACCCACCCAGGCAGGAGCCAAGGTGGAGCTGAGATGAGCCTTGGGGACTGAGGCCTCTCAGCAAACACACTTCCACTGGGGTCTTGGGCTGGGGGCTTCAGTCAGTCAAGGACTCCAGGGTACCTGCTCCAAATATATTCTTTCTGGTGGATTTAAGGGGATATATCTTAAACCACCCCTGCCCTCAACCTTTCTGAAAGATTCTACGTCCCTAGAAGATCTCTGCTCAGCCCAAAACCCCACCCATGTGAGCTGGAAAACCAAGACTGGGGATGGTCCACAGCCCACGTCTATCACCTTGGCCTTGGCTCCTCTCCTCCGCACTAGCCTCCCACACTGTCTCCCATGAAATAATCAGACCTTTACTCCTTGCCAGCTTTCTTCCTTTAAGATCATTATACCCCCTCCCCAAGCCTGGGCCCAGCAACCCTGCAAAGAATGCATCTTTGTTCATCGATCCTATCATCTAAATCTTCGAAGCAGGGACCATGTCCATTTTTGTCACTTTAGCCCTTCGTCCCATGCAACATCTGGCACAGAGGAGGTGCTAAATCAATACTCATAGAAGGAGGGAGGATCCTCAGGGAACTGTCAGTCACTGGGGCAGGGAAAGAATAAGGGCTTAATTAATATTTTTATTTCATGACAGGCCATTATGTTTTTTAAAAAAACAATATCCAGTTTCTAAATGCTAAGTGCCTTGGGAGGAGATCAGCCAGGGCAGCTCCAGGAAGAAGCATGAGGGCTGAGGTCCCTCCCAGAGGAGGTGAGGTCTGAAGAGTGTCATAGGCGGCTCTACCACAGCAGGTCAGCTACTGGGTTTTGTAAGGAGACGAAAAGGGTAGATAACACATTTCCCAAGCCTTCCTAACCTTGGAATGAGCCATGTGCTGGCATAATAACTGCTGAGGTTTCCTTCCTTTTTTCTTTCTTTATTTCTTTCTGTCTTTCTGTCTTTCTTTCGAGTTTCACTCTTTTTGCCCAGGCTGGAGTGCAATGGCACAATCTCGGCTCACTGGAACCTCTGCCTCCCAGGTTCAAGCAGTTCTCCTGCCTCAGCCTCCCAAGTAGCAGGGATTACAGGCATGCACCACCACGCCCAGCTAATTTTGTATTTTTAGTAAAGACGGGGTTTCACCATGTTGGCCAGGCTGGTCTCAAACTCTTGACCTCAGGTGATCTGCCCGCCTCGGCCTCCCAAAATGCTGGGATTACAAGCATGAGCCACCAAGCCTGGCCACTGTTGAGATTTTCAAACCTCATCAATTTGGACACTGTGATTCCAGAGCTAGCCTTGAAGGACATTTGAGGACATTTCTGTTGTCATTCTCTACCAACGTCAAGTATCAGTGACAACTCCATTCATTAACATCATGGCTCAGCCCTCACCAGAAAAGAGGGAGGGGGAGAAGAGAAACAAGTTCATCTTTAGCTCTTCAGGACAAAGGAGAGGTCTGAATTCCTTCCTGGGATTCAGTAGGATTGGGGTTGTTAATATAGCGTGGGCTTCCAAAGTCCCGTGAGAACATAAAACAGCAAGAGAGCATTGGGGTACAAAGTGCCTTGATGGGGGTCTATGGGAGGGCTCCCAGTAGCTTCTCAAAAGGGTTCCTAATGCATCAGAGGCTCAGGACCAGTACTTGAGTCAAACTGTCAGGGTGTCTTGAAGTGGCAACAGGCAAGAATTGCTGAGATGGAATTGAAATTTGGTGAAGGGTAGAATTCTCCTGAAGTTAGAGTGCTGGCATTGACCTACCAGTTTAGGGTAGCAATATGACAGTCGTTTGCCATCTGACCAGGTGGAGGACCTTGAACAACCCCTGTCCTAATCGCTGCCTCTGTGCCCTGCCCCTTGGCCTTAAAATTAGGGCTGAGGCTGGGTGTGGTGACTCACACCTGTAATCCCAGAACTTTGGCAGGCCGAGGTGGGCAGATCTCTTGAGGTCAGGAGCTCCAGACCAGCCTAGCCAACATGGCCAAAATCCCATCTCTACTAAAAATACAAAAATTACCCAAGTGAGGTGGTACACACCTGTAATCCCAGCTACTCAGGAGGCTGAGGCAGGAGAATCATTTAAACCTGGGAGATGGAGTCTGAAAGAAGCCGAGATTGGGTCACTGCACTCCAGCCTGGGCAACCGAGTGAGACTTTGTCTCAAATAATAATAATAATAATAATAATAATAATTAGGGCTTAAAATTTCCCCCTAACACTGACTAGGGCTGCCTCCATTTTTTCACCTCACCTAACCCCCACTCATGCCAGAGGCAGTTTGGAATTTGGGAGTTGTAGCTTGCAGGTAATAATTAAAGATGAGGGAGTGTGTGAGCTCCGTAAGGGGGAAAGGGGGCTGAGAAGTGGGCAGATCACCAGGGACAGCCCCCAGGAAACTCCAGGAAGCAGGAAGATGCTGGTGGGGGCTGGCTGCTGCCACAGACTGGCTAGTCCCTGTAGTGAAGGAGGAGGTGGAGGGTGGAGGGGGTATTAGAAGGCACAGGGCAAGGTGCAGGGATATTTGTAACCATAGAATAGGGGCTCTCCAGAGGGAATAGGGGGAGCTGGGGTGGTTAGCTGAGTTTTATGACATGCACATACTGGGTAAACCTTGTGTACATAGCATCTTGGCTTCAGAGCGGGCCATGGAGACCCCTGTTCACAATGCTAGTTCTGCCTTTTGCTGCCTGGGCAACACTGAGCAAGTCTAGTGTTCTATCACCTCTTTTGGAAAATGTGACTATTAATAAAACCTACATTGCAGGGCCATGGAGAGAATGGGAGAAGCCAACCCAAGGCGCTCAGCATAGTACATGTGCTTAGTAAAGAAAAGTAAAGAACCAAACCAAACAAAAAGACGCACTTATCGCCCAGCCCTGGGGGACCCAGTGGCAGGAGCCATGTCTCCCAAGGTTCTGCCAAGGATGATCGCCAAAAAACTGTGTCTCTTGCCTGCAATGGCAGGTCCTTCTCCTGCTGCCCGCCCTTCTTATGTAAGAGCCACACAGGTGGGCAGCTGGGTCCCGTGCCATGTAGGTCAGAGGTATCTGGGGCCACACCTCGACTGCAGCCCTAGGGCAGGCTGGGGCAGGTCCCCACTCATGCCCAACCCCACTGCCTCATCACCCGGAACCTGGGACACCCACAGCCGCTGGCTCCCATATTCAGCATGCCTTAGCTGAGGGAGCAGAAGGGATGCTGAGCCCTGTACCTGCCAGGTGCAAGAAGGAGAAAGGTGAGCACCCTGGGGCAGCCAGATCCCCAGGCACACCCTCTACCGTGAGTCCTCTATGGGGGTCCTCAGGCTGGGAATTGGCAATTAGGAGAGAGCTGCCAGAGGCCAGATCTTTGAGGTGAGGCAGTCCATGCAGACTAAAGAGAAGCAGGGGACGCGGAGTCCGCCACGCAGGGTGATGGGGAAGCCAGCGTGAATCGCCATTGCAGACTCTATTGTTGCTATTGGGAGCACCAGGCAGTTCACAGGCCTGTGTGACTAGCACTATGGGGTTTGGAGGAGGCGTTGTTCTTCTCCTTGTTTGGGATTGTTAGGATATGGGGAACTAGTTAGGCAACACCTTCCATGGAGAACATTCTCCAGCCATTGGGGAGTCAGTTCTGCTTTGCTCACCGAGCAGAGAGAGGTGAGAACTACCAGAAGTGACAGGAAGGCTGGTGAATGGTAGCCAGAAGTCTCTGCAAAGCAGGAGTCCTGGAGATTTTAGCTATTTGTTCATTAGTTGGCCATGGGGAATGGAGACCACATCCTCAAGGCAGCCACCTGCTACAAGGTGTTCTCCTTTGAATCTGAAGGTGTGGGCTTACGAGGCCGGGCTGTAAATTACAGCCAGGTGTCCCACCCCAGGAGCAGATGAGTCATGGCCAGGAAAGAGGGCAGCTGTCCCCTCGCCCAGCCAGGCTGCCAGCGGTGACTCACGCTGTATCTCTGTTGCAGGGCGGTCCGGTGGAGCTGGGCCTCTCTGGGGCTGCTGTGGCTCTCCCGGGGGGACTCCGTGACACGTTCTCTGAGGTTCTGGCTCTCTCCTGGGCGAGCTCACAGATTGCAGCCACCCCCCAGGCACCATGCCAGAGGTGTTCCTGCTCAGGTCTACCAGCTCCATTATGAGGACTGTGTAAGGAACAAGGAGCCCACCTTCCCCCGCCTCCTGGCCCCCAGCCAGTCTCCCAGGGAAAGTAGTTGGCACGGAACCTGGACCCCCAGACTTGGGTTTAGGGTTTTTTCATTCTGTCGGTCACCCTCTCAATCTTGCCAAGTTATCTTTTTCTTCTTGCGCCCCCAAAGATCCATGAAAGCTCGTGAGTAATAATGATGAGAGCTGACTACGTACTAAGCACTTCTCATATATCACCTTCTTGCAATAGCCACAGGATATGGGCAGAAAACCAAGGGCCAGAGAGGATCCGTGACTTGGCCACACAGCTAGTAAAGTGAGTTGTGCCCAAGTAGGCAGACAGACTGGTGAACTTTGATGCTATCCTGTTTCAAGAAAGCATTCATTGAGCACCTACTTCATACACAACAGTGGCCTGGCTGCTGAAGGCTAAGCGAGAAGAAAGGGCAACAGAAATAAATAGGAAACGGATCCTCATCCATGAAGTGTTCAGATGGGAAATGAGGGTCCTCCTCAATTTATGTGTCTCACACATAGCGACAACTTGAGAAGGTTTAGGTCCAACCAATATGTGCTGAGCTCCAACAGTGAGTACTCATGGCCAGAGGACAGAGCTGAATCAGAAGTGGCCCCAGCTCTCAAGCCATGTGTGACCGTTGAAACCCAAACCTGAGTGTCCAAGGTCCATAGGGGTGAGAGGGTGTTGGGGAAATCTCGGAGGGCTTCCTGGAAGAGGAGCTGAAGGAGGCTTGGGAGGCTCTGTGTGCAAATGGTTCCCATAAGCTGCACTGGAAGGTAGGAGTAAGGAGACACCAATCCACCAAGAGATGGTTAAGAGAAAGGCACAGTGCAGACGCTCCCAGGCTCCTCTGCCCCCCCACACACATCTTACATCATATTTGGTCAAACACGCCCTTTGTTTTCTTATTCCCATGCTGCTGGGTAGGTGCTGATAAAGTGTTTTTGTTTTCTGTGAAAGGAGAGCAAGGCAATGAGCTTAAAGTGTGCTTATGTGAGCTGAGGTCAGAGATTAATGCTTGTTCTCATCCGGGTGAAAGAGGGCCACGCTTGTAGGCTCTTCTTCCTCCTGGGAATTCAAAATGCAAACAGAAGCCAGTCAGCCTCCTCAGGCCATTCTCCCACCATTATTGTCATTCAATCATGTTAGGTGACTTCTGCCAACCTCTGGAGTACCGCCTTCCAGAAGGAGCATAATTTTCCAGAATGACAGGAATAATATGTTAATCACCTTCAGCATGCTTATGATGATCATGATGACAGTAATATCAACTCACCTGTAGAATCATTTATGGCCACCTGTCCTTCCTGGAATAGCAGCAAGAATTAGGAGTAGGGCCCAAAATGTTTTTGAGGAGTCAAGATACAGTAGGGGCGGATCCCCAAACCTCAGCTTCTTTTCTTCGAGGACAACGTGATAGGTTCCATTGTGGAACGTGTCCCCCGATATAACCTACAGTTCTAACAAGCTTGGCTGTTTTCTATTCTACTACAGAAAGAAATGGCAATGTAGGAGTGAGATGAATTGCTAGAAGCCAGCACACAAAGTAGCAAGAAGTGACTGCTAGTCACAGGGGAGAGGATGAAAAACTAAAAAATGGCCGAGCATGGTGGCTCGCGCCTGTAATCCCAGTACTTTAGGAGGCCAAGGCGGGAGGATTGCTTGAGCCCAGGAGTTGGAGACCAGCCTTGGCAACATAGCAAGACCCTGTCTCTACAAAAAATACAAAAATTAGCCAGGTTTGGTGGTGCAGGCCTGTAGTCCCAGTTACTCAGGAAGCTGAGATGAGAGGACTGCTTGAGCCTAGGAGTTTGAGGTTGCAGTGAGTGGTGACTGTGCCCCTGCACTCCAGCCTGGGCAACAGAGCAAGACCCTGTCTGCAAAATATAAATAAATATATACATACAAAATAAAAACTGAAAGACTACCATTACTAACAACAACGAAGGTTAGACAGCAGTCACAATGAGGAGAGGCAGGTGGCCTGAGCAGTTTCACTTGTTTCTGTGTGGCAAGTCAGGTCAGGAAAGCCTGTTACTGGTTATAACCCTGAGTGAGCAGGAAGTTACTGGAGGTTTAGCATATTCTATTTTGAATGACATCTTCTCAAAGGGACTACCTCTCAAGGCCCCCATTAAGGAAAAGATCAGGCTTAATTCATTCGGAAAATTAGTTTTTGACATTCTCTTAATCATGCGCCCCAAATTCTGTAAGCATAGGGCATAGAGAGTTGAATCAGTGCCTTGGACCAGCCACAGGGATAAGCAAGATGTTCTTGTTAAACTGATACTGGCAGAGGGCCAGGGTCCACCCTCTCATTGACCATGGCTGCTGGACAAGATCAGTGTCTGAGCAACAAGAAATTTGGCACCGCACTGGGTGCTGGCCCTCCCGGAAAAGGCACCCGCCCACAGCAAGAAGGTGCTGCCAACAGCCTCAACCTCCCTATAAACAGAAGGTTCTAATCACGATAAGTCTGCTTGACCCTTGACTTCTTTCGGTGGCTGTCTTTTCATTTAGTCTTTGTGTAGCTATTTTAAAACCAGAACCGGTTTACACTAATTTTCTATGGGGAGAGAAGTGCTGTCCGTACCTTTTGATTAGGAGGATTTAAAAACAGGTTTGTTTGTGAGGAAGCAGTTCAGATGGTAGGACATTACAGCCAAGGACAGCCTCCTGCCTGGCTAATGTGGAGGTGGCTGCCCAGCTGGTGATCTCAGAGGCTAATTAAAGCTGCTGCTAACTCTAACCTGGGGTGCTGTCCACCGTCTTCTGAGGACACAGGCCGAGATGGGGCAGGGACATCAACCAAGTTCACAGTCTTCCCCAGATGATCACAGTGTGGGCCCCTGAGCCTAGCAGTGTACGTGTCCCTGGTTTGCCTGAACCCAGAGTTCAGGGGCCGTTTGGTAACGTTGCAGCCCAAAGTAGAGGTAGCTTCTATCTGGCTATCCCAGAGAGCTGTAACCAAGGATCCAAAGTCAGGAGGACGAGTTCTGCAGCATTCAGGTGCCTCTGTCTGCCTGGCACAGGAGACCTCGCCCCGGAAGCACGCGTTGCCATCTCTTCAGTTTTTCCACAACCTCCCTGGAGCGGGTCGCCATAGCAATGGAAGGGCTGCTCCAGCCCTGTGGCCCAGGCCTTGCTCACAAATATCCCAAGAGTGGCGCCACCTCGGTTCCCCAATCATCCCCCTTCTCCCCATTCCCCTCCCTTCCTAACCTTCTGATATCTCTCACTTTAAAACCTATCTCAGGTTTTTAAACAGACTGCTGCCAGGTGGGCCTGGGTGTGTTCACAAACTTAGTTTTGTTCGGAACCTGCAGTGCCGACGAGGAGTAAGGCTGAATGTGAGAAGCAGGTAATTGGCCCGGCTTCCTGGGAACTGGGCAGGTACGGGGCTAGCCCCACCCTGACTGACAGACAGGACTCCCTGGACCCAGGGTCCTTCCCTCAGGGACACCATGACCAGCTGCACAGGTTGCATGCTGCACAACTCCCGTGGATTCTGTTAACATATTTGTTGACTGTGAAATGTGTCTCTGGAGTTGTGTAATCCTGCTGCAGTTCTGAAGTGTGTATTGAAATCCATCTTCTCAGCCATCTAGGAGGTTGAGGTCTGGCCAGGTGAACCCTGAGGAAAAATGATGCTGAAGGGCAGTCAGGCTGAAATGATAATGAAAGCCCAGAAACCCATGAAACTCGGACTGGCTCAGAACGGTAGACCCTTTAGCCAGGGTCACTGAGCCTGGGAGGCAAAGGGGATCTGGGTCAGGGGTGAAGGTACAAATCCCTGGGCCTCAGGTCTCCCTGGACCTGTGCCTGTCTTCTCCATGGAGTGAACAGACATGGGGTGCACCCACAGGCACATGGAAGAGGGGAGGCCCTCACTGGGGGCCGGAATAGGGACCCCTGAGAGCACTATGAGCACCTGCAGCCCCACTCAGAGTTTCTGGGCATGGGTGGGGACTGGTTGGTGCAGCGAGTGACAGGTGGGGGCAGCCCCACACCAAAAGTCTGCCCTCTCCAGGAGTGGTGTTCAGAATGCCTCAGTGCAGACCTCAGCCCCTTCCTCAACCAGATGGGGGCGCTGAGACCCCGAGAGAGGCATGAACTTGCCCAGGGTCACACCAGGAAGTAGAGCACAGAAGGCCTTGAATTCCCTTTCTCCCGAGCCCTCAGAGCCTACAGGGAGGCTGGGTGGCGGCAGGGTTAGCCCCTACAACCACTGAGGTCTTGTCCCCTGACCCACTGGGGTCTCCTCTGTGGATGGCCCCAGCATTTGTGGGAGACAGAGGTGCCAGTGTCCCCCTGGGTGTGCTGAGATGTGTGCCAGGCCAGAGTCCCTGAGCCCAGGCCAGTCCCCCACCTTCTAATGAATGTTTTTCCTGGTCCCCTCACCACCCCAGCTCACTGACTGACAGGCAGCCACTCTCCAAAGAGTCCCTGAACCATGCTCTCAAGCTCTCAGTGCCAGAGAAGGTGAATAATGCCCAGTGGGATGCTCCAGGTAAGCCAGCTGGGGGTTGCCGGGTGGGGCAGGGCGGGAAATTGCACTGTGCTGGGTATGTTGGAGGGGTGGGTGGTGTGGGGGACCACCACACAGAACCGCGGGAAGGGGTAGCTGGGGATCTTGCTGGTCTCCACGCTCCCAGGGACTCCACCAAGCCCCTTCCTTTATGGCCACCATTAGGGCCAGGCGTGATGGAAAGGAATGGGGGGGTAGGGAGATTTCTTCTTCAAGGAAGTTGGGAAGAAGAGAGGCCAGAGATAGAGACGGGTAGGACATCATCTGGGGCCAGGCCTTGGGAACTTGGATCTCTAGCACAGGGTTGCTGAGGGACAGGAGAAAGCCCAGATAAGCAATGCCTTGGGAGTTTTGGCTTTGTTAACTGGGGCAAGGGGCAGGTAGACAGGTGTAGACTAGAAAGATTTGTTTTGGAGGCTTGAAACATTACATATTATTTTCTTGATCTTCACCATCAAATAATTGTGCCTTAAGGAAGGCAGAGTTATTTACTCTGACTCTGAGGAGTCATCAAAATGATAACAATAATACAGCTTTTGTGCACTTTTATTGGCCACACAACAACATTGTAACAACATAGAAATTTAAAAACAAAAAGAAAACAATAGGTACCCAGCGCAGAGGGTCAATGCCGCCAGGTCAGCTGCCCCTATCCCAGGCCAAGTGTCTTGGGGGGCTTTGGCAGGGATCTGGCCTGAACTGTGGGGGTGGGTGTTTCTTCTCATGCCCCCCACCCTCGCCTCAGAGATAAAGGAGTAGGGACTGGGCCAAGAAGAGGATCAACTGGTTTCTGAGAATGGTTTGAAAGACACCGGAGAGAGGCCAGGAACAGGGCCAGCTGGGTCCAGGGAGCCTCCCACGCTCATCCTCCCAGGATTCCAAGGCATCTCGCTGACTTGCTGAGCCACGTGGAGCAGGTCCCACCAGCTTGCTTAGGCTCAGACACCCCAGACTTTATAATCCCTTCTCTGGGGTGCTCAAAGAGCAGGTGTTGGCACCAGGGGCCTGGGCCACAGAAAAACCGTGGAGCTCAGCAAGTCCTGAGCATGAGTGATGGCACTGGCATTCCTGCAATTCAAGGGGCAGGAAGAGAGCCAGTGTGGGGGAGGGTCCGTGTCCCTTGGAGCCCCAGAAAAGCATCTGGCATCCCCAGGGAGAAACATGTAATCCCCAGCCCTGTGGGCCTCAATGCCTTCATCTGAATGGCTGTCGTCTGGCAGCCTTGCAGCAGCAGGCACGCAGCATGGGCAGGTTTTAAACAAGCAGGGGAGGGAGTCCCAGAGAGGGTGCCTTCAGACAGTGCTGGAGTAGAGGCATCTGAGCAGCCAGAGGCCAGATGGGGGGCAGGGAGAAGGCCCCGAGTTTAATGGAGAGGCAGGGCCTGGGTGGGCAACTGCAGGGGAGGTGACAAGGCCATCACGATCTAGTGTATTAGGAATTTGGGAAGCTGACAGGGATGGCCAAGGTAGACGTGCCCCAGGATCCTCCATCCTGTGTGCTGGGCTGTGAGGGAGACTGAGATGGACAATCTTCTTTCCTGCCCTCAAAGAACCCCCAGTCTGAGGGCAGACAGGTCCTCTGTAAAGGGCAGGGACAGGCTGAGGAAAGAGGGCTGCTCTCTGGGAGCTGTGGGGGCAAAGTGGGCCTCCTGCATTAGAAGAACCTCCAGCTGTCCTCAGAACCGCAAGCTACCTCTAGGCCTAGAGGTCTGGACTGAGTGCTCTGCCTTTGGGAGTTCAGCTTCCAGGGCTGGTGACAAGGAGAAAGGGGCGGTTTGGGAGGGGCTAAGGAGGAACCGTGGTTGTCAGCAGGCACCCAGAGCGGAGGCCACAGAGGGATCCCAGGTGCTTCCCAGGGCAGTGCTGAGCAGGCGTCATGGGCTCCCACAGACCTGGCTCGGGGGCCATGCTCTGCCCAGCACCCTCTCCTGCAGCCCTGGTGTCCTTGGGGGTGGAGGAGGAGCCTTTGCGCTAGAGTGTGGATGAGTTCCAGTTTCTCATGGATGGAGTGTCCACCGCGTGCCAGGCCTGGAGCGGAGCTTGGACTCTTTCTCATTGACTCCCCAGAAGCTTGGGAGCCCTGGGCTCTAGTCTCTGTGCAAGAAGGGGGATTGGGGCTGGCACAGATTGGGAGGGGTCTTGGAGCTGCCCTTTCACAAAGCAGCTTTTGATAAGATTGAGAAAAGGCAACTATCCCTATCAAAGACTGCTGGGGAGGAGGGATTCGTGGGATTAGGAGAACTGAAAGTCCTCCTTCCCCACACAGTTGTGCCCTGAATAAGAAGAGCCACGTCCTGTGCTAAGAGACTTTCTTGTATTCTTTCATTTTATCCTCATATCAGCAGCAGGGAAAGCATATGTATCATTCCCATTTGGTAGAGGAAATGGAGCTTAGAGAGGGTTAGTGATTTTCTCAGAGTCACACAACCGGTAAGAGGCGGAACTCTTAACTGGCCACACTGCCTCTTCAGGACGTAGATGGCATCACACAGTCTGGTCTTCCAGGTCTGGCCCTCCCAGGTCTGGCCAGCCCCTGCCTCCCTTCCATCTAACTGCAGCCCCTGGCAGCTCCTCTGGGGAGCTCTTGGAGTCTTGTACACAGGAATCAGGGCTCACTCTGGAGCCCTCGGAGGCTCCCAGATCTCTTTGAGCTCCCAAAAAGTTTGAAGTCCTGAGCTCTGGTCCCTAGGCTGAGCTCTGAGCTGCCCTGATGGCTGTACTCCCAGGGAGCAGCTGCACAAAGTCCGGCCACAGAGACACTGGAATCTGACCTTCACACAAAGGCAGCCTTGTGCTGGGCCCTGGAGACACATTACTTTTTACTTGCTGGCCTCTCTATATTAAGCATGAAGCCCAGCTGGAGAAGGGCAGCATCAAGACCAAAGAGAAGGAAGGGCACCCGGGGTGAGCAGCTGCTGGGGATGAAACTGCTGGAGGTGCTGGCCAGGGCTGGCTCCCCACCCGCTTTCTCCCTAGGAAACTCCCACACCCACTAAGGAGATTTTGAGATTGGGAAGGTAGGTGCTCAGCCCCACTTGTCTCCAGTCCAGTGAAGCCCTTTGTGGGTCAAGGGATTTGCTGGGCCTCCCTCGGTTTGTCACTCCAACCCTTCTCAAACATCGCAAGGGGTGGTGTTTCAGGCTGAAGCTATGAGCTAGGGAGCCGGAAAGAAGCCCAATACAACTCTTGTCCTCAAGAAGCTCACAGTTTGAGGCCGGGTAGCAGGAGGAGGCCGTTGGGATAGCGGAAGGCGGAGAACCTACCTGTCCTGGCAGCCTCTGATGGGGCTGGGAGTGGGGGCCGGCAGGAAAGGCTTTCCAAGGGTCAGAGGAAATGAGTGCCGGTGATTCCTTCTCCGTGCTATGGAAACAGGTAATCCTGGCCCTGCCAGCCAAAACGAGTGGAATCTCTGGGGGTCCTTAGAGAAACATTTTCCACAGGGGTCAAGGCACCCACCCAGCCCCTGCCTGGACAGCCTCAGACACTGCCTGGGTGTCCCCTCCTGGGACCCTGCCATGTGGAACAGGTCTGGGGCAGGTCAGCCCAGGGCTTCTGGCTGGGATGCCCGATTTCTTGCTCAGACCTAGCTTCTCTCCAGTGGATGGAAACCCAGCCTGAGGTCTCCTGCACATCTCCTGAGCGTGCTCACCTTTACAGGGGCAGGTAAAGCACATCTTGGGTCCCTTACCCTGGTGGTCCAGGCCTGGACAAGTGGAATCCTAGAGGCAGGATTAAAAAGCTAAAACAATGACCACGGAGGAGCGTATAGAGAATATCTAGTCCACCCCAATTGTAATTCAGATGTAGAAACTGAGGCCCAGGGAGACCAGGGGTCTGCCCAGGGTTACTCTGCTGTGGTGGCCAGAACTCAGAGCTCTTGAGTCCCCGTCGAGAAAGCCAGGAGTGGCAGCTGCAGGGACCCTCTCCCCTCGGGCACAGAGGAACTACCGAACAGCTGACAGACCCTTCTGTGATAGGTCTTGTCCTCATCTCTCTTCATGTCCTGGGGCCAGTGTGGCCTCTTCCTCTTCTGTATCCCCAAGAGTATCTTGCCTTGGGCTGGCCCTCAGCTCAGGGTCCAGTGTTGGAGAGAGGGCCCCACCTGGGGCTGGTCTCTGCCTGGCCTTTGGAGGAAGGCCTTTGGGGTCGGTGCCCTGCAGGACCATTCTCAGAGAGAGATCTGTCCTAGGTCTGAGATCCACCTCTTCCTCAGGACCAGTTATTCCTCCATCTGCACAATTAGCTACTTTCCTGCAGCCTTTCCCACAGACCACAGAAAACAGCCCCAGCCTTCTGCTCTCTGCTGTTGTGTTGTTCTCCTTCCCGGCTAATTGAGTGACTGCCTTTGCTCTTTAGACGCCTTTATTCCAGAACCCCAGAGAACACAGCTCCCTGCCTGCCCAGTGGCCCCCAGCATAAAGGGTGGATGGATAAGATACAAGCCAGGGTCAGGCCAAGACAAGTGGCAGAGGGAGGAAGGGGGAGAGGGAGAGGGAGGTGGCAGAGAGTACCAGCCTTGCCTGGGAAAGCCCACCCCCGGCTCTCAGCTGACTTGGCACTTGGTGGGTGGGCAGTGTGCTGGTGGTGCTGCCTTGGCAGCAGGCTGTGAGCTTTCTGGGGTCTCCACTGTGCTCTGGATCTAGTCATTGGTTGCCTTTTGGAGTCAGCTCCTGCTGGGATCTGGATGCCTTGCTGAGCAACAGAGACCTTGATTGTGTCCTTCCCCATTCTTGGCTGATATTGCAGCAGTGATCTTAGTTTGGGACAGAGCTGATGGTTGCACCCCTGTTGATGGGGCACAAAGGGGAGATGAGGACTACGTTAAGGACTGGCAATCATCCTGATTTCCTAAGTCCCTCCTACCCACAGGAAACCACCTTCAGAGAGGCAGGCTGAGAGGTGCCACAGCAGACCTGGGCCCACTCATATCCCTCCCTCATGCTTGGTTCTGAGCTGCCCAGCATATGACAGAGTTAGGGGACTGGGGCACACTCTCCACCCCGGCACCATCCAGGGGAGAGTAGACTTTGGACTCCCAAGCTTCCATTCACTGAACAGCCTGCCAGCTACTGACACAAGGCAGCTGCGGGACCAACTGAGGCCTAGTCCCAACTCTGCCCCTAACTCTGCCATGACCTTGGCCATCCCTGCCCACTCTGGGACTCAGTTTTCTCATCTGTAAAAGGACCATCTACCTCTGATATGCTGCGTGTGGAAACTCCCTGCCCCAGCTTCCCAAGATGACCCGTCTGGCTGAGGTCTCTGCCTGTATTCCTGATGCAGCTAGAAGCATCACATGCTTAATTGGATTTACTCTTTCAGCAAACACTTATTGCAAGGTCAGTGCTTGCATCAGAAGCTCAGAGTCTAGGTACAAAGGGGAGAGAGAGATGTCTTGAATACCCACAATGTGCTAAGCCTTTTAATAAGAATACGTGAATACAGTTCTTTTCAGTGTGGTCTATGCATTTCTGTATGCACATTTTTTGGTCCTCTTTTCACTCGACGTTATACTGTGAACATTTCCACATGTCATTAAATATTATTTTAGTACTTTATTTTAATGACTGCATAGGAATCCATGGTATGGCTCTACCGTAATGAACCGAATAGGAGACCAGTCCCCTGTTGGACATTTGGGTTGTTTCCAATGGCTTTGCTAATAGACACGGAGCTGTGCAGGTATCCATTTCCACATTCTCGCTGTACATGTCTATGATTGCTTCCCTTGAGTAACTTCCAGAAAGTATGATTGCTAAGTGCAAGGATGTTTCTGTTTTAAACCTTTGGATATATATTGCCAGTTGTCCCCAAGAAAGTTGTGCCAGTTCATGTTCTGCACTGCACTGCACCTTACAGACAGTGGATGTTGTCTATTTGCCTGATTATATCTTTGTTGCTTCAGGTTCTTTCCTTTTAGGAGAAACCCAGGGAGAGAGGGAGGTTAGGAGATGAGTTCAGATGGCTTCAGGAGATGTGGGTTATTGTGAGGAAAGGCAAGGAAGAAAAGAAGCTTAGAAAGAGGCTAGGAGGAAGTCGGGAGTGGTGGCTCATGCCTGTAATCCCACCACTTTGGGCAGATCACGAGGTCAGGAGATCAAGACCAGCCTGGCCCAACATGATGATACCCTGTCTCTACTAAAATACAAAAAATTAGCTGGGCATAGTAGTGTGCGCCTGTAGTCCCAGCTACTCGGGGGGCTGAAGCAGGGGAATCGCTTAAACCCGGGAGGCAGGGGTTGCAGTGAACCAAGATCGTGCCACGGCACTCCAACCTGGTGACAGAGCAAGACTCTGTCTCAAAATAATAATAATAATAATAATAATAATAATGGGAAAGAAAATAAAAGAAAAAAGAAAGAGGTAGCAGGGAATGGGAAGAATGGACCTTCCTGGCTCCCTGCTCAGGTGACAACTAGCATTGTTGCAATTCAGCTCCTCCCTGCCTTGCTGCCACCACCTGCGTCTGTGCACTCCACTCACTATGCTGTGACTTCCACCACCCCATTATCTCAGCTTGGCTGTCCTGATCTCTGCAAGTCACTTCCAAACTCTGCAACAGAGAGGCTCTAATTGTCTGTCACCACCTACAGGGAGCACTCCCACTGAGCAGTGCTCCTGCAGGCAACCTTATGTGCCTCTGGCCAGGGCTTGCAACTCCAGCCTCATGCATGTGGTCAGGGTCGCAGGGCCAGTGTCCAAGGCTCAACAGCTGTGGGCAACCCTTTCTGACTGTTCTGCCCTGCGTTTGGCACACCTTGCCAGTAGCTAAAACCCAGGCCCAGCCCTTCTAAGTCATTGTCCAGAGACTTCTCCTTCTTCTATAGAGAGGGATATTGGCAGAGGACACAGTGTGAGCAGAGCCCACAGATGGGAACACATGGACGTGAGAAGATGGGGGAGGATTGCGCACCCCAGGGTAGGAGATGCATCTGTCTTCCCTTCTTTCAGCTCTCAAGGGTGGGAGTGAGCTTGGCAGCTGGCACCCAAGGCTGAGGCCACTGAACTGTGGTGGCCCAGGTCAGAAGGACACTGAGCAGGGCAGGCCCTACCTAGGTCTCTCAGGGGTGCAGGATGGGAAAGCAGGCTGGTGTGTCCCTCTTGAGGAGATACCTGCTCTGGGAGCCTGTCTCTGTGCTTGAGCACAACATGTCCTGCCTCCTCATTGGCCACCCTGGGGGCAAGGGTGAGGTGGGGGAGAGATGAAGGCCTGGGTCCTCTAGACACAGTCACTGGGTCTCCAGCCCTCCTGGCACTAGGGTTGGGCAGAGGTCAGCTCGTTCTTCCCAAAGAAGAGGGCCCTGGCCTCTGCTCGGGGCCAAGTTGCTGCTGGTAGCCAGGACTCAGAGGGGAGGGAACCTGACTTCCAGAGCTCCAGGCTGGTGGAAGAGGCAGCCCTGACCATGACCCCATCCTTCATTAGGCTCAAGGATGGAAGTCTTTAGTGAGGAGGCAACACATAGTCCTTGAAGGGCGGTAAAGTATGGACGTGTGATGGAGGGAAGGGCATTGCAGGCAGAGTCACAGCACAGGCAAAGACACAGAGGCGGGGAACCAAAGAGAACTGGGAGCAGTTCAGGTTGGCTCTAAGGAAAGGTGTGTGTTGACGCTGGGAAAGGTAAGTGAGCCCCTTGGGGAGGGCCTGCCTTAGAAGCCATGGTATCTACATCTCCCTGTGGCCAATGAGAGCTGTTGGGGGCTTTTGAGCAGGTCAGACCTGGGTTTAGCAAGGTCACTCTGGGAGCCTCAGGAAGGTGGGAAAAGGCCAGTGGCTGGAGGTCATGGCTGCCCAAGATCACCCAGCCTGAGCCTGGCACAGGACTTGGCGGGAGACATGATAGTCCTTTCCCAGAGGAAATGGGAGATGTGGTGCCGGGGTCTTCCTTGAAATTCACCATGAGAGGCGGCACCCCCATGGGAACAGAGCAGACTTGGGTATGGAACTGTGGGAGTTTGGATGCCAGCTCTGCCACTCAACTCTTTTGGGAGGTGACAGCGGTGATGGTCAAAGAATGACATGGCACATGGCAGGGGCTCAGTAAGCAATAAGCAAGAGATGATGGGGGCCTCAGTGAGGGCAGGGGCAGCCCCTTTCCCACCAGGATCTCCTCTTCCAGTTGGTCTAGAGGCTCGGACAGGCCCTGCTGGCTCAGCTGAGCTTGTGCAGAGAAAGGGCTGGGTCACGCAGCTGACTAGGAGGCCTTGTCACCCTTCCCAAGAGTGACAAGGGGTCCTCCAGGGCCAGGGTTCTTGTCCCTGTCAGGAAACAGCTGGGCTAATAGGAGACTGACCTTGCAGATCTATGAACCTTCCTTCCCTTCCCATGCCTCATTCCCCCCGTCCAAGAAGGATGTGAGATGACCTGACACAAAAGCACAGGCTCCACGGAAGAAGAAACAGGAAAAAGACAGAACCATGTAGCTGATGAGAGAGGAGAAATTAGGTGAAGAAATCTGTCCAAAATGTCCATCAAGATTTTAAACACTCTATTCCCTTGATCCGGTAAACCTCCTTCTAATAATCTAAACGTAAAAGGAGGGCTGGAGGCTGGATATCACTTGAGCATCCTTCAGTGGAGAGTGGCAGAGTCAATTATGATAGGGCCCAACCGTGCAGTACGACACAGCCACACAGCATGCACACAATGGGGCAGGCATGCTAATATCACCAACATTAAAGATGGATGATTTGGCTAATGGCTAGGTTTGATTTGAGTCATATGATTTAAAACATACATTTGACTGAACGCAGTGACTCACACCTATAATCCCAGCACTTTGGGAGGCCAAGGTAGGAAGATTGCTTGAGACTAGGAGTTCAAGACCAGCCTGGGCAGCATAGCAAGATCTTGTCTCTACTAAAATTAAAAAAAAAAAAAAAATAGCTGGGAATGGTGGCATGTACCTATGGTCCCAGTTACTTAGGAGGCTGAGGTGGCAGGATCATTTAAGCCCAGGAATTGGGAGCTCCAATGACCTATAGTCACGCCTCTGCACTCCAGCTTGGGCAACAGAGCAAGACTTTGTCTCAAAAAAAATTGAATTAAAAGTATTAAATTTATTTAAAACACACCCAGATTTCTGGTAACTTTTGGTCTCCATTCCTACTGGGTACCAAATCCTAGAGTTGAGGAGCGGCCACCCCATTTGGATGAAGTATGCATTCTCCCACCTCCATAGTCCCCTTTGGATGACAACCACTCCTTGCTGCCTCCTGGATACTGAGGCCGCAGTCGGTACAATTATCATTGCCCTTGCACTGCAGTTTTTCTTTCTTTTTAAAAAACTTTACTTTTTAAATTGACAAAAATTGTACACATTTATTGTGTACAATATGTTGTTTTAAAATATGTATACATTGTGGAATGGCTAAATCGATCTAATTAGAATACACATTACTTTACATACTTCACACACCTGGCTAAATTTTTGTAGAGCCAGGATCTACTTTTTGTAGAGATAAGGTCTCTCTTTTGTTCAGGCTGTCTGGAACTTTTGGCCTCAAGAAATCCCCCTGCCTTGGCCTCCCAAAGTGCTATGATTACAAGCATGAGCCACTGCACTTGGCCTGTAGTTTTTCATATAATGGAAAAATATGGTCAGGCACAGTGGCTTATGCCTGTAATCCTAGCACTTTGGGAGGCCAAGGCTGGAGGATCATTTGAACTCGGGAGTTTGATACCAGCCTGGGCAACATGGCTAACCCCTCCGTCTCTACCAAAAATACAGAAAATTATCTGGGCTTAGTGCTGCACACCTATGGTCTCAGCTACTCAGGAGGCTGAGATTGGAAGATCTTTTGAGCCCTGGGTGACAGAGTGAGACCCTGTCCCCCACCGACCCCGGCAAAAAAAAAAAAGAAAAGAAAAGAAAAATATTGCACTGTTCCATGTCTCTATCAAAAGCAGAGAAACAAAAGGTGGACTCCAAGGTCCATGTGTCTCAAGGAAAGTAAGAGTGAGCTCATTTCTTCCTGGAAAAGAAGACTGCCTCTAGTTTCACTTGCAAATCCTGGGGCACTTCATTCATTTATTATGTATTATAATACATTATTTACTATGATGCTGATACACTGCCAACCTGGTCCCAGGAGCATTTTGGGTTTGCTACAGGTGATTAATATGTTAATAACATGACCTCTCCCCTCTGCCACCTTATTTTTCATAAAAAGCAATTGCAACAACAAAATAAAAGCTAAGTCCTTGTATGTGTATTTGTAGAAAGAGGGCCTATCACTTTTTCTGTCATAGACGGCTAAATTGTTTTGTATTTCTTGGAACAAGTATGCACATTTTGGTCATTAAAAAGAGATTATAGGCCAGGCACGGTGGTTCATGCCTGTAATACCAGCACTTTGGGAGGCCGAGGCAGGCAGATCACCTAAGGTCAGGAGTTCAAGACCAGCCTGGCCAACATGGCGAAACCCCATCTCTACTAAAAATACAAAAATTAGCCAGGCATGGTGGCACGCGCCTGTAATCCCAGCTACTCAGAAGGCTGAGGTGGGAGAATCACTTGAACCCAGGAGGCAGAGGTTGCAGTGAGCCAAGATCGTGCCACTGCACTCCAGCCTGGGCGACAGAGTGAGACTTTGTCTCAAAAACAAAAAAAGAGATTATAGTGGCTGGGCATGGTGGCTCACGCCTGTCATCCCAGCACTTTGGGAGGCCAAGGCAGGCTGATCACTTGAGGCCAGGAGTTCGAGACCAGCCTGGCCAACACAGTGAAACCCTGTCTCTACCAAAAAATACAAAAAAATTAGCCAGGCATGGTGGTGCATGACTGTAGTCCCAGCTACTCGGGAGGCTGAGACAGGAGAATTGCTTGAAACCAGGAGGTGGAGGTTGCAGTGAGCTGAGATAGCACCACTGCACTCCAGGCTGGTCAATATAGTGAGTGAGACTCCATGTCAAAAAAAAGGAAAGACAGAAAGAAAAAAGAGAGAGATTATAAATGCTCAAGTTAAAACGTTTGGCTAGAGATCCCAAGACTCACCTCTGCTCTTCTTGGCAACCTGGGTGAACAGGTGAATACAGAGGAGTGTGAGCTTCTAGAGGTGAAAGTCGCCTTTTCTCTGGTCTAGGCCTAGGAGGAATCTGCGCCAGGAGGGAAGAGAAGTAACAACCACTGAGCGGCAACTGGATGCCAAGCCCTGGGCATGCTCTGAGGGCCATTGCACAGGATCCTTGCACCACTTTGTGGGGGGGTCAACATTCTCTTTTTTTTTTTTTTTTTTTTTTTTTGACAGAGTCTTGCTCTATCGCCCAGGCTGGAGGGCAGCGGTGTGATCTCAGCTCACTGCAACCTCCACCTCCCAGGTTCAAGCAATTCTCATGCCTCAACTTCCCAAGTAGCTGGGATTACAGGTGTGCACCACCATGACCAGCAAATTTTTGTATTTTTAGTAGAGACAGGGTTTCACCGTGTTGCTCAGGCTGGTCTTTAACTTCTGGCCTCAATTGATCTGCCTGCTTCGGCCTCCCAAAGTGCTAGGATTATAGGCATGAGCCACCATGCCCAGCCCTCTGTGTTTTTCTTAAGTAGCTTTATTGAGCTATAATTTATATGCCATGAAATTTACCCATTTTAAGTGCACAATTTGATTATTTTTAGCAAGTTTACGGAGTTGCAAAACATCCCCACAATCCAATGTTGGGGCATGGCCATCACCCCAAAAAGATCTCCTGTGCTTGTTCTACGGTCACTCCCCACTCCCACCTCTAGCCTGGGGCAACCAGTAATCTGCTACTATCTTTTCTGCCTTTCCTTTTTCGTACCTGGCTTCTTTCATTGAACATGTTTTTGAGTTTCATCCATGTTGTAGCCTCTATCCGTACTTTATTCCTTTTTATCTATTTTTAATTTATTATTTAATTTTAATTTTTTTTTTTTTGAGTCAGAGTCTCACTCTGTTGCCCAGGCTGGAGTGCAGTGGTGCGATCATGGCTCACTGCAGCCTTGACCTCCCACACTCAAACGATCCTCCCACCTCAGCCTCCCAAGTAGCTGGGAATTATATTCCCACCATGCCCTGCTAATTTTTTTTATTTTTTGAAGAGATGGGGTCTCACTATGTTGCCCTGGCTGGTGTTGAACTCCTGGGCTCAAGTGATCCACCCGCCTCGGTGTCCTCATGTGTTTACAGGTATGAGCCACTGCCCCAGGCCACTTTGTTCCTTTTCAGAGCTGAATAGCATGCTACTCTCTGACCACATTTTGTTTTTCACTTACAAGTCAGTGGACATTTGGATTGTTTCAATTTTTTGACCAATAAACAATGCTGTGAAGAACATCAGTGTGTAAGCTTCGTGGGGGACATGTGTTTTTATTTATCTTGGGTAGATACCTAAGAGTGGAGTTGCTGGATCACGTTGTAGTTTTATGTTTAACTCTTTAAGAAACTGCTAACCTGTTTTCCTACACGGTTGTACCATCTCATTCCCACCAGCACTGTATGAGGGCTTCTGTGTCCCCATGTCCTTGCCAACCCCTCACATTTGCAGGTGATGAAGATGCGGCTGAGAGAACGGTTTGTTAGGTCAAACAGCACACAGAGGCAGAATTGAGGTTTTTGAACCCAGGTGTACCTGACTTTCTGGTCTGGGCATGGACTTTAGCAAAATGCAACAGTTAGAGGCTCTGAAGAGGCAGATCAGCGGGGTCCACCAGGCTGGCATCCCGGGATATGGGGCAAGGCTTGGAGAGGGCTGAGGAGGGATTGTACAGGGCTCAGTAGCCCTTGACTCAAGCCACTACCTGAGGGCTCAGGGCTCCCGCATGGCCAGTGGCAGAGGCGTTCATCCGAGGAGGTCTTGGCCTCTGCCATACATAAGATCTTCTCTCTGGCACCCTCCCCTGCCCCGCCTGCATTTCCTGCAAGCTGCCATCTATCCCGTTTGGGTCTGGATATGTCCTTGTCATCCCCACTTCTGGCGCTCCACAGGAGGAGGAATGGGCTTTCCTGTCCCAGACCCCAGATCTTTACCTCTTTCTGCCAACCTCAGAGTCTGCATGCAACCTAAGAGTGTCAAAGAGAAGGAACAAGCTCATCTTATTCATCTGTCTGCCTCAGGGAAGGACCGGTGACAGGACAATGGGCAAGGTGGGTCTGGCCAGCAGGTGGCAGAGCAGCCCATGTGTCCTGGCCAGCCCTCATCCCTTCCCACCTTCATCGTGGAACCACCACCTTTGCCCTAAGGAAAGGAGGTCTCATGAGACCAAAGGGTCCAGACCACCCATTCAAGCTTCCTTTGCAAATTTGGAAAAAAAGAGGAAGAAGGAAAACGTGCATTTATGGAGCACCAGCCATAGGTCAAATCTTCTTCATATACACCCTTTCTCTTGATTCTCATGTCCACCCTGAGAACTGAGTCCTCATCTTTCCCCTGAAACTGATTCAGTGGTTCAGTGGCTTGCCAAAGTCTTGCATACTAAGTAGTAAACCTCTGTGCCCACCCACCACACACGGAGTAAGCCTCTGACTCTTAAAGGTGGGGTGGCACCCCCGACAATGTCCTAAGTGTGAGCTGTGGCATCAGGTACACCTGAATTCAAATCCTGACCCTGCACTTTCTCGATGTGTGATCTTGGGTACATGACTGAACCTCTCTGAGTTGCAGCTGCCCCATCTGTGCAATGGAGCTCTCCAAACCCATGCTGTGAAGACTAAATGAGACACCTCATTTGTGAGGGAGAATGAGCAAAGACTGTTGTTATTTCCTGAGACTGGGAGACTGGAGAGCAGGGCTGATGGTTTTCAGTCTCCTCCAGACTCTCGAGAGGGTCATTCTCTTTGGTGCTTTGACCTTCTGTCTAGTTGGATCTGTCCCCAACCCGTTCACAGGAGGGCAGGGAAAACCAGACACCCTGAAGGAGATCTGGAGTTCTGGAGATCTGACAGTTCCACTGTCCAACCTTGGGAGGCAAATTCCAGCTGGGATAAAAGAAGGAACAGAGTGTCTAGGCCTTCCGTCTTTCCTCCAGTTATTTCCTCTCATCTTCTTTGCTGCATCCCTAAACTTTGCTCTTCCTTCAAGGCTGAGTCAGATCTCCTCCTCTAGGCGGTCTCCCAGCCTACCCCAGCCTACCCCAGCCTATCCTTGCCTGCCAGCCTCAAAGCTCAGTACCTAAGGCATTTTCAGCACCAGAAGGGCTGCGAGCTCCACCCAGGGCAGGACAAGGGTCCCCTGGGGAAAACCTCAGGCTGGCATGATCCAAGCTGTGGTCTCCCCCCACCCCGCAGAGGTGGCACTGTGGACGACTCGGGCCGATGGGCGAGTGCGCCTACGCATAGACCCCAGCTGCCCACAACTTCCCTACACTGTGCATCGGATGTTCTACGAGGCCCTGGACAAGTACGGGGACTTCAGCGCTCTGGGTTTCAAGCGCCAGGACAAGTGGGAGCACATCTCCTACTCCCAATACTACCTGCTCGCCCGCAGAGCTGCCAAGGGCTTCCTGAAGGTAAGGGGGCCCTTCATGGCAAGGCCTTGCCCCTCCCCAGATGTGCCTGCCAGCTCTGGGCCTCACAGGCCACTTGCCCACTGGGCAAGGCTCTTAGGAACAATAACTGTAAAAGCCATCACTGTGCGTGGAGCTGATACTCCATGCTGGGCACCGTACTGAGCTTTTATTTGCTGAGCCCCTACCATGTGCCAAGCACTTGATACTCACTTTTCATTTGTGATCACATTCAGGGCGGGCTGGAAGCCCAGTGTGCTGGGCTGAGGGGCCGGACACACTCCCTGGGAAGGCCTTGGGAGGCGCAGTGAGGGCTGTTGAGTGACCAACCCCTTCTCCTCCAAGGGGATTCTCTGACTGAGGGGACCCTGGGAGGGTGGAGCCTGCAGGGTCCCCTGCAGTCGCAGTGGGGGCTCTGAGAGGGGCATGAGGGTCCCATTCCCTGCCTGGCTGACCTGGCCTGTCTGCCTTTGGCCTGGAGCTCGGCCTGGAGCGGGCCCACAGTGTGGCCATCCTCGGCTTCAACTCCCCGGAGTGGTTCTTCTCAGCAGTGGGCACAGTATTTGCAGGGTGAGTGGCAGGGGCAGGGATGGGGTCTCCAGTGGGTTGGCGGTGGGTAGAGGGTAGGGGAGGGTCCTTATCTCTTTTTAGTAGCCCCCACCCACTCCCCACCATCATGCCTCCTCCCTGGGGCCTTCTGGTGGACCTGCATCTGGCACCCTCTCTGCAGGGGCAGAGGCGTTGAGGTGCCTTGGGAGCCCCTCCTGCCAGGCTGTGGGAGCTCTCTGGGTCTGGGGGCTACAGATGTGGGGGTGGGGGAAGGGAGTGGCCCCTCTGCACCTCTCCTGAGGTGAATCTTTCTGGGTCTCCTACAGTGGCATCGTCACCGGCATCTACACCACCAGCTCCCCCGAGGCCTGCCAGTACATCGCTTATGACTGCTGCGCCAATGTCATCGTGGTCGACACGCAGAAGCAGCTGGAAAAGATCCTGAAGGTTTGGGGAAGGGGCAGTGGGCATGCAGTCAGAGGCTGGGTATCTCCATGCGCCTTCACTTCAACTCACACGGGACCTTCCCGCCCTCCATCCAGAGTGTCCTCATCCTCAATAGCAACCCTCTAAATCACACACAGCAAGCAAGGCAGGGCAACAGCTATTTACCCATTTGACAGGCAAGGAAATGGAGGCTCAAGGGACATGCCCCAGAAGTGGTGATAAGGCCTTGGGTAGGACTCCTGTCCAGTCACTGCCTCCCATGGCTTTCTCTTTGGGACAGGATCTCCCCTAAGGGGGAACAAGAGCTGTGGGGGGCCGGGGTCCTCTGGCAGTGGAAGGGTTATGTGCAGGTGAGTGGCTTAGGGCTCTGACATCTTGAGCACTCGAGTCTAGATGAGAAACGGGGTGATGGGGGTGGCGAGGGCTGCCACAGGATGAAGGTTGAGCCAAGTCAGAGACAGTGAGGGCAAAGCAGGAGCTCAGAGTGCCTCTAGAGCCAGCAGGGTCTTTTCTGGAGCGTTGATGATGCCTCCCGATCTAAGGCCCACCCCTAACTGGCTCTGTCCCCCCCATGCACCATACTGGGGTGTGGTAGTCTGGGGACACCTCTGTGTCTCAGCTGAACCCATCAGCCTTTGAGGCATTCAAGGGCTCCCTGCATCCCAAAGGAGGCCCCAGAGACTGACTTGTTGGCTTGCCTCTGATTCTGGAGATGTCACCTGGGCCACAGCTTCCATCTGTACCTGAGGGTGGGACAAATGGTCTCCAACCTTCCATGACTATGGGATCTGGATCCCCAGAGGAGCCAGAGCGGATGCCTACCCTCATTTCTAGTGGAGAAGTTTCCTGAAGCCTGAAAGAGAAAAGCAAGCGGGGCCAGTGGTTCCCAGCAGGGCAGTGCCAGAATCCTTGGGAGAGATCTAGGCTGCAGCCCAGACCCTTGAGGCAGAATCTCTTGGAGGGCTTTGTGACTTTGAAAATAGCCAAATCAGAGTGACTTTGAAAATAGCCTCAGCTGAGGCTGTGGGCAGCCCAGGCCAAGAATTTCTGGCTCACAGCAAAATAAAATGAAGCCCCAGGAAGACCCCAGAGCTGCCCTGGCTGGACAAAAAGCCTCTGAGCAGGGTTTAAACCCAGAGGTGGTGTAGAGAACCGGGTGAACACACACACTTGGGCTGGACCTGCCAGAGCTCAAATGTAGTGTGGCCTAGGGGAGGATGGTGACAGGCGCAGAGGTCAACTGGAAGGGCTGGTGTAAAGGTAACTCTTAGACCAGCGTCTGGCTTTTGGTGGGTGCCTGCGTTCATTTGCCAAGGTTGCTGGAACGGGGTGGCTTCTGGAGTTGGCTGGCCATTTTTGTGCTCCTTGGCTTGTAGACACATCACCCAGGCCTCTGCCTTCATCCTCACCTGGCATTCTCCCAGTGTCTTCACGTTGTCGTCCTTCTGTGTCTGTCTCTGTCCCAATTTCCCATTTCTATCAGGACACCAGGAATATTGGATTCGAGCCCACCTTAATGACTTTGTTTTAATTTCATTATCTCCATAAAGACCCTGTCTCCAAATAAGGTCACACTTAGAGGTACCAGGGGTGAGGACTTTGGGATATCTCTTTGCGGGGATGGGGACACAATTCAACCCATGGCAGCACCATATAAGTGCTTTTAAATCATTATGTTGTCATAGTCTTCACTTGTAAGACAAGAAAGAAAGGGGTTCTGTCTAAGACTTAGGGAGCTTTCAGAACCTGGAGGGACTGGAAAAGGCATTCCATCCAACACCTACCTTCTGTCCATTTCACACATGAAGAAACAGACCCAGAGTGGAAAAGGAGAGTCCCAGGTGGCGGCACCACAGCCCAGCAGTAGCAGTGGATAGAAACTGTTCATGGCACACTGGCTCCACTGAGTGCCCTGCAGACATTGCAGCAGCCTGAGAGATGGGTCTTCTCATTCATTTTACAGGCAAGGACACCAAGGGCCAGAGCAGTGAAGTATGGCTTACTCAAGGTCCCATCCCTGGCAGGTGGCAGTTGAGTGACTCTGTGCTGCAGGTTCTTAAGAGGATGCCATAAGAACCATTTGTGAGAGAAATCAAGGGGGCCACATCTCTCCACAAAGCATCATTTATGGAGAGCTTATAAAGTGCCAGAGTCTGCTCTGAATACCCTAAATCAGCAACTGAGGCAGAGCGAGCCCCTCCTCTTCCAGCGAGGACAAGAAGGAAATATATAGCTGTGGCCAGCTCCTTACAGCCCTTGGAGGCCACAGGCACTGTGAGACAGGGCTGGGGGAGGCCCCAAGTCCCATTAATGTCTGGGCTGGGAATGTCAGCAACCTTAGGGTTTCAACCCTCAGCCTATGGCAGCAGGGCTGGCTTCAAATGGGTGTGGCCCATGCTTCACCTCACACAAAGCCCGAGTTTACGAAATTCTCTTTCTTTTCCTTCCTTCTTCTCTTCTCTTCTCTTCTCTTCTCTTCTCTCCTCTCCCCTCCTTTCCTCTCTTTTCTTTTCTTTTTCTTTTTTCTTTTCTTTTCTTTCTGGCAGAGTTGCACTGTGCCACCCAGGCTAAAGTAAAGTAGCTCAATCACAGCTCGCTGCAGCCTCGACATCCTGGGCTCAAGTGATCCTCTCACCTCAGCCTCCCACGTAGCTGGAACTACAGGCATGGGGCTCTACACCTGGCTAATTTTGTGTAGAGATGAAGTCTTGCTCTGTTGCCCAGGCTGGTCTCAAACACCTGGCTTCAAGCAATCCTCTGTCTCAACCTCCCAAAGTGCTGGGCTTACAGGCATGAACCACCTCACCCAGCCTTGAAACTCTTAATAAGGTTTGAACAAGGGGTCCCCACATTTGCATTTTGCACCTGGCCAGTTCTTCCTTCGGGTTCCAGACCCCTCCAAGGGTTTGCTCTAATCCATGTGAGTGTACCCATTTTTATCCCATTTTAGGATTATTTCAAAACCCCTTTTTTAAATGGGCACTTGGGCCTACTTGTGTTCTACTCAGAAGGATGTATCAAATGGGCCCACTTCATGAATGAGGGGCTTGTCTTGCCTCCGTGTGGGATCCTTTTCTGTCTCAGCTCCTTTTGACCCTGTGTTTTCAAGATCTCTCATTCTGAACATCTCCATCCTGTCTGACTTGAATCAATACTTGATATTGGTTTGGATTATGCCACCTAAGATGAATTGCTCAGAGAGAATGAGAAGCGCCTTCTCTTTTGGCTCCCAGCAGGGATGCTCTGTTGCTGGCCCTCCCAGGTACCTTGGCCTTGCTGTGGCCTCAATTTCTTCAGGTTTGGCAGCTTCATAGACCCCCGTGACTTGGAGGCAAAGGTGTCATTGGACTAGTTCCTGAGCTCCACTCCTCACAGCCCCACCCAAGCACTGATCCAGCCTCTCCCAGGACAGGCTTAAGATTTGCTTGAGGGCCAGGCTGGCAGATGCCTGAGCTACTTGTACCACTTGTACCCAGTAGTCATCCCTTCTCAGCCTCACCTGAGGGAGTCACACTGGCCCTACCATTCCCTCTCTTATCGGAATCCAGGATAGGAAGGGTGGAAGACATTAAAAAGCCTCCCCACCCAGTAGGTTTTGCCAGGCCCTCAGGGAGGCCAACCCCCTTGTGTAAGTTGTTGGTCTAATCCAAATACCATCTCCCATCCCCCTTTTGCAGTTGAAGAAACTGAGGTCCAGAGTTAGGAAATGACCACCCCAGGTCAATATTTAAAAAGAAAGCTGGTTTTTTAAATGTTTGAGACAAGGTCTCACTTTGTCACCAAGGCTGGGGTGCAGTAGCATGATCATGGCTCACTGCAGCCTCGACCTCCTGGACTCAAGCAATCCTCCCACCTCAGCCTCCTGAGTAGCTGGGACAACAGGTGCCTGCAGCACCATCCTGGCTAACTTTTGTACTTTTACTTTAGAGAGACAGGGTCTCACTAGGTTGCCCAGGCTGGTCTCAAATTTCTGGCTCAAGCAATCCAAAGTCCTGAAATTACAGGCATGAGAGACCATGCTTGGTAATATGGTTAGGCTTTGTGTCTCCACCCAAATCTCATCTTGAATTATAATCTCCAGATATTTAGGGAGTGACCTGGTGGGAAGTGATTGGATTATGGGAGTGGTTCCCCCATACTATTCTCATGATAGTGAGTGAATTCTCAGAGATTTGATGACTTTATAAATGGTAGTTTTTCCTGCACTAATACACACTTGCTCTCTTTCTCCTGCCGCCATGTAAGACATGCTTGCTTCCCCTTCTAACACGATTGTAAGTTTTCCGAGGCCTCCCCAGCCATGCAGAACTATGAGCCAATTAAACCTCTTTTCTTTGTAAATTACCCAGTCTTGGCCAGTATCTTTATAGCAGTGTGAGAACATACTAATACACCTGGCATAAAATAAAATTTGTATTATGACAGTTTTCAAACAAAACTTTTTTTTTTGAAAGTAGAGAGAATCCCCATATATCTGTCATCAGATCCAATCATTGTCAATGTGTTTTCATCACACTTGCTTCTTCAATTGACCTTTTTGCTGAAGTGTTTGAAGGAAAATCTCTGATATCATATCACTTCATTATCTGAATACTTTAATATGCATCTCTAAAAAATATGAAATCTTTCTCAAATAAGCTCTGTAAGTTTATCATACCTAGCACAAGTAAAATAATTCTATCCTATCATCTAATACACATATGATGTCTTTTTTCCAATTTTTTGTTGTATTAAACACATATGACATAAAAACATACCATCTTAACCATTTTTAAGTGTCCAGTGGTAAGTGCATTCAGATTGTTGTACAATCTCCACTACCATTCATCTCCAGAACTCTTGTCATCTTACAAAACTGAAATGTTGTACTCATTAAACAACTCCCTATTCCCTCCTGGCAACCATCATTCTACTTTCTGTCTCTATACCCACGATGTCATCGCATCATTGGTTTATTTGAATCAGGATCTAAACCAGGCCCACGTGTTGCATGTGGTGGTGTCTCTTAAGTGTCTTCTAATTTAGAGCAAAGCTCTACCATTGACCAGTGTGGTCCCCAAATTAGCATCATCTGGGAACTTAGAAATGCAAATTCTCAGGCTTCACCGCAGTCTTACTGAATCATAAACTTAGTGTGTTGGGCCCAGCATTCACATTTAACAAGCCCTCTGGCGATTCTGATGCACATTCAGTTGTGAGAACTTCTGCCACAGACCCTGCAGTAACTAGGTGAGTCATCTTGTACAGGGTCTCATGTTCTGTGGTTGTCTGACTGCTTGCTTTTGCCATCAATTAACTTGTCCCTCTAACTTCTGTATTTCCTGTTAGATCTAAAGTCTTGATGCATTTCAGATTGGACTTTTTTGGCAAGAACATCCCATAGGTGGTACCATGTCCTTCACAGAGCACCAGCTCAAGAGGCACATGATGACAGGCAGTACCACTTTCAGTGATGTTGGGCTTCAGGTCATGATCACCTTCTCTTCTTCCACTGTGAAATTCCCCATCAACCTTTCTCCTAATGGTTTTAGCATCCCTTGATGATGTTTGCCTGAATTAATTATTTTATTAGGGGTAGCAAAATATTGATTTTCTAACTCACTGGCTGAAATTCTCCAAAGAAAGAACTTTCCCTCATTACCTGGGGCTCTTTGGTACTTGAGACACTCTGTTTGTACAGAGTAGGTGTGATAGAATAATGATCAATTTCTGTGAATGTTCCATGCATATTTGAAAGAATGTGTACTCTGCAGTTGTTGGCTGGAAGATTCTACAAATGTTAATTAAATCAAGTTGGTTGGTAGTGTTTTAATGTTGTCTTCCGTATCTCTGTTGATTTTCTGTCTTCTTGCTCTATCAAATACTAAGAAAGGGAATGTGGAAATCTCCAATTATTATTGTAGACTTATCTATTTTTCCTTCCAGTTCTATTAGGTTTTGCTTTATGTATTTTGGAGCTCTGTTATTAGGCATATACATGTTTAGATTATTATGTTTTCTTGATAAATTAACCCTTTATCATTAAGAAATGTCCCTCCTTATCCCTGGTAATAATTCTTGTTCCAAAACTACTTTGCCTCAAATTAATGTAGGCACTCCAGGTTTCTGGTAATTAATGTTTGCATGTATATATTTTTGTATTCTTTTAATTTTAACCTATCTGTGTCTTTATATTTAAAGTGAGTTTCTCATAGACAGCACATAGTTGAATCTTGCCCTTTTATCCAATCTGACAAAATTATGTATAAATCCACCATTTGGCTATTTTTTTATTTGTCCCATCTATTCTTTGTCCCTTTTCTTTTCTTTCCTGAATTTTTTGTATTTTTTATCTTGTTTTGCTTTGGTATTCCATTTGATCTCCACTGGCTTATTAGCTATCCTTTGTTACTATATCAGTGTTTGCTCTAATTTTACAATGTGCATCTTTAACTTGTCACAGTGTACTCTCAAATATACCAGTTTCCATGAAATGTGGAACCGTACAACAGTATACTTCCACTTCCCCTCCCATCCGTTCAGCTGTTGGCATCCATTTTACTTCTATAGAGGTTATAAACCCCACAAACATTGTTATTACTCTTGCTTTCAACAGTTGAGTATCTTTCTTTCTTTTTTCTTTCTTTTTAAGACAGGGTCTCACTCTGTCACCCAGACTGGAGTGCAATGGTGCAATCATGGCTCACTGCAACCTCAACCTCCTGGGCTCAAGTAATCCTCCCACCTCAGCCTCCCAAGTAGCTGGGACCACAGCCATGTGAGGCTGCAGTGAGCGTGATTGCAACACTACACTCCAGCCTGGGTGACAGAGTTAGACCCTGTCTTAAAAACCAAAAAGAAAAAAGAAAAAGAAATAATGAAAGACACTCAACTGTTGAAATCAAGAGTAATAACAATGTATGGTGGGGTTTATAACCTCTATAGAAGTAAAATGGATGACAACAGCTGAATTTTTGTATTTTTTGTAGACACAGAGTCTTGTTGTGTTGCCCAGGCTGGTCTCAAATTCCTGGGCTCAAGCAATTTGCCCACCTCGGCCTCCCAAAGTACTAATATTACAGGCATGAGCCACTGCACCCAGCCCAGATGAGTATCTTTCAGAGAAATTTTTAAAGAAGGAAGTAGTATGTTTCATATTTACCCACATTTTTTGCCATTTCTGATACTCTGTCTTCCTTTATGTAGATCCAAGTTTTTATCTTATATCATCTTTTCAGCTTTAAGAACTTTTCTTTAATATTTCTTATAGTACAGGTCTGATGGCAATACATTCTCTCAGCTTGTCTTTGTCTGAAAAGGTGCTTGTTTTTCTGCTCATTTTTTAAAAGTCATTTTATCTGATTTAGATTTATGGGTCCACAGGGTTTTTTTTGTTTGTTTGTTTTCTTTCAGCACTTTAAAGATTTCATTTCAGTGTTTTCCATTTGCATCTGTTTTTTTTTTTTTGAGACAGAGTCTTGCTCTGTCACTCAGGCTGGAGTGCGGTGGCACGATCTCGGTTCACTGCAACCTCTGCCTCTTGGGTCCACACCATTCTCCTGCCTCATCCTCCCGAGTAGCTGGGACTACAGGCGCCCACCACCACGCCCAGCTAATTTTTTGTATTTTTTAGTAGAGATGGGGTTTCACCGTGTTAGCCAGGATGGTCTCCATCTCCTGACCTCATGATCTGCCTGCCTTGGCCTCCTAAAGTGCTGGGATTACAGGCGTGAGCCACTGCACCCGGCCCATTTGCATCATTTCTAACAAGAAGTCTGTGACATCTTATTTTCGTTCCTCTCCACATAGTGTTTTGTTTTTCTGGCTGCTTTTAAGACTTTTTTCCTTTTTCGCTGATTTTCAGCAATTTGGTTATGTTGTATCTTAAGGTGGTTTTCTTTGTGTTTATTCTGCTCAGGAGTCATTGAGCTTCTGAAATTAGTGGATTTATAGTTTTAATCCACGAATTTAAATTTGAAAATTTCTCAGACTGTTTTTCAATTAAAACAATTTTCTGGGACTCCAATTACATGTATGTTTGATTTCTTGATATTGTCCCACAGGCAATTTTTTTCCATTTTTTTCTCTCTGAACGTTATTTTGAGGCTATGTTTAAGGCTTTTTAGGCCAGGCCTTTAGATAACCTTTACTTTAATGCCAATTTAGCCCCATCACTAAGACATGATCCTTCTGGGTCTCTGCTTAATGACTGATGGGGTCCCTCCATGCTGGTGGGGGAAAACGAGCAATTCCTACATCCGCCGCTGTTTGACTTCCACCCCTGGTCATTGGTCTTCCTCCAGCTTCATGGAGTTTCACCCTATGCATGTGCAGATGGAGAGCCAATCAAAGACCCTAAAATAATTTCTAGAACTCTTTCTCTATATAGTTCTCTCCTCTCTGGTATTCTGTCTCACAAATTCTAGCCACCTCAGCTTTCCTGAGTTCTGATCTTGGTCACCTCAACCCAGTAAGACAACTGGGTTCTGTATTCTCCTCTCTCTCTCTCTCCCTCTCTCTCTCTCTCTCCCCAACTCTGTCTCTCCCATAGCCCAAAAATTACCCCTGGGCAGAAAGCTGGGGCACACTTAGAGGCTCACCTCATCTGTTTCCCTCTCTCAGGGATATCAGTCCTGAGCTGTCTGTAGTCCAGTATCTGAAATCAATTGCTTTCTCTCCAAACAAGATGGCCAATGTGTACACGGGATGGGCATTGGGGCCCTGGGCGCCAGCTGGGGCCCGCTGGGATCCACCCAACTATTCTATTTGTCCAGTTTCCTAGTATTTACAGTGCAATAATGGATGTTACTCCCTTGTGATCAGAATCAGAAGTCTCAGGAAAATATATTTTAGCAAAAAATCATGAGTTCACACTGATATTTCTGTTATTTCTATAACATTTCAAATGTTATATTGTGAAGTTTTAGCTTACTTTTTAAATTTTATTCTTGTATTTCTTTTATTTTACCTTAAAATCTTAGTTCCTAATAGGATTAACATAATCCTATAGTATACATCAAATAATTTTGAAATAGTAGTATCAATATTATTACCAACAATAAGGCCAGGTGCAGCAGCTCATTCCTATAATCCCAGCACTTTGGGAGGCCAAGGCAGAAGGATCTCTTGAACCCAGGAGTTCAAGATCAGCCTGGGCAACATAGTGAGACCCTGTCTCTACAAAAAAAAATGTAATTATCCAGATGTGGTGGTGTGAACATGTAGTCCCAGCTACTCGGGAGGCGGAGGCAGGATCATGGGAGCCCAGGGGTTTGAGGCTGCAGTGGGCCATGATCATGCCACAGAGTAAGAACCTGTCTCCAAAACAAAACCAACAAAACCAGCAAAACAAAACTCCAGAAACCAATAAGACTATTGCATATAATTTGAAATTCCTTTCTGCCTTTAGAGTAAGTGCCACTAAAAAAGAGGAATCAAAGTGCACTATTATAAAATTCCTTGATCTTGATGTAATTCTGTGTGTGTGTGGTTATGTTGCTAACTTAGTATGTGGTCTAATTCATTTCTTTCTTTTTTTCTGCTGGTTCCTTGATCTTGGGCTAATTCATTTATTTCAGAGTGTTTTCAAGTTTTAGGAACTCATTTTTTCCCTTTCTAAAAATTTTTTAGTGATCCTCCCCCACCCCACAAAGATATGGCCTCACTGTATTTCCCAGGCTGGTCTCAAACTCCTGGCCTCAAGCAATCTTTCTGCCTCAGCCTCCCAAGTAGCTGGGATCACAGGCATATGAGCCATCACACCTGGCTTCCTTTTACATATAACTTTATTTTTCAAATGGTTGAGACATTTACATGATTCCAAAGTCAAAATCATGTGAGATAACACTCAAAGAATTTTTGCTTCCATCCCTTTCTTCTTACCTTTATTCCCTCTCTGCCTATACATAGTGAATTCAATCAGGTTTTGGTTTAACCTTCCAGAGTTTCTTTTTTTGTTTGTTTATTTTGAGACAGAGTCTCCCTCTGGAGTGCCGAGGCGCGATCTCTGCTCACTGCAACCTCTGCCTCCGGGCTCAAGCGAGTCTCGTGCCTCAGTCTCCTGAGTAGCTGGGATTACAGACATGCACCACCACACCTGGCCAATTTTTGTATTTTCAGTAGAGACGGGGTTTCACCATGTTGACCAGGCTGGTCTCGAACTCCTGACCTCAAATGACCCTCCTGCCCTCAAATGACCCTCCCGCCCTCAAATGACCCTCCGCCCTCAAATGACCCACCCGCATTGGCCTCTCAAAGTGCCAGGATTACAGGCATGAGCCACCGTGCCCGGCCTCTTTTTGTAAATATAAGTAAATACATGTTTGCATACATATATTTACATTGCACCCCTTTCTTACACAAATATGGTATACTATATGCAGATTGTAAACATTCCTTTTTTCACTTAATAATATATCCTAGAATAATATATCCACTCACTCTCTGCACATAGAATTCTCTCCCTCTCTCCTCTGTGCTCTGCTCCTCTCCCTCTCTCTCCTACAGTCACATAGCACTACTCCATTGTGTGGCCGGGTCATGGTTTGTTCAACCGAGCCCCAGCTCGTTTTGGGTTTTCCTCCAATGAGAAGCCATCCCCAGCCCCCTGGCTATCCCCACCTTTACTGCTCCCAAGTTCTCAGGAGGGAAACTACGGGTGAAGGGTGGCAGTTGTCCTGCTGGGGTCAAAGGTCAGATACGGGGCACCCAGAGACATTTGCTAAGCAGACTCACACAGGGAGATGGGGTACTTTTTAGAAGGTGACATTTCTCTTGCTGAAACCTGATCTATTTTTCCTGTCAATGCAGGTCTGGAAACAGTTGCCACATCTAAAGGCAGTCGTGATATATAAAGAACCTCCTCCAAACAAGATGGCCAACGTGTACACGGTATGGGCAGTGGGGCCCTGGGCACTAGGTGGGGTCTGTTGGGCCCACCCAGCTGACCTAGCCTGCCTGTTCCCTGCATCTGGCTACAGATGGAGGAATTCATGGACCTGGGGAATGAAGTGCCCGAGGAAGCCCTGGACGCCATCATTGACACCCAGCAGCCCAACCAGTGCTGTGCGCTAGTCTACACTTCCGGCACCACTGGGAACCCCAAGGGTGTGATGCTGAGTCAAGACAATGTAGGACAGACGCCTGGTGTGGGGGTGGGCAAGGGGGGTTATGGGTGAATCTGGGCCATGGCTTTGCCCCAGTAGCCCCTGGGAAAGCTCCGTGGGCCCCTCTGCTCTAGGAGCTGGGATAGGTAGAACAGCCCATCAGTCTGTGGCCCAGACTGAGCCCAGCAAGGGGGAGGGGAGGCCTGTCCTGGGGTTTTCAGAGCCTGCAGAGATGCCACAGAGGCACCACACTGGGGCTGGCCCTCAGAATGGCCACAGTTGTGAGCACCGCCAGGGCTGGCTTGTGGACACTGCTGGGATCCATCTGCTTGTCCTCCAGATCACGTGGACAGCACGGTACGGCAGCCAGGCTGGTGACATCCGGCCGGCAGAAGTCCAGCAGGAGGTGGTAGTCAGCTACCTGCCCCTCAGCCACATTGCTGCCCAGATCTACGACCTGTGGACAGGCATCCAGTGGGGGGCCCAGGTCTGCTTTGCTGAACCCGACGCCCTGAAGGTCAGTCTGCCTTTACTGTGCGTCCATCCCAGCCCGTGTGCCAGGCCACGTCCACGTGTGTCCGTGGGCCCTGAGTGTGCATTTGTGTGTGTGCTGTTCCTGTGCATGTATCAGTCAGAATTCTGTCAGCTGCAATGGGCACAGTCTGACTCAAATGACCAAACAAGAAGGTAAACTGGGTCGGACGTGGTGGCTCATGCCTGTAATCCCAGCACTTTGGGAGGCCAAGGTGGGCGGATCACAAGGTCAGGAGATCGAGACCATCCTGGCTAACACGGTGAAACCCTGTCTCTACTAAAAATACAAAAAATTAGCCGGGCGTGGTGGTGGGCACCTGTAGTCCCAGCTACTTGGGTGGCTGAGGCAGGAGAATGGGGTGAACCCAGGAGGCGGAGCTTGCAGTGAGCGGAGATCGTGCCACTGCACTGCAGCCTGGGCGACAAAGCGTGAACCTGATGCCATTACATAAAGTGGAGTGAGAGTGGTTCACGGGACTTGTAACACGATCAAGTACGGGTGTCCTCAGAGTATCACCAAATGGCTACAGCCCCTCCCTGAATCCCAGCCTCACAGGATATACCTGTTCTTGGGACCCTTATTTTAACTGTGAGGAAAATGTTCCCAGAAACCCCCCAGCAAGTTTCCCTCCACCAGTATCTCAGTGTCCCAAAGTGTCACCTGTCTGTTCTCAAACCAAATGCTGCCGAGGGGAATGGGATTCTTGTGTCTGAGTTAGACTCATGGAGAGTCGCCACGCTCAGGGCTGGGATGAGACTGAGGTCCTTCTGAAGCACTGGCTGCCTGACGGTTGCCTGACGGTTGCCTGACGGCTGCCTGACCGCTGCCTGCCACCAGGGTTCTGTGAGCAAAAAGCGAGGCGACAACCATTGAGGAAACAGTATGTGCCATACCTTGTGTGCAGGTGTGTGTGGGTGCCCGTTGAGCATGTGTGTGCCGCCGGCATGCCTGGCTGGTGAGAGGGGGCCCCTGGGCCCCAGCTGCCCCCGACCCAATAGGGCTGCCTCTTCCGGTGTGAACAGGGGAGCCTGGTGAACACGCTGCGGGAGGTGGAGCCCACATCGCACATGGGGGTGCCCCGGGTGTGGGAGAAGATCATGGAGCGCATCCAGGAGGTGGCGGCTCAGTCTGGCTTCATCCGGCGCAAGATGCTGCTGTGGGCCATGTCGGTGACCTTGGAGCAGAACCTCACCTGCCCTGGCAGGTACAGAGGGCCCACGGGCCGGAGGCCTGGGGAGGCAGTGCGCTGGGTCATAACCCAAAACACAGTGAGGGTCTGATAGGCCATGCCTGTCCCGGCTCCAGTGGCCGGGCAGCTCTGGAGACCCCATGCAGATGCCCCATCAATGACGGGGCTTGAGCTCCTATGCGTTTCACAGGGCCTGCTGGGGAGAGTCGCTCCACCTTTGGATTCTGACTGGGAGGACTAACTTGCTTTCTCTGAAGTGAAATTCACCTCCCTTGGAGCAGCTCCTGGCACAGTCTCCTGAGGTCTTCTGTCCTCAGTAGGTGGCTGGAGAAGGGGCCACAGTGATGAGGACTTAGCCTTTCCAGCCTTTTCAGCATCCCAAGTAACCCCTCAGATGTCTCACCCTTTCTGTCTTTCTATAGCTTTTAAAATTCCCACATAGTTCTATGGAGGGTCAGTGATATAAATCTGGCTTGGTTTCAATTTAGAAGTAGTTTCCATTCCTCATGTGTCTGTGAAAGGGTATGTTTCATGAGATGTGTGTACGTATCTGAGCATCCACAGTTTCATTTGCACAGACATGAAACATGAACATGCATGAACAAAGCAATTGTGGGCTTCACTGGGGTCCGACGTTTGTACATGTGTATACACGAATACATACTTCAAGTCTCTGTGCATGTGTATTTTGTGTGCAAAATGGCATGTGTCTTTGTTGTTGCCTGTACACCTGTACACAGCTGAATCTCTTTGACTTCCTGGTTCAAGACACATTTGCACACAACCATGTGCCTGCATACCCACATCTGCATGCATGTTCATGGGCAGGTTCAATATTCAAACCAACCAAGTGGAACAGACAACTGGAATGGCCGAGCCAGGGTGTTCTCACTGAATACCACCCTTTTAGTGTGTGTGTGTGTGTGTTTGTGTGTGTGTGATTTCTTCCGTGAACCATTCTCCCTGTCCCACCAGCGACCTGAAGCCCTTCACAACCAGACTGGCAGATTACCTGGTGCTAGCCAAGGTCCGCCAGGCACTGGGCTTTGCCAAGTGTCAGAAGAACTTCTATGGAGCAGCCCCCATGACAGCAGAGACACAGCACTTCTTCCTGGGCCTCAACATCCGCTTGTATGCGGGCTACGGCCTCAGTGAGACCTCAGGCCCCCACTTCATGTCCAGCCCCTGCAACTACCGGCTGTACAGGTGAGTCTCAAGGCTGCTGCACACATGCACACCCATGCGCCCTTGCTGGTACTCCTTTGTGTCTGCTTGCTGAGTGCCCTGGGGACCACCTTCTCTTTGCAAGCCAGTTGGGTCCCAGAGACCTGGCCACTGGGCTATGGAGCCCCTGAGAGCCAACACTGCCCTCTTGGGCCAAGTCCCTAGCTTATCCTCCTCAGTCTAGTGGGGGTGGCCTCGGCCACTTTGTTGTGTGAGTCTGTGGTTGAAAACAGCCTGCACAGCCCAGGTGTCCCCTGAGCAGGGGTCTACCTCTGGAGCAGTTTTCCTCTGGCCCCTCCCTCTCATGGCGTGGGGTATGCTCCAGCATGTTCTAGGAGAGTGGATGGCCCAGGGGCCAGCTAGGGTAGAAGTTGGGGGGACCAGGCCAGCCTCCTAATGGGCGGTGAGGGCAGTCAGTTCTGGGGAGTGATTTGCAGGATCATCAGTTATGATTAAATATCTCCTCTCCCTGCCAGCCTATCACAGTGCTCCAAGTTCTACCATTACCATTTCAATTGTTCCTTCCTTCCTTCATTCCCTAAAACTCTTAAACTGGCTCTACCTTTCAGCTGTAAGTCCCTGTTAAAATACAAAAGCCCTGTGAGGTGATACCTTCTAGCCATCAGTGAAGACTGAGCTGTTGGGACCCCGGCTCCCCAGTGGGGGCTTGGAGGAGACAGCTCCCTCTGATCAGTCTCCTGGCCCCTCCCTCGACAGCTCAGGCAAGTTGGTGCCCGGCTGTCGGGTGAAGCTGGTGAACCAGGACACAGAGGGCATTGGCGAGATCTGCCTGTGGGGCCGCACCATCTTCATGGGCTACCTGAACATGGAGGACAAGACGTGCGAGGCCATCGATGAGGAAGGCTGGCTGCACACGGGTGACGTTGGCCGACTGGATGCCGATGGCTTCCTCTACATCACTGGGCGCCTCAAAGGTGAGCACCCCAGGCCAGGCGCGGTGGCTCATGCCTGTAATCCCAGCACTTTGGGAGGCTGAGGCAGGCAGATTGCCTGAGCTCAGGAGTTCAAGACCACTCTGGGCAGCACAGCAAAACCCCATCTTTACTAAAAACGCACACAAAATTAGCTGGGCGTGGTGGCATGCACCTATAATCCCAGCTATTCAGGAGGCTGAGGCACGAGAATTGCTTGAACCCGGGAAGCAGAGGTTGCAGTGAGCTGAGATCGCCTCGCTGCACACCAGCCTGGGAGACAGAGTTAGACTCTGTCTCCAAAAACAAAAACAAAACAAACAAACAAAAAAAGGCAAGCGCCCTGGACAGCTGCAGTGGGGTGGGGGCAGGAATTCCACTGCCACCACTGTTTATACCAGCTGCTGGTCTTGAACCTTTATTAAGTGTCACGCACCTTTAGTGACATCATTTTATTTACTCTACTCTCCTATGGGGCACGTACTATTAACCTTAACTTGTTAATGAGGACATCCAGAGAGGTTAAGTAACTTGCCCAATGTCACCCAGCTAGTAAATGGTGGAGTTGGAAATCAGACCCCTAGAGAAACAAGGCAAGTCTTTCCAGAAGATTCAAGAGCATAAGTATTATGTATTTTTATATGCAGACACAGATGTGACGGGGAATAGCATGCAAATTGGATATAAAATTTTAAATAAGACAAACTTCCCACAGAGACAGGTATAGTTGGGGATGCCTCTGTGGAAGGATGTTCTGCCTGCTTCACCCAAGCTGGTGTCATGCCCGCAGCACCCACGTGGGAATCCCGCACCAGGGCTTCATAGGGGAAACTGAAGCTAAGTGAGTAGGGAAACTACTTTGTGGACATCATGTAGGCAGTGTGCGACCGTGCCTAGGCCCCAGCTGATGGCCATGGAGGCTTGGTCACCCCAGGGAGGGACAAAAGGTCGCAGTGGCGTTTGGGCCCTGGGATGTGCAGGCTGGTGAGCCCTGGCAGGTACCCTCCAGTGAGACCCCAGGAGTGACAGGTGGCTGCTTGGATGTGCCATGGGCGCCGCCTAGTGTGCCTCTTTGTAACGGCAGATGAGGGGACCCACATCCCTGCATGGGGGAGGATAGTAGCCAGAAAACCAAATTCAACCAGAGCGGGCCCTCCTTTTAGAACTAGTATAGTGAGAGGTAAGGGTCCAAATAGTTTTTCTCCAAATACATATCCAACTGACACGGCATCCTTTCCCCATTGCCTTGCAGTGATACCTTTGTCCTTTATGAAGTGACTGTCTATGAGAGGTCTATGTGTGGACTCCATTCTGTTCCCTTAGTCTATTTGCCTATCTGTGCACCAATACCCAGTGTCTTAATTTCTATAGTTTTATGACAGGGCTAGATATCTGGCTTAGCCCTACAACCTTGGTCGTCTTCTTCAAGATGACCTTGGCTATTCTTGGCCATTTTCATTCCCATATGAATTTTAGAATTATTGTGTTTCCTCAAAAACTGGGTGGAATTTTGATTTTGATTTCATTGAATCTATAGATCAATTTGGTGAGGAAAACACATCTTTATAGTATTATCTCTTCCAATTCACAAATATGATAAATCTCTCCATTTACTTAGGTCTTTTATTTTATTATTATTATTATTATTATTATTATTATTTTTTGATATGGAGTCTCGCTCTGTCGCCCAGGCTGGAGTGCAGTGACGCGATCTCGGCTCACTGCAAGCTCCACCTCCCAGGTTCACACCATTCTCCTGCCTCAGCCTCCCGATTATTTAGGTCTTTTTAAGTTTCTCTCAATAATGTGTTATTTATTTATTTATTTATTTATTTATTTATTTATTTATTTATTTTTGAGACAGGGTCTCACTTTGTTGCCCAGGCTGGAGTGCACTGGCATGATCTCAGATCACTGCAACTTCTACCTCCTGGGCTCAAGTGATCCTCTGGTCCAGCTTCACCCTCCCAAGTAGCTGGGACCACAGTTGCAAGCCACCACACCTGGCTAACTTTTTATTTTTGTATAGAGGGGGTTTTGCCATGTTGCCCAGGCTGGTCTTGAGTTCCTGAGCTCAAGCCATCCTCCTGTCTCAGCTTCCTAAAGTGCTGGGATTATAGGTGTGAGCCACCGCATCCATCCTATGTTTTCTAGCATAGAGATTTTTGCACATCTTTCCTTATATTTACTTCTAAGAATTTTTATGGTATTTTAAATAACATCACTTAAAAGCTTTTTTCAGCTCAGATGTTGCTGCAAAAAGTTTTTTTGTCTTCTATTTGTTTGCTGCTGGCATATAGAAATACAACTGCTTTTTGCATATTGGCTTTGGATCAAATGACCTTTTGTGGATCATTTGATCAGACCACATATTCAATCCAGTAGTGTGTATATTCTTTTGAATTTTCTATGGACACAACGATATCATCTGCAAATGACAGATGAATTTTTTTCTTGCCGTATTGCACAGGTTAGGACCTCCAGGATAGTGTTGAATAGAAATGGTAATAGTGGTCATCCTTGTTTTGTTCCTGATTTCAGGGGAGAAGCATTCACTATCTTATCATTAGTATGTTTGGCTGGGCACAGTGGCTTACACCTGCAATCTCAGTACTTTGGGAGGCTGAGGCAGGGGGGTTGCTTGAGCTCAGGAATTCAAGACCAGCCTGGGAAACATAGTGAGATCCTGTCTCTATTTATTTTTTTAAAAAATATTAAATCTTAAAAAAAGTATGTTCGCTGTAAAAATTTTTAGATGTTCTTTATCAGATTAAAGATGTTCCTTTCTAGGCTTAGTTTGCTAAGGGTTTTTTAAAAAATCATTTACTAATGGTAAAAGATGCTGGTGAGAATGCAGAGGGCGGTGGTGAGGAGAAGAGGGCAGGAATGAGGTAGCAATGATGAGGCATATGTGAGGGAGGCTGGTTTTTTGTCTTCTCATATTTCCAGAGTCTGCCTTTTCCTCTTCACCTGACTTCTGCTGTCCTAGACAAACCCTGATCATCTAGACACTTGCCATGGCTTCCTCTCTAGCCAGCCTGCCCCTGAATAACCACTCTTCACCCCAGCTACCTACCAGAGTATCCTAAAACTTTGATCTCACACCATTCAGTGATTCCCACCTGCCTGCCCACAATCCAGCTCCTGAGCCAGCACTGGAAGCCTCTGAGATCTGCCCTACTACTCTCCAGCCTCTGCCTCACTTGCTACCTGCAGTTCCCTTAAGGCCTGTGAGCTTCTGCTTCTGTCCTGCCCTCTGCCTGCCAACCCCATTCATGTTCAGCATGCAGCTGGGCCTGATGCTTCCCTGCCCTGGCCCTGCAGCCCCTGTGCCTCCGTCTGTCTCGCTGCCCCCCTGCACTGTGGGCTCCTTGCAGCCATGGACAGCCTTGTTCTATTCTGTGCCTGATGTCAGCACAAGACCTGTGCACAGAATGTGGCCAACTAATCTTTGTTGAATTAGATAGAAATGAGGGACAGGAGTACAGTCTCACTAAAATTAGTCAATGTGCATTCGTTAAATTTATTTTATTTAATTTATTGCCATCTAGCCTAGAAGTAAGCCATCATTACTATCAGAGAACAGCAGGCTAGGGCACTGAGTGCCTGGCAGTCTGTTGGACAGAAAGAAAGAAGGGGAGAGGACCTTCCAGGGAGAAGGGCGCAAGCAAAGGGAGAGGCATCCTAGCAGGGCAGGTGAGAGCATGGGCTCTGGAACTGGACTGGATTTAAAATCTTAGCTCTGCCACTTACTAGCATGTGAGCTTGGACAAGTTACTGAATGTCTCTGTGCCTCAGCTTCCTCATCTGCAAAACAAGAGTGTCTGCTTCATTATAGGTTTATTGTGACAATTAAATGAATTACTCTATGTGAAGTGCTTAGCATGGTGGTGAGTGCTGTGTGAGTGACAGGGATGGTCACTTTGCTTAAGCAAAGGCAGGGAAGGGAAATGACACGGGCTATTTGGGACCAGGAACTGGGGCTGGCAGAAGGGGACATGGATGAGATGCCTGAGCAGGCTGAGTCTTGGACGACAAGCTGAGGAGAGGGAACCCTGGGTGAGCATTTGTCGTTGGGGTGCTGCCACCAGCCCCCCAGCAGGTGTGAGTTGCTTTGGAGGGCCTGCCACTGCTTCTTGGCTCCCAGAGAGGGGCCGTCTCCAGCTGTTCTGCCTGCTGTGCTGAGGTTTCCGGGCTGTGGCTGAGGCTTGGGTTGTGGTTCAGCTGGGGCACCTGGACTACATTCTGTGCCGGGGGCCTGGCCTTGCCTCCCCAGAATTAATCATCACAGCTGGTGGGGAGAATGTGCCCCCTGTGCCCATTGAGGAGGCCGTGAAGATGGAGCTACCCATCATTAGCAACGCCATGCTGATTGGGGACCAGAGGAAGTTCCTGTCCATGCTGCTCACCTTGAAGGTGTGTCTGGGGGGCTCCGGCTCAGAAGGAGCAGCCAGTGAGGGGGTCTGTGGGTCTGGCTGGCAGCCACATTCAGCACAGGGCACATCCAGATCTCATGGCTTCATTTTGGAATGACTCAAGTCCATGCTGCCTGCACTGTTGGAGCAACTGTGGCATGCGGAAATTCCTTCTGTCCCACATAAGCCACCGTGATGATCCTTTACATGTTACTGGCACTTTCCCGTTTACAAAGTGCTGCTGTCCTCCCTCGTTGCTCTCTGCAGGTACTTGAGCCCCAAGGTGGCAGACAGGCAGGAGTTATGGTCCCCACTTTACAGACAATAACGTCACTGACCGAGCCCTTCTAATTATCAGACCACTGCTCCTTCCACAATGACACGAGGCTCAACACAGTAGCAGCTACTCATTCTAGAACCATCTCTTTGAAACAGAGCTCACATAATTCACACCCTTGCCGACAGCAGTAAGACCTCCTCCAGGACCAGGGCTTACGTCTTGTGGGGTAAGGCTTGGTCCTCATCTGATCTCTGGCTTTTCAGTGCACTCTGGACCCAGACACCTCTGACCCGACTGATAATCTGACTGAACAAGCTGTGGAGTTCTGCCAGAGGGTAGGCAGCAGAGCCACCACAGTGTCCGAGATCGTAGGGAAGGATGAGGCCGTGTACCAGGCCATCGAAGAGGGAATCCGGAGAGTCAACATGAATGCGGCAGCCCGGCCCTACCACATCCAGAAGTGGGCCATTCTCGAGAGAGACTTCTCCATTTCAGGTGGAGAGTTGGGTACGTTTTTTCTTTTCACCGTTGCAACAGCTGTGTGGGAAGGCAGAGGCCATGGCAGTGCCTAGGAGGTGCCTGTTATGAAGCAGCCATGGCAAGGAGAAGGTCATGGTAGGAATCTGGGTGACACCCATCTACTTCCTGTTGGAGGACACTGATGGCTCCATGCATGGGCTTGTGGTTATGTGGAACCTGTTGAATGTATAAGATATGTGCTAGAACTTTCTTTTTTTTCTTGAGATGGAGTCTCGCTCTGTCACCCAGGCTGGAGTGCAATGGCACGACCTCGGCTCACTGCAACCTCCACCTCATGGGTTCAAGTAATTCTCCTGCCTCAGCCTCCTGAGTAGCTGGGATTACAGGCGTGGGCCACCATGCCCGGATAATTTTGTATTTTTAGTAGAGACGTGGTTTTTCCGTGTTGGTCAGGCTGGTCTCGAACTCCTGACGTCAGGTGATCTGCCGGCCTTGGCCTCCCAAAGTGCTGGGATTACAGGCGTGAGCCACTGCGCCCGACTGATACGTGCTAGAACTTTCTAATCTGAACATGACATTTAACTTGGCCTTGACTATGGGACTATTTTCCCCTAAAATCACAATGGAACTACCAGGCCAACACCAAGGCCCTGTTAGTGTTCAGGCTGGAGTCATGTGGTTCTAGGGGTGAGACTACTGTGATCTTCTGGAAAGTCAGCTTGTGTGATAAAGGGATAAGGCTGTTCTGGAACACTGCCTACAGAACCAGGAGAGGGCTCTAGTGCAGCCTCAGCTGAAGTCACTCTTGGCTGTAGTCAAGAGATGTTCGTGGGGTGTTCATGGAACAGGGTAGGTAGAAATGGTTATGCCAGTGTGATTCCCTCAAATTCATTAAGGCTGAACCCAGATGCAATTGTCTACAGCAATGCTGAGCTGCAATCAGAGACCTTGAGCTTATCTGACTGTCTGCTGCCAGCACACTGAATGCAAGGTCAGACAGACAGAAGATGTCCTCGCTAAGTAGTTAATACAATGATTTTAATGCAGAAAGTTTCCAGTTACACAGTCAAGAGTGAGTTAGGCACTTTAAGCTACCCAGGACCTCAAATCAGAGCTCTTTCAACCTTGTTTTTGAGGGGGTAAATCAAGTTCAAGAAAAGGAATTAGGGGAAGACCTCTCATAAAGACCATGGCAGAGGCTCCCCATAACCTGGACATCCCCTGCCCCCATCACAACCATCAAAGCATAATGTTGTATGAACATGCAGAGGTGATGTGTACTAGTTATCTAATATATTGCTGTGTAACAAATGACCCCAAAAATGTAGCAGCCTAAAGCAATAAACATTTATTATCCATATTTCTGTAGCTCAGGAATCCAGGAACAGCTTTGCTGAGTGGTTCTGGCTTGGCTGTCATGGGATTACAGCCAATATGAGCCGGGTGCAGTCACTTGCAGCTGAGGGTCCACCTCCATGCTCACTTACGTGGCTGTTGGCAGGCCTCAGCTCCTTGCTGGCTGCTGGCCAGAAACCTCTGTGTGTGGGCAGTGGGCCTCTCATGGCTTCCTGTGTGTCCTCACAACATGGCAGCTGGCTTGCCCAGGAAGAATGGTCCAAAAGAAAGCCCAAGACAGAAACCTAGTCTATTTTTTTATTGCTTCAACAATTTATTCATTCAAGAGACAGAACAAATAAATCCATTTCAGAGAAAATGGACTGAGGATCAAAACTGGGTGCAGGTCAAGGATAAGGCAGATGTAGCTTATACCACTTTCCTATGTATATAAAAGAAACTGCAGTCTTTTATAACCCATTCTCAGAAATGACATACCAACCCTTCATCTAAACTCCACGGCCCACAACCAATGGTATAACACAGGAGACTACACACAAGCCATGTGAATACCAGGAGCCATCACTGTCTTGGAGGCTGGCTACTGACTGTCCTGATTATCTGGCCTAATTCCTGAGTTATATATAGGACTCACTGAGTGTAAGTCTTTACCACACACATTCTCAGAATTCTCAGAGAATTTCTCACTCATTTCTTCTCATTTCCCTTTTAGGTCCCACGATGAAACTGAAACGGCTCACAGTTCTGGAGAAGTACAAAGATATCATTGACTCCTTTTACCAAGAGCAAAAAATGTAGTCAGGGCCCATGCTTGCAGTTTCTACAGAATAGAGGGCAGGCGTTCCGAGCCTCTTCCTGAGCCCCAGGTCTCTTCAGTCTGGACACAGGCATTTCTGGCAAGTCTGTTAGATCTCCAGGTCAGGGCACAGCACTGGCTCCACATTTACCAGGTCTTACACCAACAATAGCTGACAATTCCGACAAGCTTCACATGTGGGTAGTTTTAATTCAGTTTAAGTATTGCTTTTTGTTCAGGTGACAAATGAGGTCAACTCTCCTTCCAGAATGAAAGGGCTGATAATTTTTGGCCTTAGTTCCAAGTAGATTAAAAAGCTGCTAGCTCACATACAGGACAGCCAGCAGCAGGCTGTGGAGGGGGTGGGAGGGAGATGGCTGACACTGCTCGTGTGCGCTGCAGGAAAAGCAATCAGTTACAACTTACCTAGCGACCTGACTTACTCTGGAATCGCGGTGGGCATCGCCGACCCTATTATTCCATTACCAGGCACTCCTCTGCCACACACATGCCAACTGACTTGATGCTTAATAAAACTGCTGCTGCTGGTTTGATTCTATTTAATGTATAATTTGAATATTAAACCTTTTAACAGAACTGTCAACAAGGACCTGATTTTTTTATCAATTGAGCAGGTGGGACCAGTGCAGACAGTAGTGGGTATTTAAGTCATAGGACCGTGCACAGCAGGCGTGCGAGTGACCATTAGTGCCCTGGAATAAACAAAGGTGCAGGATGGCGTCAAGTGGAGCATTCTCATAAAAACAGCCAACTCTACGTTAGCCTGTCGCCACCAGACCACCCCACTTCCACTCTGAATATGGGAAGCAGCCATTCTCAGTAGCAAGCTGAGCCAAAATGACCGAAGGCATCTGAACAGGAAACCGGTAGAGAAAGCAAACATCTCAATCAGTTTTGGAATTCTTTATTACTTTGAACCCAAGAGCCACTGATAACTAGCTCAATCCAATGAAACAGAGAAAGCAGCAGCTTAAACAAAGGAAAATACATTTAAGATTATAAGTCTGGTTACAAGCTTAAAAAGTGATCCAGGCAGGAATATCATTGCTAAAAAAAAAAAATCCCCTTGTGACCTGGATACATTTTGCAAAGCCACAGGTTTGCAATGTTACACAAGGGCCAAGGGAGGTCATGAGTTGTCTTTGGTTGTGGGGCCAGAGGGTAACTGTTCATGAAAATAGTGAGTGTCTGAAGATTAAGAAAATCATGCTGCAGCAGAGGATAAGGGAGAGGAAGGCAGGAAGGGAAAAGAGACACCTGAAGGTCAAAAGCTGAGCCCAAGCCTAAGCCCAAGCTCAAGCCCCAGCATGGCACAATTTTGTGAATTAACTCAGGCTGAGTCGCCTCCAGTCTTTGGAATGTCATCTTGTACTGCTGATGCAGAGGGCAGTAATTGGTGCTCTGGGATAGGAGAAGGGGCAGTTGTTGAAATACGAAATTAACAGTCAGCATCCCGAGTTCCTCAATTGGAGCCAAAATACATGTGTTCAGGCCTTTAAGCAGTATCGCCCCCAGAACTACCAGCTGTAGTGTGGTCCATTCCCAAACAGCAACGTGCAAGAATAAGTTTACAATACACTCAGCCCTTCTGGCTTAAGATCGGGGCTCAGAGGCTGTGACAACTCATGATGCTGAAAATGTATCCAATGAAAATGAAGTACTAGATCTCTGCTTCATTAAAAGCTCTTGGAAAGAGTATTAAATCTCAAGACAACAAAATAATTGAATGCACAATACATTTGTGTTTTTGTATCCAATATATTATCTTTGTCATTAACAAAAATTATATCTCTCATTATATATTTCTCGGATCTGAAGTTTTTATTCATAATCAGTAATTTCTGTAAAGGACAAATCTGTCTCTATTTTCCATATCATTTAGAAATATACCACATTCACTCTTTTTGATGTGAACTTTCCCAGGAAATTTCTCTTGTGCCCATTTAGTTTTATAAGAGTGTCATTTTGTGCTATTACATCAATATCCTGTTTTATTTCCATTATGTTTTTCAACAACCAAAGAAAATAAGGTTTTTCTTAAAAAGTTAGACATTTTCTCTTATTAATTCTGTATCCTGATATTTACAGCTGAAGATAAACTATTTTAACTTAAGTGTAAAATGGTTTAGAATAGCAAATGATACAGTCCACTCAGAGTTTACCAAAAAAACATTTACCAGGTAGACACTTAATAAATAAAACAAGCACTTGGAAAAAGTTCTTTGAAAACAGACCTAGGGACATCCACCTGCATCTTGTGCGCAGATTTCATTAAGGCCAGATCTAAAAATGTACTGTCAAGAAACAAGCGAACCAATGCATACATACGTAGGTATTCTAAATAGAGGTTTATGTGGTGTCCATTTAGAGTGACTGATGCAAATACCAGTTGTAGAACCATTAATCTAAATCTTTCACTCGGCGACAGATTTCCTCTGTGAAGTCTGAGCATTTTGCATTGCCTCCCAAATCTTTTGTCAAGCTCTGAGAAAAGGAAAAAGCAAAAATAAAAGATGTATCCACAAACTAAACTAAACCAAGAAGATTTTAAAGCCCTCAGTGAGATGCCACCTGGGCAAGCTACTTGGCTGCTCTTTCATTTAGTTCCTCATTTCCAAGTGAGGAACCACTCCACCACCATCTACCCAGCCCAGGAGGATCGGGATCCAATCTCATAGTGTATACAACGCACTACGCAAAGAATAAGGCGCTCTTGATGCAAAGGGAGGCAGGGAGCTTTACCAAAATTTTCCCTTTGTTCACACAATGGACCCTAATACAGATCAGTTGGTCATGGATATTTAAATAAAAGCAAATCTAAACAAGAAGTTTCATAAAAATCCTTGGGAAATATGTCTCAGGAATAGACCTGAGACATATTTTGATCTATTTTTGTTTTTATTATTATTTTTTGAGATGGAGTCTCACTCTGTTGCCCAGGCTGGAGTGCAGTGGCACGATCCCAGCTCACCACAACCTCTGCCTCCTGGGTTCAAGCGATTCTCCCGCCTCAACCTCCCAAATAGCTGGGATTACAAGTGCATGCCACCATACCCAACTAATTTTTGTATCTGATCTATTTTTGTGGGCTGGGAAACAAATACGAAGGAAATATTTAAATCACTAACTCTTTTTTTATAAAAAAGAGATGGGGTTTCACTATGTGGCCCAGGCTGGTCTTGAACTCAGAGGCTAAGGTGATCCTCCTGCCTCAGCCTATAGCTGCAACTACAGGCATGCACCACCACAGCTGCCTAAATCATTAACTCTTAAACCTCCCTCTTTAGGAAAGAAAGCCTCCCATACAACCGATCTGTTCTACCAGCTTATCCTTTCTTTCCTGCATACAGACCCCAATATATTTAATTCTCTTTATCTTTCCATCCTACACAATAAAAGGGCTCACTGTGTAATTCAGGCACCTCTCTACTGGGCTGTAGATTATAACTTCCCAAATATAACTTTAAAGAATAAGAAAATCATATGACCTCCAATGTGATTATCAGGCTGTTAAAAAGAAGCCTGAATTTCTTGTATTTTGGCCTCACGATATAATTTCAAATTACAGAATTCTTTTTAAAAGAAGGGACCAACTTTGAAGATACTATGCTAAGTGAAATAAGCCAGACTTAAAGGACAAATGCTGTATGATTCCACTTACATGAGGTACCTAGAGTAGTCAAATTCATAGAGACAGGAAGCAGAACGGCGGGTGCCAGAGGATGGGAGGGGGAAGGGAAAGTTACTGTTTAATGGGTGCAGAGTCTCAGTTTGAGAAAATGAAACTGATCTGGAGATGACTGACGGCGATGGTTACATTACAATGTGAATGTACTTAACATTATTGAACTGTATACCTAAATATGGCTAAAATGGTAAATTTTATGTTATGCATATTTTTCATAATTTTTGTTAAAAAGGACGGGATGAGTCTTCAAGTGCATTACCTCCTCTCACTTTGGAAATAACCCGCCACACTTCTTCCATGGGCCACAGTTGCTTACGGAGGCAGAGAAGCTTGTTGGGTAAGACCCAGACTGGGTGTTAATACCAACTTGGTCATTTAGGAGCTGTAAAACCTTGGACAAATTATTTAATCTCTCTGTACCTCAGTTTCCTCATCTATAAAATGGAATTACAGCATTTATTTCAAAGAGTTATAGAAAAACTTTGCTAGGCCGGGCACGGTGGCTCAAGCCTGTAATCCCAGCACTTTGGGAGGCCGAGACGGGCGGATCACAAGGTCAGGAGATCGAGACCATCCTGGCTAACACGGTGAAACCCCGTCTCTACTAAAAAATACAAAAAACTAGCCGGGCGAGGTGGCGGGCGCCTGTAGTCCCAGCTACTCGGGAGGCTGAGGCAGGAGAATAGCGTAAACCCGGGAGGCGGAGCTTGCAGTGAGCTGAGATCCCGCCACTGTACTCCAGCCTGGGCGACAGAGCGAGACTCCGTCTCAAAAAAAAAAAAAAAAGAAAAAGAAAAACTTTGCTGAGATGATATATAAAGAACTTAAAAGTTGCGTAAGTATTCAATTAATATTAGTTACTACTTTTATAAACCTTCTGGATTGCTTTTGTATTATAGATGCACATAGTGTGACATATAAGACTATTGTATTAGAGGCACATCTGCATCTGTATCTGCCACTAGATTCCCAGCTCCTTGAGGCTCAGCATGTTACCCTATTCATCATGTTATTCTTCACACCTTATAAGGTACACTCAATAGACGTTTGTTATGAAGAGGAAAAAGTTGTCTATAAAAATCAATGAACTTGGCTGGGTGCAGTGGCTCAGGCCTGTAATCCCAGCACTGGGAGGCTGGGCGGGAGGATCACTTGAGGTCAGGAGTTCGAAACCAGCCTGGCCAGCATGGTGAAACCCCATCTCTACTAAAAATACAAAAATTAGCTGAGCGTGGTGGCATACGCCTGTCATCCCAGCTACTAGGGAGGCTGAGGCAGGAGAATTGCTTGAACCAGGGAGGTGGAGGTTGCGGTGAGCCAAGATTATGACACCGCACCCCAGCCTGGGAGACAGAGCAAGACTCTGTCTCAAAAAAAAAAAAAAACAAAAAAACAAAAAAAAAACAATGCACCTTGCCAAGGTCACACAGCTAATAATAGAATAATTGGGCATGTATCTGACTGATGCTGGCTCCCAAACCACTGACCTTTCCACTGTACACTGATGTCTTGATGTCAGATGTCAGTGCTTCTTAACTTTTTTTGGATGAAATATCTAGATCCTCACCTCAGAAAATGCACACATGTGCACACATACCCTGTTCAATCTGGGACCCACATTAAGAATCCTTGTTCAACATCAAATGCTTGGGCCCGTGTGAGAATTATTATCTGTCACTGTCCCTTTCACTCAGATAAAACACATGGAAGCAATGCATTTTACCCAGCACAAGTAAATCAAGATTCCTGTTACCTTTCCATCCTTAATTGTAGCAAAACATGCGGCCTCAATTCTTGCAGCATGGTCAAAAAGTCCCATGTGGCGCAACATCATCACGGCACTGAGCAGGAGGGCTGTGGGATTCGCCATGTCCTTGCCTGCAATGTCTGGAGCTGTCCCATGAACCTACACATCGGGAAAAGTAGCATCATCAGGGGAGAGACAAGAACTAACAGTCTTCTTCTGGGAAAGCTGGAGTCTTAATCATCTTTCCTCAGCAATAGAAAATATGCACTGAAAGCTACTGTGTGCAATTCATCTGATACGGACTGAAGAAATAAAATCTGGGTTGGGCGTGATAGCTCACACCTATAATTGCAACACTTTGATAGGCCAGGAGGATCACTTGAGGTCAGGAGTTCAAGACTAGCCTGGGAAACATAGTGAGACCTCATTTCTACAAAAAAATTAGAAATTAGCCAGGTGTGGTGGTGTGTGACTACAGTGCCAGCTACTTGGGAGGCTGAGGCAGGAGGATTGCTTAAGCCTAGCAGTTCAAACCTGTAGTGAGCTATGATCACACCAGTGTACTCCAGCCTGGGTGACAGAATAAGGACCCAACTCAAAAATAAATAAATAAATAAAGACTTGGAGCAATAAAGAGCTAAAGTAATTTTTTTTTAAGTATAAAAATATAGACCAACAATCTTTTTCAGTCAATTTTTGGTAAAATATTTTAAGTAAGGAAGGATACATAACAAATATCTGGAGGGAAATGAAGAGATAAACCAAACATATATATATGTACATATAACAAACACAGGCTGGGCGCAATGGCTCACACCTGTAATCCCAGCACTTTGGGAGGCCAAGGCGGATGCATCATCTGAGATCAGGAGTTCAAGAACAGCCTGGCCAACATGGTGAAACCCCACCTCTACTAAAAATATAAAAATTAGCCAGGTGTGGTGGCACACACCTGTAATCCCAGCTACTTGAGAGGCGGAGGCAGGAGAATCACTTGAACCTGGGAGGCAGAGGTTGCAGCGAGCCAAGATCGCACCACCGCACTCCAGCCTGGGTGATGGAGCAAGACTCCATCTCAAGAAAAAAAAAAAGCATTTTGTTTTGACAATTTGAAAAACGAATTAAAGCGTACTTATACAGATAACTCCTCCTGCGTTCATACACTGTTCTGACCTGAATTCTGTTTCAGGTGTCAGGGTCCTTACCGACTCAAAAATTGCAACCCCATTGGCTCCAATGTTGCCACTTGGTGTCACACCAAGACCTCCGATCAATCCTGCACACAGATCACTAGGGGAAGAAAAGCATTTCAAAGAATGTTTTGAAAAATAAAACATCTCACCTAGCACCCAGATTTTAGTTTTTAATTATCATTCTCCACTAAAAGGAACTAGCGTTCCTTGGATAAATGGCTGATTCCAGGGCTGAGGTTAGGAAAATACAGATGAGCTTGAGCATCTTACTGTGTCAGAAAGCAAGGCAAGGTTCAAAGAACGAAGGGCTGTGTCAAAAGGACACAGGAGACATGGTGAAGGGATCCCCACCAGCCGAGTTAGGACAACCTAGGCATCAATATTCGTGATTATGATGGATATATCACTGAATAAAACAGAAAACCATGTCCACAGCCAGGCTCAGTGGCTCACACCTATAATCCCAGCACTTTGGGAGGCCAAGGTGGGCAGATCACTTGAGGTCAGGAGTTTGAGACCAGCCTGGCCAACATGGCGAAACCCCGTCTCTACTAAAAATACAAAAATTAGCCAGGTGTGGTGGTGTGCACCTGTAATAATACCAACTACTCAGGGGGCTGAGGCAGGAGAAACACTCAAACCTGGGAGGTGGAGGTTGCAGTGAGCCAAGATTGCGCCACTGCACTCCAGCCTGGGGGACAGAGCAAGACTCTATCATAAAAAAAAAAAGAAAGAAAGAAAAACAAACCCATGTCCATATTGACAGATAAACAAGAAGGAAAAACATTCTTACAGTTGTGTGCCAACTCATAAATATAGAAAAAATGGCCTTAGAAAATCACCATTTGGCCAACATCTTATCTCTCTCTCTCACTGTGTGTGTGTGTGTGTGTGTGTGTGTGTGTGTGTAAAAGAGAGAGACAGAGAGAGAGAGGCACAGACAAAGGAGGAGAGGAGGAAGAGGAAGGGAGCAAGGAGGAAGGGAGGGAAAATGGGAAGGAGTAATAAAGTAAATGTGATAAAATGCTGACATCTGGGGAATGTGGAATCTGGGTGTTGAGTACAAGGGAATTCTTTGTGCCATTCTTACAACTTTTCTGTAAGTCTGAAATTATGTCAAAAATTACCAAAAAATAGTAACAACGACCACCCACCTACCTAGCTATACATAACAAAACCTTGAAATCAATCAATTAATGAAACATTTAAAAACTGGGAAGAGTGAGCTAATGATTAGGGAGAAAGAGCCCAGTGATGATTTGGCAAATAAATGAAGGAACAAGCCACCCAACATGTAATAATTCATATCACAACCTGAATTGTTAGAATTCAATTCATACGTTGTAACACTTTATTTTATAATACTCAATTGAAAATGTTAAGCCATAATTATGTTAGGATGTTTATAAGTAAATTATAGGCTAAAATAAAAAGGTTGCAGCCAGACTCACCTAAGGATGTCTCCATACAAATTTGGCATAACAAGAACATCAAATTGGGAAGGATCTTGTACCATCTACAAGGAATACATTTGTGCATTTAGTAATCAAAATCTACATCCCCACAACACACACACTATTCACCATAAAAAGTAGCAGGTAATTGTGAATATATACTTACATTCAAACATACTGTATCAAGGTACATCTCATTAAATTTAATATCTTTACAGTTTTCTGCAACTTCCCTGCATTTTTGTAGAAAAAGCCCATCTGACATCCGCCTGTATTTAATCAAATAAAAACTGCTGAAAAAAAAGTCTTACAGAAAGAAAAGAATCAAATCAAAGAAGTAAAGTAAGTTCGAGAAATTTAAGTTCCAGAAGCCAAGCTACCTGATCTCAATTACAATAAAATTATTTCTTAGGTAGTTAATAAAATATAAGCTGAAAATGTTTTAGGATCCTTCTGAATGTATAAAAGGGTAAAAATATAAAATAGTTTGATCATAATAGAGAAGACTATATTTTTATAGTGTTGTCTAACAAGAATGAAGAAATATCCACTAATATTATTAAAACTGCTTTCAAAGGTTAACATAATAATTTAAATAGTTTTACTGTTTTGCATGTTCAATGCTTCTCTTAGGTTAGGAAAACTGTTAACATATTCAGAGGACTTCAACAGCCTCTGGATGAGAATTTAAATGGCCAGAGTACTACTTTCAGCCTCCCACTATTCCACTTCTAAAACGTATGCTATGTGGCCTCTGCTGATGGCCCCAGCATCTGGGGACCCAGAGGCTCCAGCTTCCTTTCCTGATAACCCTCAGTCCCTCCTTGAGCTTCCAGGACCTGAAACACCGTCCCCTCCTCATTTGCTCCTGTCATTCGCCCAGTGAGGCACAGTAAACAGGAGACTCCAGGCCGGGCACAGTGGCTCATGCCTGTAATTCTAGCACTATGGGAGCCCAAGGCAAGTGGATCAACTAAGGTCAGGAGTTTGAGACCAGCCTGGCCAACATGGTGAAACCCCATCTCTACTGAAAATACAAAAATTAGCCAGGCATGGTGGCATGGGCCTGTAGTCCCAGCTACTCGGGAGCTGAGGCAGGAGAATTGCTGGAACCTGGGAGGCAGAAGTTGCAGTGAGCCAAGATCGCGCCACTGCATTCCAGCCTGGGCAACACAGACTTCGTCTCAAAAAAAAAAAAAAAAAGAGGAGACTCTGACAGAAGAGAGATGTCGGATCTTTGGATTGCTACAAGGTTCTTTTTCAAAGATATTAGGAATCAAGGAGCAAGCGGAAGAGGAGAAAGGGAGGCCCTGTCACTGCTGTCCCACAACAAAGCAAGATGGGGTGCCGGTCCCCACAAGGAGCTCACATGATGTTGGCTTTGTGCACCGCCGTGACGTTGCTCCGGTGGTTGTTCCGGGCATACTCAAAGGCAAACTCAGCAATGCGCTTGCTCGCCCCCTCGGTGATGAGCTTGATACTCTGCACAACTCCATCAACGATCTGCAAGAGAGGAAGTCCCGCCTCGCTGGAAAGCGTGTGACAGCAATGCCGTGGGAGACAGAGGGTGGGGAGTAGACAGTAACATTTGTGGCAAGCCTGCACAGTGCCAGCTAGCATGACTAATCACACACACTGCTATGTCAATGGGGTTCATATTAACTCCAGCCATAAGAGGTATTACGAGCCCCGCTGCACAGATGAAGAAAGCTAAGATGCAGGGACAGTCACCTGCGGAAGAGCATACCTGTGAAGTGAGGGATTCAAAATTCACAGGGCATATTCCCAAGCTTGTGACCTGAACCACCATGCCTTACATCTGTTTGAGTACTGTCAGCCAGACACCCAGTACCAAGACAAACACCCACAACTCCTCACAGAGATAAAGCAGTTCTGTCTCTGGGGTCCCAGATGCACAGAAAGCAGCCCAAGCAGGAATAAAAAGGAATCTGGAGTGAACATACCACATGCTCAATTCCACTGTATTCTCCTTCTGTGTTCTCTCGAATGGTCACAATATTTACATCGGTGTAAGGGGTTTTATAGCCTTCGATAGAGACACATGGCCGAACATTTGCGTAAAGGTCAAATGTTTTGCGCAGCAATAAATTCATAGATGGGTGACCGGCTGCTATTGGGGTCTTCAAAGGGCCTGTTATACAGAAGAAAACTCAGATGACGCTAGAAGGCATTCTGGTCTCACGTGTGACCTACTAGCCCACCTAGGCTACCTTGTGAAATGTGTTCTGCCTCTAATTCACTCTCTACCTGAGACTCAAATGAAGGAGGAAAACTTCCTCATGGGAGCTTTCTGAAATATGAACTGCATTTCTTATCTTAAGAACTTCCTGAGGATCAAGCATTGTAATCATGTGCTTGACATGATCTAACCTTTACCATCAACCTGTACAACAGCAACTCTGTTACTGTCATTTGAAAATGAAGAAAAAAGAAAAAAGAAACTAAGAATAAAAAATTTGCCCAAGCCTTCTAGCCAGTAAGTAGCAGAGATGAGATTCAATGTTGGTTCTGTCTGTGGTTTTAAAGCCTATGCTTGCCGGGTGCGGTGGCTCAGGCCTGTAATCCCAGCCCTTTGGGAAGCCAAGGCAGGCGGATCACTTGAGGTCAGGAGTCCAAGACCAGCCTGGCCAACATGGGGAAACCCTGTCTCTACTAAAAATACAAAAATTAGCTGGGCATTGTGGTGCGTGCCTGCAGTCCCAGCTACTTGGAGGCTGAGGCAGGAGAATGGCTTGAACCTGGGAGGCGGAGGTTGTAGTGAGCCGAGATCACGCCACTGCACTCCAGCCTGAGCGACAGAGCAAGACTCTCAAAAAATATAAAAATAAAGCCTATGCTGAATTTAAATCTACCCCATGCTAGTATTTTTGAATCATGGCCTTAAACATGTATTAATTAAAATAATGATAAAAATGTAGGCCAGGCACAGTGGCTCAGTCAGGCCTGTAAACCCAGCATTTTGGGAGGCAGAGGCAGAAGGATTCCTTGAGCTTAGGTATTCCAGATCAGCTTGGGAAACATACTGAGACCCAATCTCTACAAAAAACTTTTTTGAAAATTAGCTGGGCATGGTGGCACACCTGTAGTCCCATCTACTTGGGAGGCTGAGGTGAGAGGATCGCTTGAGCTCAAGAGGTCAAGGCTGCAGTGAGCTGTGATCACACCACTGCACTCCAGCCTGGGCGACAGCGAGACTCTGTCGCAAAAAATAATTAAAATAAATAAATAAATATACAAATGTAAAAATTAAGCAAAAGATACATATAGTTCAAGATTAAATAGAGATACTGTTATTTGGTATCATCCAGTAATACTTTAATGCTTTTACTGGGGGAAAAAAATATCTCAAATGAATAAAGCATTTTACTGTGAGTAGTTTCTTCATAAAAGAACAGCTTTACTTTCACAGAAGGCCAGGCCTTATTCAGTTTAAATGCATAAATTTTCAAAACTAACCCCTGTAGCAAAAATCTATAAAAACCCCGGTCTCTACTTCAGTGCTACCTTTCAAGCCCATCTTGTTCTTATCCATGGACTCTTTAGCCTCTGAAGGGATCATCCACTTTCCTCCGGGTCCTTGAATGGCAGTGACGTTCCGCTCCTCCCACTGAATAGGTGCCTAGATGCCACATTACAGAGCAGTGAGCTGGAGAGACTTAAAGGAAACTGACATTCATACTGCAATGATGAACAAACTTATTCAACTTTCAACTTTGTTTTTGAGACGGAGTCCCGCTCTGTTGACCAGGCTAGAGTGCAGTGGCACGATCTTGGCTCACTGTAACCTCTGCCTCCCAGGTTCAAGCGATTCTCTTGCCTCAGCCTCCCGAGTAGCTGGGATTACAGGCACATGCCACCACACCCAGCTAATATTTTTTGTATTTTTTTTTGTAGAGATGGGGTCTTGCCAGGCTGGTCTCAAACTACTGACCTCAGGTGATCTGCCCACCGCAGCCTCCCAAAGTGCTGGGATTACAGATGTGAGCTACCATGCTCAGCCCTTTTTCAACTTTGGATGCGACTGCTAAAAACAGTAAAGGTCCAGAAAGTTCCTGGCATGCAAGAAGAGATGTCATTCTCTAGTAGGCCCAGAGGAATTATCCACATTACCTGTGCCCAGTCATCACTCCCAGCCACCACCTGCCCACTTATTTTTTTTCACAAGGGCTCTTAAGAGTGGCTATAATTAGAGTATCATAAAGAACAGAGGAATATGGTTCACAGGAACATTATATAGTACTGATACATGGATGAAACTTAAAAACATCATGCTAAGTGAAAGAAGCCAATCATAAAAGACCATATAAGATTCTATTTATATGAAATGTCCCAAATAGGCAAACCTATAGATATAGAAAGTAGATGAGTGGTTGGCTGCCTAGGGCTGGGGAGGAAAAAGGGGGAGGAGGTAGGGAGGGAGAGAGACAAAATGGGGAGTGACTGCATAGGGCATGGGGTTTCTTTTTGGGTGAGGAAAATGGTCCAAAATTAGATTGTGGTGATGGCTGCATGACTCTGTGAATGTACTAAAAACCACTGGATTGAAAGGTGCACTTTATAAGGATGACTTAGGCCCGGCGTGGTGGCTCAATGCCTATAATCCCTATACTTTGGGAAGCCAAGGTGGGTAGATCACCTGAGGTCAGGAGTTCTAGCCCAGCCTGGCCAACATGGTGAAACCCTGCCTCTACTAAAAATACAAAAATTAGCTGGGTGTGGTCGCGGGCACCTGTAATCCCAGCTACTCGGGAGGCTGAGGCAGGAGAATAGCTTGAACCTGGGAGACAGAGGTTGCAGTGAGCCAAGATCATGTCATTGCACCCCAGCCTGTGCATTAAGAGTGAAACAATGTCTCAAAACAAATGAAAAATAAAAATAAAAAATAAATAAAAGGATGAATTATATCTTGATAAAGCCGTTTTTAAAAAACAATATTTATTTTAAAAAATATATATATAGACCAGGCCCGGTGACTCACACCTGTAATCCTGGAGGCCAAGGTGGGCAGATCACCTGAGGTCAGGAGTTCGAGACCAGCCTGACTGATATGATGAAACCCATCTCTACTAAAAATACAAAAATTAGCCAGGTGTGGTGGCATGTGCTTGTAATCCCAGCTATTTGGGAGGCTGAGACAAAAGAATCACTTGAACCCAGGAGGTAGAGGTTGCAGTGAGCCAAGATCGCTCCATTGCACTTCAGCCTGGGCAACAAGAGCAAAGCTTATATATATGAAGTATAGAAATATATATACATGAAGTATAGGAATATATATATATAGGAGTATAGGAATTATGAAATCCAAATCAGATTCCATATATATATATGTATTGCATAACCTATGAATGTACCAGTTGAAGGTATAAACAAACATCTCTTTCTCTCTACCTACATCCTTCATGTGTGTACACACACATTTAACAGCCAGCACACAGAGCATGTCCTAGGACAGAAGTTCAGAGTCAGACACAGTGCTGGCCACAAGCAGCTTACAGCTGAATCCACTTACAGAATTTTAAAATTATCTACCTGTATCAAAGGCTCAGCTGTTAGAAGTAATAACACTCCATTCTTGATAACACATCAAAAACTTTATTTTAAAGAGATTATTTCAAAAGCGCCTATATAGATTTTTGAAACATCAATTCTAGTCTTTTTTTTTTTTTTTTTTGCAAAAAGGTGGGTGATTTGGCAGGGCTTAAAAGATCTCAAACCCAAGCAGGACTTAAAGATCCACAAATACTACAGTACTACTTTGATTACTTTACATATAACTGATGCCAACGCAGGAGTTTAAACTATCAACAATAGGAGCAGCCAGCCAGGTGCGGTGGCTCACGCCTATAATCCAAGCACTTTGGGAGGTGAAGGTGGGAGGATCGCTTGAGCCCTAGAGTTCAAGACCAGCCTGGGGAATAGAGCGAGACGAAAGGAAGGAAGGGAGGAAGGAAGGAAGGAAGGAAGGAGGGAGGGAGGGAGGGAAGGAAGGAGGGAGGGAGGGAAGGAGGGAGGGAGGGAGGGAGGGAAGGAAAGGAAGGAAGGAAGGAAGGAAGGAAGGAAGGACGGACGGAAGGACGAAAGAAAGAAAGAGAGAGAGAGAAAGAAAGAAAGAAAGAAAGAAAGAAAGAAAGAAAGAAAGAAAGAAAGAAAGAAAGGCAGTAGCAAACACTAAGACACACACTGTTTAAAGTGACAATCTGTGGAGATGAACAACAGACCTTACTAAATTTCATAGAAATGTATACAATGCATCCTAAAAGTTCACAGAATCCAACTGTCTAAGAAAACTTTTCAGTGAATCATCATTAAATGTATTTTTTAAGCCCACTTACTTTGGCAGCATCAAAAATCTTCATAACTGCAGCTGAAATTTCTGGGCCAATACCATCTCCTGGAATTAAAGTTACTGTCTGAACCTGAACATAAGAAATTATCAAAGAAGACAGTCAGAATTTTTATTTTTGAAGGCTTCAAAAAGAACATTTTGACAGAGAAATCCACTTTATGAGATGTCTCAGAAAGATTCAAATGCTGTTAAGAAAACAGATATACCTCCCCCAGGGTCATCAAAGGGGAGGCAGGAATCATCAGAGACTGTGCAATCCTGCTCTTTACCTGAGTTCAGAGGTTTTAAAAAGAACCCAAATGATACTCTTTACTTAAACGAAAATAAATTAAACTATCAAGTAGATTTCCTAATTGATATTTCTTTTCAGACAAGCTGCAAAGAGACCAATTAATTCAAACCTTTAAAACCAAAGACAACAACAACAACAAATTAACAATGTTCTCTCACTAAAATTTGGAGGGTTTCTCATGAAGGCAAGTGTTTTCCTTTCCTTTTCATTGTGATCCCGGAAAGCTTCTCATGCAACTTCTTCTTCAGCCTTGTAAAACACTTTCAGACACATCTCCAAAATATTACTGAGGTCTGTTTTGGTACTCAGGGAAAATCAGACTTTTTATCAAGAGAGCTTCCATTTTTTTCTTAGTTCCTCTATAAAACTATCTGCTTAAATCTAAGAGTAATCTACATAAGCTTGGCAAAGTTGATCTGCAACTAAAAAGAATAGTATCCGTCATCATACCTGCAAAGCCTGAGTCACACTTAGAATGACAATTATTGTTTTTATAATGTAACAGCAATGATTTACTCTAAGGCTTCAGGCAAAACGAAGCCAGCATTTCAAACGCAGAAATAAAAATACATAAGGGAGAAGATCAGCACCTCTTTTTCCATTTGGGAACCATATATTTTATTATCTTGGGACTTCACCCCACCTAGGGGCTTGGCTTTTTTTCAATTCTAGTTGCTTGAACTGCATTTAAAAGAAATCACTAATTCAAGTTTCCTTGGTCCTTTGCTTCCAATGATTGTCTGCCCAGATTGGTGGACTAATTATTTCTGATTTTTTTCTGTACAACTGAAGAGACATTTTTATTTTTTTCATTTTTCTAATTTTCAGTTTTTATTTTTTAGAGATGAGGACTCACTATGTTGCCAGGCAAGAGCACAGTGGCTACTTAGAGGTGTGACCACAGCTCACTGCAGCCTCGAACTCCTGGCCTTAAGCAAGTCTCCCACCTCAGTCTCCCACCTCAGTCTTAGCCAGGGCTAAGGCTCATACCAGTTTTCTCGGGTTGACGAAATCTTTAAAAAAATAAATATATTCTCTTATTTATTCAAAAATAATCTCCTCCATCAAGCAAATTTTTTTTCAAATAAATAGCCTGAAAATTAAATAATAGCAGACACCGCAATGATCATCTTATTCGCTTATCAGAATGCGTTTGAAATGCTAGCATGGCTATCCTCGAGCTTGAAGTGCAAGCCCTATCCTGCATTCTTGGCATAAGGAGAGCCAAAAGAACGCTTTGGCTGCTTCTTCCTGTTCTCCCAACATGTAATAATAAATGTCATCAAGTCAACAGAGAATCTACTTTTCTTCCACAATACAGGAAGTAAATGGAGGAAAAAAAGTACTATGGTCTTATAAATCTTACACGGCATAGATGTTATATGGGAGTAGAGGAATTACGAAATCCAAATCAGATTCCATAAAAGGTGGGGGCGGGGATAAAAACAAATAGGAAGTCACTGACCCACAGTCTTAGAATGTTCCAAAGATGTGGTATCAGCTTTTAAAGCACAGAACTCTGATGCTGGGAATTCTAAAAGCAGCAGATTTAATGAACAATAGATGATCTACTACTGCAATAGTCTACAAAGCCTATATAAGGAAAGTCCAAGCCTATAGGGCTTATAGATGTTCGAGGCATTCCTAATTGGCATTCCATCTACTGGGTTTAGGGAAGCTCATAAAATAACAATGCAAAGCAGGTTTTGAAGCTTCTCAACAATTTTCTCTCAACTTGTACAAGTTTTGAAAAAAGCTGTCTCACCGAAACAAGATTGTGAAATAAAATAACAGGCTCAAGGGTACTTTCTATCTATTTTTAATAAGGCTCCTTCAAGATATTAATGTGACAAACTTACATAGCCAGCTGTCAGACAATTCTTTCAAATGTGCAAGTAACCTAATAGATTTATGCATGTCAGTCAATAATTTCAACATACATTATAAATATGGCCAATTTTCCCTAATTTTAAATGAATGGAGATAAAATGCTATATAATAAATATATTAGAGCATCTTTCTTGAGAAACTTCTAAAAGGAAAAAATAAAAGACATAATTATACTCACACCACCAGTAAAACCTCTGGTCACCTGTTTTGGGTTGTGGAATGCCCCCAGCAGCCGAGAGACCTATATTAATATCAACAGAGAGACATCAAGCACAGAATTAAACCACACACAGTAAAGAAGAGCGAGGAAGTCTTGATGGTTGGTAATGCTGCAACTTGGCACAGATATATTCAGTAGCTTCCCAGGAATACAAATCTCATGTATTAGCTCAATGTGGCAAGCTATCTCAGATTTGAAAGCCTAAATACTCAAATTTTTACTTTAGATTGACAACCTAAGTACTATATATTTCAAAGTCAATTTAACTAATATAAGTTGTCAAATAAAAGATGTTGAAGGTAGAATAAAACTACTTTTTCAGCTCAAACATACGGACTTTTCTCAGATGAGTGGATCATTTTGTGCCAACATTCTTGACCATCAGGTCAATTTAAGGGTAACATATACTCTAAGAAAATAACTATTCATTTTAGAGCCAGGATGTTCCTCATGAAATCCAGAGCACAACTCACTTATTTCTTGTTGTTTTAGGCTTTTTGAGACGGGGTCTCCCTAGGTTGCCCAGGATGGAGTGCAGTGACTATTCAAAGGCACAAGAATAACTCGCTACAGCCTCCAGCTCCGGGGCTCAGGTGACCCTCTTGCCTCAGCCTCCTGAGTAGGTGGGATTACAGGTGTGCACCACGACACCTGGTAACTTGCTTATTTCATAAGGGAAGACACTGGTCCCAAAGAAAAGGATTTGCCTAAGGTCACACAGCGAATAATTAGCAAAATGGAAACCCACATACAGGTCTTCTGACTCCTAGTCCAGTGCTCCTTCAATTATACATTATATCTATTCTGTGAATATTAAGAAATTACACTTTATAGTAAAATCTAAGAAAGTTTATTTAATACCATCTGATGCCCATGCCATACAGAATAAAGATTTTAAATAAATTATTGTTTCTTCTGATAATATAGGTACTGTGGTCATTACTGTCAGTTTGCTGGGACTAGGAAAAGATACAAAAAATAAAATAAAAGTTACCCAGTAATCCCACCACACCAAGATATTACCACTGGTATGTGTTTTTTTTTTTTTTTTTTTCTCTCCAATTAACATTATCATATACCAGAAATATAAATTTTAAAGGTTTATTATAAACTTTAATAACTTAGTCCTTGAGAACAGGTACAAAGTCATACTACATTACTATAAACAATATAAAAAAAGAATCTACATAGACCAAAGGTATTAAAATGCATTAATTTTTTTTTTTTTTTTTTTTTTTGTGACAGAGTTTCACTCTTGTTGCCCAGGCTGGAGTGCAATGGTGCAACCTCGGCTCACTGCAACCTCCACCTTCTGGGTTCAAGTGATTCTCCTGCCTCAGCCTCCCGAAAGTAGGTGGGATTACAGGCATGCGCCACCACTCCCAGCTAAGCTTTTTGTATTTTTAGTAGAGATGGGGTTTCTCCATGTTGGCCAGGCTGGTCTCAAACTTCTGACCTCAGGTGATCCACCCACCTTGGACACCCAGAAGTGCTGGAATTACAGGCATGAGCCACCGCACCCAGCTGCATTAAATTTTTTTAAAAGCAACTTTTTCTCCTGCTAGATACATGAGCAAAGACACATTTGTTGTATCCTGTCTTGATATTTTTTTCTGGGGTCCGAACCTTTGCTGAAATATTTATTGGCATCTAACAACCAACAGCCAAAAAAGGTATGAATGAATTTTATTCTCTAATCTTCTGGTATCTATAGTCATGACTCTGCATTGAAAATAAGACACGGTCAAATCCAAAAGAATACTCTATGCCAAAACTATTGGCCAAAATGTTAATCCTAGGGCATGATTCATCTACCAGCGAGTGGGCTGTTGGAAGGGAGGCCATTTAAAGCCTACTTTGTGACAAGAAAATTGGCACGTGTCCTTTCTTCTCTCCCTGAACAAAAAAGAAGGAAAAGACATTCACACAAAACTCATGTCCTTGTGACAGAAGACCCAACCAACCAGCCTGGGCAACAAAGTGAGACCCTGTCTCTACAAAATTAGCCAGGTATGGTGGCGCACACCAATGGTTTCAGCTACGTGGGAGGCTGAGTCGGCTTGAGCTCAGGACTGCTTGAGCCCAGGAGTTTGAGGCTTCTGTGAGCTATGAAAATCAGCCTCTGCACTGCAGCCTGGGTAATGGACCAAAAAAAAAAAGGAAAGAATGAAAAAAACCAGACCAAAATGACTGACTTTAACATGTAAACCCATCCTAGCTGCATATGCTGGGGGCAGCAATGTAAACCCAGGAGAGTAAGGATTTGTGTTTTGTTCACTGTTGTATCTAGTGTCTAGAACAGTCCCTGGCTCATAGAAGGTAATCAATAATTTAAAAAAAAGCTGAGTCCAGCCTCAGTCACATCTCTACCTGAAGAGTTTCCAACCCAGCCGAATTAATACTTGCAATGATCTTCTTTTCCATGTTTGTCATCACTCTTGCATGATCTTAGAATAAAGTAGTACTGCACCTAAGTCATCACAACGACCCAGAACTTTAAGTAAAATAAAATTTCCCAAAGCACCATTTAAAGGTTACTTTGCGACAGGCAGAGAATGAAACTGACATGAGGTCGGGCGCCGTGGCTCACGCTTGTAATCCCAGCATTTTGGGAGGCTGAGGCGGGCAGATCACCTGAGGTCAGGAGTTCAAGACCAGCCTGACCAACATGAAGAAACCTGTCTCTACTAAAAATACAAAATTAGCCGGGCGTGGTGGCACATGCCTGTAATCCCAGCTACTCAGGAGGCTGCGGGAGGAGAATCACTTGAACTCGGGAGGCAGACGTTGCAGTGAGCCAAGATCCCACCATTGCACTCTAGCCTGGGCAACAAGAGCGAAACTCTTTCTCAAAAAAAAAAAAAAAAAGAAGGCCGGGTGCAGTGGCTCATGCTTGTAATCCCAGCACTTTGGGAGGCTGAGGCGGGTGGATCACCTGAGGTCAGGAGTTCAAGACTAGCCTGGCCAATGTGGTGAAACTCTGTCTCTACTAAAAATACAAATATCAGCTGGGTGTGATGGTGGGTGCCTGTAATCCCAGCTACTTGGGAGGCTGAGGCAGGAGAATCACCTGAACCTGGGAGGTGGAGGTTGCAGTGAGCCAAGATCATGCCATTCCATTCCAGCCTGGGCAACAGGAGCGAAACTCTGTCTCAAAAAAAAAAAAAACGGACATGAATTCTTTCTCCTCTCCCAGCCCAAAAAAGAGGAAAAAGACATTCACACAAAACTAGCTTATGTCTTTGTGACAGAAGATCTGACCAATCAGCCTAGGCAACAGAGTGAGATCCCCACCTCTACAAAAAAATTTTAAATATTAGCCAGTATGGTGGCACACACCAGTAGTCCCAGCTACATGGAAGGCTGAGATGGCAGGATTTCTACTGTATAGAATACTCATATACTCATATATATATACACACACACATATATATCACATCATTTTATTTATATAAAACCTGTAGAGATAGGCATTAGTGGCACTTTTCAGATGAGGAAACTGAGGCCAGGTTGATGGAGCCTGGACCAAAACCCTGAACTTTGGACTTCAGGTCGTGAGCCATCTTAATCCATAACTCATTTCCTTTTTTACCTCCAGGATCCAACTTAAAAACATGTAAATAATGTTGTACACGGGTTCTGAGATGCGTTTAAAAAAAAAAAAAACTTTTTTTTTTTTTTTTTTTTTGAGACAGAGTCTTGCTGTTACCCAGGTATGATCTCCACTCACCACAGCCTCCACATCCTGGGTTCAAGTGATTTTCCTGCCTCAGCCTCCCAAGTAGCTGGGATTACAGGAGCGCACCACCACGCCCAGCAAATTTTTGTATTTTTAGTAGAGATGGGGTTTCAACATGTTGGCCAGGCTGGTCTTGAATTCTCCACCTCAAGTGATCCGCCCGCCTTGGCCTCCCAAAGTGCTAGAGTTACAGGCATGAGCCACCATGCCTGGCCACAAACAAACAATCTTAAATGGAAACTCAACAGAGGAACTGTCCTGATTGAAACCGGCATCCAGTTCTGCACCTCCACCATCCTGGGGTCAGCCTCTGAGCCACCTTCTGCTCCAATCCCTAAAGTGAGAAGCTGGCCCAGAAGTCAAATGACTCTGCCAAAGGTCACACAGGGAGTACATGTCAGAGAACCTCATCGTCTGACTCCACAACCCAACACTTTCTGAATACCTACTATGAGGGTTTTTTCCTGCAGATCACACTAAAGGCAAAACAAATTTACCAGCACAATCATTATCAAGTGTTGCTTTAGTGCCTCAGTGTGAAGGCAAATGTACCTACCAAAGATGAATTGGGTATTTAATGTAAGTTCAGAGATTAAAGGACTGAGTTCAGTTTTCACAGTGACACAGAAGTTGCTTTACTTTTAGGAGCAAATGTGACATAAGCCTTATCAACACAAGCAAATCTGGGTCTGAAGAGCGTGACAAAGTAGAACCTAGTTATTGAACAAAAAAGCCAGTTAACGCCGGGCGCGGTGGCTCACGCCTGTAATCCCAGCACTTTGGGAGGCCGAGACGGGCGGATCACGAGGTCAGAAAATCAAGACCATCCTGACTAACACAGTGAAATCCTGTCTCTACTAAAAATACAAAAAATTAGCCGGGCGTGGTGGTGCGCCCCTGTAGTCCCAGCTACTTGGAGGCTGAGGCAGGACAATGGCGTGAACCCGGGAGGCGGAGCTTGCAGTGAGCCCAGATCGCGCCACTGCACTCCAGTCTGGGCGACAAAGTGAGACTCCGTCTCAAAAAAAAAAAATCAGTTAATGATGCCCATGAAAACCACTGTCTGTTGGATGACAGATAAACATATTGATAAGAAAGCTTCAGATTTTTGTGTTCCTTCCGTATATACCAAGTGCTTTCGCATACATTATTTTATTTAATACTCAGACAATTCCGTGATGTAAGTATAGATATTCAGAGATGGGCATATTAAGGCTTAGAGATGTTTAGCAATTTACTTAGGGTCACATAGTCAATCAGGGGAATGGCTAGGATTTAAATCTGGGACTCCTAAATTCCAGTACAGAGATCTTTTCATTAAATAACAGTGCATCTCTGGACCTCTCTTTAAACCGAAAAAAAGGGAGAAAAGTAGTATCAAACTTATAGAAAAATGTTAAATTGTTTATGGGTTTCTAGGGGACCACCCTTTCGTAGCAACAGGAGACTTGAGGCCTGATGGCCTGTACCCATAATTTGTTATGTGACCTTGGGAAATGGGAACAAAGACACCTAGGTTCCTCTCCCAGCTGACACCGACCTCCTGTGTGACCTTGAGCAAGTTCTTCTTCAGGCACAGGTTAGTTCCACTGAGAAGCTAAGGAACCGCACAGATGATCTAAAACCCTTTCCAGCTCCGGCATCTGAGCTGTCAAGGAGAGCTAAAGCGTTTGCAGGATTCCCACCAATGAAAGGTAAAAGGAAGGCTCTCCTGGTCTTTCTCTGAAGGTTCAGATGGTAATTCCAAGGTGTAAGATGCCCTATATCCTCTGAAGGGGAAATAGCTACAAGAGCACTAGAGGTCTGACTGGGAAGAGCGCCAAAGGGAAAACAATCTGATAGGGAAAAGGGCCCCAGGATTCTCTCACCTGGGAAAACCTCCCAAGCTCAACGCCAGTGCCCGTGGCACCTGCGGTTCCCCGGCCAAGAGCCGCGGAGACAGCGGATGAGAGGTCTGGATGGTGCTGAGAGGATCAGTCCGGCAGCAGGGCCGCAAGCCAGGGAAGCGGCCCGGATGGCGGAGCCGGGGCAGAGGTTCCCGTGACTCCCGGGCTCCGCGCGAAGCCTGTACTCTGGCCCGGGTGGATGCGGGTGATGGCAGCCGGGTCTCGGCAGGAGCAGGACCGGCGCCCCCCACCTTGACCTTGACGCCGTCCCCGCCTCTGCGCTGCTGACCGGGCCCAGGGCGGCCCATAAACTGCGAGCCGGCCACAGAACGCGGGGCACAGGCGGCCAGGATCGGCTCCCAAGCTCACCCCCCGCCCTGTCTGGCCTGCGCGCCCGCCCACACCCTGCACGCGGCCGGCTCTCCTGCCAGCCCTCGCGACCAGCCTCCCTGCCACACGCCGGCCGGCCAGCGCTCACCTTGGAGATCCATGCGGGCCCAGCCATCGCTTCCCCTCCTGGCTCCGCGGCGACAGCGGCAGCAGCAGTGCGCAAGCGCCCTCCCCACGCTCGGAGCCCGCCCCTGCACGGCCTCGCCCCCTAGGAGCCCCGCCCCCGAGACCGCCTCAGGATTGCTTCGCGCTCGCTCGCTGCCCCGCCCCTGGACATTCCACTGGCCAATCGCCGGGCTCCTCTCTCTGTGACTTTCCTGGCTGAGCGCCAGGCGGACCCGGAAACTGCCTAGCCGGGATCTCGGGGAAAGCTTCCTCCTCTCCTCCCTGGTTCACTGACTCGCTGTTTAGGTAAGACGTTTGTTCCACACCTACTAGGTGCTGATTAATCTTCTAGGATCTTGGGGATATAGCGCTTCTCATAGAGTTTACAATCCCGTGGAGGAAGACACATAATTTTCTCATTCCACAAATTTTGATTTTTTTTTTTTTTGAGACTGGGTCTCGCTCTCTCGCCCAGGCTGGAGTGCAGTAGCCCGAACAGATTCACTACAAAGCCTCGACCTCCTGAGATCAAATAATTACTAAGCCCAGCGATCTGCTCGCCCCAGGCTCACAAAATGAGCCACTGTGCCTGGCCGAATTTTATTTTTTACCAGCTTTATTGAAGTATAATTTATATATCATAACGTTTACTCACTGTAAGTGTACAGTTCGATGATTTTTAGTAAATGTAAACAGTTGCACAACCATCACCACAATCCAGTTTTTGAGCATATGAAAATGTTCCTTGTGTCCATTTATAGTCAATCCCGCCCCTGTCCTCAATCCCAGGCAACTACTAATCTGTCTTTTTAGCTCTACAAATATTTCTGAGGGTCAACTAGATGCCAGGCACTGTTTTAAGTGCTAGGGCTTAATGTCCAGTAGGAAAGACAGGCATCAATCAAGTGTCACACACATATGTCATTAAAACTGTTGTGCCAAGAAGCAAAAGAGCAAGGAGCTATGGCAAGGCAAAATCAGGCAACCTGATTCAAACCTAACCTGGAGATCAGGGAATGCTTCTCTGAAGAAATAACATCCATACTTACCTTTCCCCTCGTCCTCTGCCTGTCCATCACAAGCTCCTGAGCTCCTGCTGATGGCCAGGCCTCTGGCTGGGTGCCAAGGGAGGTCAGGTGTTTAAACCAGGTCTCTGCTACCCTACCCTGGCAAGTGTTCTATCCAGAGAGGAGCTGCCCACCCACCCAGAGAGGTGATGAGTGCAGTAGAGGAGTGATCCCAAGCGCTTTTATGACCTAAATAATAAACTACAGCTAAGTCTGTGGCCCTGTCAGGAAGGAGGGCTTTTATCAACCCCTTTCCATTGGGCCTCTCCCCCTCATCAGGCCCTGACAGTCCCATCCTGAAGTGTTCTCCTACAGTTCCTCCATCCCCAATGTGTCACCCCTGCCCTCCTTCAGGTCTGAGCATCTCGGGCACAGGCTCTTACAACAGCCTCTTCACCTGCCAACCTGCCCTCCCAGTCTTCCCCTTCAGGCACAGCTCTGACCAGGGTTCGCCCTGGCTCTGAAAACTCCTGGCTCTCCTTTGCACTCTCCTCTCACACCACTGTCTTTTTTCAGCCTGATTTCCCACCACCTCTTCCAGCCCCAAAGACCTGGAGCGCCAGCCAACTAGGACTGCTGGCCAGCCCCCAAATACTTCCCATATTTTACCTCTCTGTGCCTATGGTCATGCCATTCCCTCAGCTTCAATGCCCTCTTGCCCCATTTCTACTGGCTGAAATTCCAGCTCCTTGTCAAGACTCAGCATACATGTTCGGAAGTAGTAAAAGTTGTAAAAGCTCCCAAGACCCACGAATGTGTCCCCCTCTCCCTACTTAGCCCTCTAGCACTTGGCTCCCACCTCTCCTGGGAAACATCACATTCTCTTCTGCTGTGTGCCATTGAGAAGAAATGCTTTGGGCCAGGCGTGGTGGCTCACGCCTGTAATCCCAGCACTTTGGGTGGCCGACGCAGGTGGATCACTTGAAGTCAGGAGTTGGAGACCAGCCTGACCAACATGGCGAAACTCTGTCTCTACTGAAAATACAAAAATTAGCTGGGCGTGGTGGCACATGCCTGTAATTCAAGCAACTCAGGAGACTGAGGCATCAGAATCGCTTGAACCCAGGTGGCAGAGGTTGCAGTGAGTCGAGATCATGGCACTGCACTCCAGTCTGGGTGACAGAGCGAGACTCTTTCAAAAAAAAAGAGAGAGAGAGAAGATATGCCTTAAGTCCAGAGATAATCTTGATGATCTCTTATGACTTCGTTTCTGGAACAGGCACTGGTACACAAGGAATACTTGCTGCTCAGTGATTATGAAATAAACATTGATTGACTTTGTCCAATCTTCATTTAATCTTCACAACAACCCTATGAGAAAACTGAAGTACAGCTAGTAAGTGATGATGCTGGCATTCACACTAGGAAGCTTCCTAAGTATTAAGGCAGTTCTCCTACCTGCTAAACTTCCTCTGAGGGCCAGTCCAATCCTACGAAGGCTTCCTAAGCCAGTCTCTATCAAGTGCACTGTGAGAACAAAAAATGAACAAGACCCACCACTGAGCTCCAGATCTAGCGAGGGAGAAACTCAGAAGTCTCAGATGGAAGTTGGGTGGTGATCAAGGAAGATGCCACAATGGAGATGGCATTTGAGTCAGTCCTTGAAGAGGTAAAATGTCAGCAGCTAGAGGGACATGCAGGAGAAAGAAATGACCTCACCTTGAGCTGAGATCTGTTCCCTGAGTCAGCCCTTGGCTCCAGAAGCCCCAGTCACCATTCCTTGAACATGTTCTAGAGTTCTTCCAAGATGCAGATCACTCTCCTCTGGAAAAGCCCTTTTTCCCTGTCCCTTGCACTGTGTAGTGCCCAGTGATACCATCAGCAAGGTATGTTTGGACAAGATGGTGGGAAAACTTTGCCACTCAGGAGAAGAATCTAGAAAGTGCACCCTTATCTGTAAAAACAAGCACTATCCAATCCAGGTGTGCTTCACTTTAAGAGAAAAAAAAGATTTTAAAATCAAGAGGCCAGGCGCGGTGGCTCACTCCTGTAATCCCAGAACTTTGGGAGGCCGAGGTGGGTGGATCGCCTGAGGTCAGGAGTTCGAGACCAGCCTGGCCAGTATGGTGAAACCCCATCTCTAAATTAGCCAGGCGTGGTGGTGTGCGCCTGTAGTCCTAGCTACTCAGGAGGCTGAGGCAGGAGAATCACTTAAACCTGGGAGGTGGAGGTTGCAGGTATCCAAGATTGCGCCACTGCATTCCAACCTGGGTGACAAAGCGAGACTCTGCCGCAAATAATAAATAAATAAATAAATAAATAAATAAAATCAAGATAGCAATTTTTAAGTGAACAAATCAGCAAAACAGAATATAATTATTCACATACCAAGTGCTTCTTTTTTGTTACAAAATAAACAAATTCATTTCAACAGTTTTCCTACTTGATTTAAAATATTATTTTCATTAAAGATATGATTGGCAAAGGGTTCATCCCTATCTCTAAGTTAGGAAAAGATCCAACAAATTGGTGAAGAAGGTATGAGGACTTTAGTAAATAAATGGGAAAGGGGGGCCGGGCGCGGTGGCTCACGCCTGTAATCCCAGCACTTTGGGAGGCAGAGGTGGGTGGATCACAAGGTCAGGAGTTTAAGACCAGCCTGGCCAAGATGGTGAAAGCCCTTCTCTACTAAAAATACAAAAAATTAGCTGGGCGTGGTGGTGGGCACCTGTATTCCCAGCTACTCAGGAGGCTGAGGCAGAGAACTGCTTGAACCCAGGAAGTGGAGGTTGCAGTGAGCTGAGATCACGCCACTGCACTCCAGCCTGGGCGACAGAGCAAGACTCCGTCTCAAACAAAACAAAACAAAAAACATAGCCCTGGCGTGGTGGCTCATGCCTGTAATCCCAGCACTTTGGGAGGCTGAAGCAGGCAGATCATAAGGTCAGGAGTTCAAGACCAGCCTGGTCAACATAGTGAAACCCCCTCTCTACTTAAAATACAAAAATTAGCCAGGCATGGTGGTGCACGCCTGTAGTCCCAGCTACTGGGGAGGCTGAGGCGGGAGAATCACTTGAACCTGGGAGGTGGAGGTTGCAGTGAGGCGAGATTGCACCACTGCACTCCAGCCTGGGTGACTGAGTGAGACTCCATCTCGGGAAAAAAAAAACGGGAAAAGGACCTGAATAATCAATACACAGCCAAAGAAACTTTTAAATAAATGGTCGACCTTAACAGTTGTCAAATGCATGCAAACTTCTTAAAAAATTTATTTTTATTTTAAAATATTAATAAAATGCAATGCCTTATACCATCCAATGTATAGTGCACTGCTTGGCTGGCCTTATAAATTTCCACAATCTCTTTGGAAAACAGTTTAGCAATGTGTCTCAAGAGGCACATTAACTGTTCTTACTCTTTCACCTAGTGAATCCATTCCTGAGAATTAAACTCTTGGGGGAAAAAAATCCGGAAAGAAAAAGCCATCAACACAAAGATATTCATTATACAATTATCCTTAATTTTGAAAACTAAAAAGAAAAAAAAAACAGTCTAAATAATTAACAGAGGAAATGGTTATGTAATTTAGGGGAAATGAATGAAATGGACCATCATGCAGCCTTCAGAAGTGATCAGTGGCCTGGCATGGTGGCTCACATCTGCAATCCCACCACTTTGGGAGGCTGAGGTGATCACTAGAGGCCAGGAGTTCAAGACCAGCCTGGGCAATATAGCAAGACATTGTCTCTACAAAAATATAAAAATTTAGCCAGGCATGGTGGCATGTACCTGTAGTCCCAGCCACTTGAGAGGCTGAGGTGGAAGGCTCGCTTGAGTCCAGGAGTTAAGAGGCTACAGTGAGCCATGACTGCACCACTGCACTTCAGCTGGGATGACAGAGGGAGACCCTATCTCTAAAAATAAAATGTTAAAAAAAGAATTTTTTTTTTTTTGAGACGTAGTCTCTCTCTGTCGTCCAGGCTGGAGTGCAGTGGCACTATCTTGGCTCACTGCAAGCTCCGCCTCCTGGGTTCACACCATTCTCCTGCCTCAGCCTCCTGAGTAGCTGGGACTACAGGCACCCACCACCACGCCTGGCTAATTTTTTTGTATTTTTAATAGAGACGGGGTTTCACCATGTTCGCCAGGATGGTCTCGATCTCCTGACCTCGTGATCCACCCGCCTCGGCCTCCCAAAGTGCTGGGATTACAGGCATGAGCCACCATACCTAGCCAAAAAAAATTTTTTTTAAGTGATTATTATGAAGACTTTAGCATCTTGGTAAATGTTTATGGTTGAATGTTCAGAAAAAAATCAAAATTTAAACTATTATCTATGTTCTCTTATAACTTCTTTTTATATGTGAACAAAGAGTAGAAGGAAACCTGCTCCCTCCCACAGAATTCCCCCACCCAATAAAATTCAACTCCAGCCTCCTAGTTGCTGAGGCCAAAAGCTTGAAGATCAGCTCTGTTTTCAAAATAGGTTCAGTTTTGGACATTTTTCCCCTTGGCAGCTGCTGCCACCAGGGTCCAAGTCAGAGTCATCTCTTGAGCCACCAATGCAGTGGCCCCCAAACTGGCTTCCCTGCTTCTGCCCCTTAAAATCCATCTCCTGCCAGAGGGATTGTGTTCAAACATAAGACAGATACATCCTTTTCTGCCCAAAACTGCCAGCGACATCCTCTCTTTCTCCAAGTAAAAGGCAATGCCCTGGAAGTGCCCCATAAGGCCCTAAAGGGTCTAGTCCTGATAGCCCCTCTCTGAGCTTCTCCCCACCATGGTCTCCCTTGAAGCCAACCTACCTCCTTGCTATTCTTTATCAGGCCATGCTTCCTCCTACTGCAGGGCCTTTGCACTTACTGTTCCCAATGCCTGGAATGCTTTTTCATATGGCTTGTTCCATCAGCCACTCCCCATCTCCCCTCTCCCAGTCCCTGGCAACCACCAATCTATTTTACATCCCAATGTATTCACCTACTCTGGGCATTTCATATAAACAGAGTCATACAATATCTGGTCTCTTATGTCTGGCTTCTTTCGTTTAGCATGATGTTTTCAAGACTTATCCATATCATAGCATGCATCAGTCCTTCATTCCTCATGACGGTCAAGTTATATTCCATCACATGAATAGACCACATTTTATTCATACATTCGTCAGTTGATGACCGTTTGAGTTGTTTTCACTATTATGAATGACACTGCTATGAACATATGTTCTCTTTCTGATTTCCTTTATTGTTCTTGAAATGTTCCTTGTCAATAAAAATTGTGTTCCTAAAAAGTCCTTATACCTCAACTTTCTAGCAGCACATATATTACCTAAAATGCACACCACCTCCACTGCTCGTGCCCTGTCATACGTCATTAAAGCCCAAAATTGCACGCTTCCCTGGAGGAGTGAAAAGATGTCTGAGGTGAGTCTTCGATCAAGAGATTTTTCCCTTTGTCATACCTCCCTGTTAATAAACAGGAGACATGGCAGAGCCTAGTGGGAAGGAGCTGGGCCCTGAGGAAACTCGCCCCCAAATGTTCCACTGCAGTGACTTCAGGCCAAAAAAAGTTACCCTGAATACTTGTGTTTCCACAGATGGGTTTTACTGTGTGGTCCCTCCAGCCATCATTGCTGAGCCACCTACTATGTCAGGATGGGACAGGAAGTCAGAGGGGCTAGAGATGAAGCATTTCTATCCCCTAACTTGGAGGGAGCGCCTAGCCTCTGAGGGTCTGGGCAGGTACACAGATCGCCACAGGAGCAGGGAGACACTCATGGACAGCTCTCACTGATCTATTCATACTGCATGGAGAGACTCAGCAATGATTACTGATTAAAAAGATGAATTGTTACTATGACTTTGCATTTCCACTCTTCCATGGCCTTGAGAGAGAAATCAAGGCCCACAGAGCCACTGGCCCTCAGGCCCCGCCACCTAGAAATTTCAGGGCTCTCCAAACTTTCACAATGAAAACTGAACTCATTACTCTCCCCAAAACCTGCCCTCTCTCCTGTGTTCCCATCTCAGCAGAGGGCCTCATCACCTACCTAGATGGTAACCAAACCAGAGTATCAGCCTCAATTCCTTCATCACTCATTCAAAAAAGATTCTCTGTGCATCTGTGATATTCCAGACCCTATGCTAGACACAAAGAAGAATGGAGTGACCCAGGGGAGGTGAAGTCCCTGCCTCCTGAACCTTAGAGTGGTTCTCAATGCTGCCAGATGCTCCCTTTTTATAACAAATATTTTGAATATCCTCTTTGCCATCCTGAAATGAAATTCATGGATAATCTAAACCACTTATACACGTAATGAAAAAACAAAATCAATATAATGCTGCTACTGTAATATGAAAGAAATAAAAGGAATACTATAATAAAATAATGTGTTTCAATACATAAATGCTCAGGCCTAATACTCTAAAAGACATTATAAAGCAGTCACATGCTTGCATCTACTTGTAACAAGTAAGTTTGGATTTGAGAGAGGTATGATAATATTCAGGCCACAGTTTTTATCTTTGACATTTAAAAATAAGAGCTAAAAAAGTAGATCTTAATAGACCATGAATCACAGTGATGGTGACATTCACAAATGCAGATGAATACAGGTGTGCTATATGGCGTCAAGCAAAATGCTTGTGTTTTTTTTTTTTTTTTTTTTGAGACAGGGTCAAGCAATCCTCCTACTTCAGCCTCCCGAGTAGCTGGGAATGCAGTCATGAGCCACCATTCCCAGCTAACTTTCTAATTTTTTGTAGAGATAGGGTCTTGCTATGTTGCTCAGGCTAGTCTGGAACTCCTGGGCTCAAGCAGTCCTCCTGCCTCAGCCTCCCAAAGTGTTGGGATTACAGGTATGAGCCACTGCGCCAGGCCAGGTCAAGCAAAATTCTTAGTTGCCACAGGCATCTGGGTTAATTTCTTCTTTCTCAGTCACAAGTCATGTTGCCATCTCCGATGTTACCTCCAAAATGGTGATCAAGTCTTGTTAAAGTTTTGAACAAAGTAAATTTTATTCTTCCCTTGATTTGTATTCCTGGACAATTGAACATATGTTAAGATCACACAAAAAGGAGTTTATTTATAAAACAGAGTTGGGTTCCAAACTCAGGTCATTATAAACAGGTTTGTTTCCTACAGGAGTATCTGATTGATCTCCTCAAGGTCCTGCAGGACATGAGACATTCTTCACTCGGCAGGATTGTCCCAGCATTACAGAACATCAGCATCCCCAAAACCCAGGCACTAAGTGGAAATAGTACCTTCTTGTCATTGCATCCATAAAACACCCATATAGCTCAAAACATTCCTTAGGGAGCAGTATCCCTCCCATAAGAACACTGATCTGGAGGGTAAATATTCAAGCAGTTGATCCCAATCCACTGAAACAAATGCTGTAATATGGATTCCAGGGTCTGTGGGTCCTCTAAGCCTGGGGTACCTCAGGAACTAGGGGAGATGAGACAGAGTGTCATGGGGGTTACCGCAGAGATTGTTACAAGCAGACAAGACTTAAGGGAGGCCAATCTTCCAAACAGAAAGAAGAGAAAGAAAAGGAGTGCCAGGCAGAAAGGATACCAGGAACAAAGGGCCAGGTGGGAAGAAATGGAGAAAGGCAGGGTCCAGACCACATGCACCTATCATGGCAAGCAGCTTGGACTCTGTCCTGAGGAGGTAATGGGGCGCCATCCAAGTCACCATGTGCTTTACTCATAAGTGCATTATTTTGCTTAATGAATGTTCACCAAAAGATTTGTCCTCCAGAGGCCCATTTGGGGATAGCATCTCTGGAGCCAGCCTATAAGGAAATAAATGCCATCAGGGGTGTTGATAGAATCAAATTGACCTGACTTATCTCCTATCTGTTTATACTGCGGGGACTGGCTTTGCTCTATCTGCCTAAGTCCATGGGTCAAGTTCAGAGGATGCTAAAACTTCCTTCAAAGCAGATAATGACTCCCCGTCCATCTCTCTTTCTGGAGTAGCTGAGCCTTGGGCTGCAAGGTTAATGGAGTAAATACTTGAAAGCCTATTCTCATAGTCTCTGGGGTGGACAGAGGAACTAGCTGCCCCTTTCAAAGGGACAACATTTATTCTCAGTGTAGGTGCCAGGGCAACAGTGGAAGATCCTCCAGGCACGCCTGGGTCCCAGTTCTCACATTGACATTCTCCAGATGTGTGAATTTGACCTTCCATTCTCTCACCTGCAAAATGGAGTTGTTAACACTCCCACGGGAAATTCAGAAGACTCTCTGATTAATGTAACACCTTATAACATCTTTAAAGATGTTTGAGTAAGCTGAAGCGAATAGAATGACAAAAGACTTTGATATACTTTGGATATTTGTCCCTGCCCAAATCTCATGTTGAAGTGTAATCCCCAATGCTGGAGGTGGGGCCTGGTGGAAGGTGTTTGGGGCCAGATCCCCCATGGCTTGGTGCTGTCTTTGTGATAGTGAGTTATAGTGAGATCTGGTCATTTAAAAGTGTATGGCACCTCCCCCTTGCTCCTGCTTTCCACCTGTGTTATTTTATTCACCTTCTGCCGTGAATAAAAGCTTCCTGAGGCCTCACCAGAAGCCATGTTTCCTGCACAGCCTGCAGAACCATGAACCAATTAAACCTCTTATCTTTATAAATTACCATCTCAGATATTTCTTTATAGCAACGCAAGAATGGCCTAACACAGACCTGCTGAAGCTCCCATTCTCCTGGGCTAATCAGAAGATCAGAAGATGCAGGGAAATTGATTAAATCAGAACCCTCCCTACACAAACTTCCCAACAATCCTCCAAACACGGAAATGAACATCTAATCATTCAGGGCCTGCCTCTGAGGAACTCATAGTAGCCTGGGAGAGCCACAAAGATAGCTCTGGAAGACAGTTCATATTATGACATCAATGTGACCTGAGTTGATGGAGCTTGGGAAGGGTTAAGGGATTCCCAGGTAGTTTTTGTTCCTTTTGTGTAAACCATGATGTCAGGCCTCTACAGACACAGGAACCCCAGCTCACTGGGATTCTCCCAGAGGTCTTGCAGAACCACCTTAAGTGTGATGAAGAGCTCTTCTCAATGATGATGAAAGCAACCTGTTCTTAAAAAGTATAAGAATCTGGCCAGGCGCAGTGGCTCACGCCTGTAATCCCAGCACTTTGGGAGGCCGAGGTGGGTGATCACCTGAGGTAAGGAGTTCAAGATCAGCTTGGCCAACATGGTGAAACTCCATCTCTACAAAAACAAAACAAAACAAAACACACACACACACACACACACACAATTAGCTGGGAGTGGTGGTGGGCGCCTGTAGTCCCAGCTACTCAGGAGGCTGAGACACAAGAATCGCTTGAACCTGAGAGGCCAAGGTTGCAGTGAGCCGAGATCACATCACTGCACTCCAGCCTGCATGGCAGAGTGAGACTCCATCTCAAAAAAAAAAAAGTATGAGGATCTAAGACATTTGGGGTGCTATTTTCACCCCACAGACACCCCCACCTTCCTCTCGGATACTGAAAGCTTGGCAAGTATAATCGCCTGACAGGTTCTTCCTACCCACTGCAAAAACAAAACCATTATATGTTGGTTTAGTTAACACATTTTTATGAAAAATAATCATATATTTGAAAACAAAAATATTTAGTGAGAAGAGTGGCATTGTTTTACATGCTTGCAAATGTCTTTAGAGCTTGGCTTAATAGAAAACTGCTCAGGCTGGGCGCAGTGGCTCACGCCTGTAATCCCAGCACTTGGGAGGCCGAGGCGGGCAGATCATGAGGTCAGGAGATCAAGACCATCCTGGCAAACATGGTGAAACCCCATCTGTATTAAAAATACAAAAAAATTAGCCGGACGTGGTGGTGGGTGCCTATAGTCCCAGCTACTCGGGAGGCTGAGGCAGGAAAATGGCGTGAACCTGGGAGGCGGAGCTTGCAGTGAGCAGAGATGGCGCCACTGTACTCCAGCGTGGGCCACAGAGTGAGACTCTGTCTCAAAAAAAGAAAAACAAAAAACAAATAGAAAACTGCTGAATTCCCGCATTTGCTTCTTCATTCAACCTGTTGCAATATCACACACCCACATAACTTCTGGAAATCTTCACTCTACACTTGTGAGAAAATGAGAATGAAAAAGGCAAATAATGTCTCAGTATTATTATGAGATATTGTTGTGCTTGCAGACTTTCTGCAAAGATCCCAGAGACCCCAGGAGACCCACGATCACACCCTGAGAGAGGCCATTCTAGAAGCAGTTGGGACTTTACCCAGAAGCCCACACTTCAGACACCCTTCCATAAGGGCTTCAACTGTCTTGATGCCATTCCAGCAGCAGAAGGTCTGTTCATTAGCAAAATGGATGGCTGAAATAATTGTCCATTGATCAAATGAGTGGTATTTTAGATACGTGCAGGGTTGTTCAAATACCTCTGCTCTTACACACACAGGACATAAAAACCTAGGGAATTTTGATGGGGTCTAGGTCTTAGGAGTCCGTCTGGTCTCAGGTTCAAGTTTCTGAGTAAGGATGCAGTTGTCTGATCCCAAATTGAAGGTTGTTCAAATCTTGTTCCTTAAATATTGTTTGCATCTTCCTTGAATGAAATCCCTTCCCCCTTTTCTTTGAGACAGAGTCTCACTCTGTTGCCCAGGCTGGAGTGCAGTGGTGCAATCTCAACTCACTACAGCCTCCACCCCTCAGCCTCCTAAGTAGCTGGGACTACAGGTGTGTGCCACCATGCCCAGCTATTTTTTGTATTTTTTTTTTAGAGATGGGCGTCTCACCATGTTGCCCAGGCTGGTCTCAAACTCCTGAGCTCAAGCGATCCTCCTGCCTCAGCCTCCCAAGGTACTGGGATTATAGGCATGAGCCACTGCACCCAGCCTGAACTAAATCTTTCAAGAGGGAAGCTTATTGAAATATGCAAAAGGTCAGGAGCTAGGCCTTCATTGAGCTCATAGAGAAGGTTATATGAGGCCGGGCGCGGTGGCTCAAGCCTTTAATCCCAGCACTTTGGGAGGCCGAGACGGGCGGATCACTAGGTCAGGAGATCGAGACCATCCTGGCTAACATGGTGAAACCCCGTCCCTACTAAAAATACAAAAAAATAGCCGGGCGTGGTGGCGGGTGCCTGTAGTCCCAGCTACTCAGGAGGCTGAGGCAGGAGAATGGCGTGAATCGGGGAGGCAGAGCTTGCAGTGAGCTGAGATCGCGCCACTGCACTCCAGCCTGGGCAATAGAGGGAGACTCAGTCTCAAAAACACAAAACAAAACAAAAAACAAACAAAAAGATCTACCTCGATTCTAAGTCTTAGAAGAACAACTTGCAGATTGAGTTGTTCTGCAATAAATGCTACCAAGTGCTTGTTTGTGATGCAAGGTCATCTCAATCACAAAGTGCATCTTCATCGCAAACGAGCACTTGGGCAGCAGGTCAAGATGACCTCTCATCCCAAAGAAGCACTTGGTAGCATTTATTCCTGTTTTGTTTCCAAATTTTAAAATAAACTTCATTGTGTGAATCAGAAATGAAAAAAATAACCTAACATTTAATGAGTATCTGGCACCCCTGCTGCCTTTTCCTGTTATGTTATTTATACAACTGCAATTGACAAGGAGTCAGCCCCCTTTAAACAGTGGTAATCACGTTTCCCTGTCCTAGACTGTGTGATCAAGAGAAGAGTCTGCTAGGGCATGGTGGCTCACGCCTGTAATCCCAGTACTTTGGGAGGCAGAGGCAGGCAGAACACTTGAGGTCAGGAGTTCGAGACCAGCCTGGCCAACATGGTGAAATCCCATCTGTATTAAAAATACAAAAATTAGCTGGGTGTGGTGGCTTACACCTCTAGTCCCAGCTACTCAGGAGGCTGAGGCAGAAGAATCACTTGAACCTGGGAGGCAGAGGTTGCAGTGAGCTGAGATCATGCCCCTGGGCGACAGAGTAAGACTGTTTCAAAAAAAAAAGAAGAGTCAGGGCCCAGATTTAAATCTACCTATTACCAGCTGTGTGACCTTGGGCAAGTCACCTTCTCTGAAACTATTTCTTTATCTGTGAAATGGGACAATAATATGAAACTCTACAGACTGCGGAGGCTATTGTGGAATAATCAAATTTAGTAAATACAGCACATCCAGTACAATTCTGGGCACTAGATAGGTAATCAGTAACGTTTCATTCTTCTCCCTCGGCCCATCCTCCCTTCCAGCAAACACACACACTCTGTTCCTTGGGGACCACACTCAACATCAGGGAGCAGCTAAAGCACAGGATTTTGAATCAGAGAACGAGGTTAGAGCTTTGCTTTGCTACTTCCCAGCTGGGTGGCATCAGGCAAGTCGTTTGGCCTCTCTGAGCCCGAGGTTTCTCATCTATAACATGGAAATTGTGTCCCTTCCCCTCCTCACAGCATTGCTCAAGAGAGAGAGCTTCAGATGGGCAATGGTAATAATGATCTAAAAGGATTTTTTTTTTTTTTTGAGATGGAGTTTCGCTGTTTTCACCCTGGGTAGAGTGCAATGGCACAATCTTGGCTCATGGCAACCTCCGCCTCTCAGGTTCAAGTGATTTTCCTGCCTCAGCCTCCTGAGTAGCCAGGACTACAGGCGCGTCACCATGCCAGGCCAATTTTTTTTGTATTTTTAGCAGAAACGGGGTTTTGCCATGTTAACCAGGCTTGTCTCAAACTCCTGACCTCAGGTGATCTGCCAGCTTCGGCTTCCCAAAGTGCTGGGATTACAGGTGTGAGCCACTGCACCTGGCCTAAAAGGATTTTTGAGAGGAATTTTCTAGTCTGGTTGGTTGCCTCTATTTCTCCCCTATGAGAAGAAGGGCTCCCGGGACTGAAAACACAGTCCTCTTTGTAGAGGTTCCAGATTTTCTACCTGGAACACCTGGTATGTAAATGAGCAGCATGTTAGCATGTTTTATATATATATATATAAAACCTCCCGATCTCTTCAAAGTCCACTTTCAGTTGTGGAATGGTATGTTGAGCCAGTGCCTGGGTCCAGTCCACGTTCTATTAATTCCTAGCTGTGGGACCCTGGGCAAGTTACTGAACCTCTCTCAGCCCATCTCTTTGCCTATAATATGGAGATAATACCTACTGATTCAGTTATCCTGAGTTTAGAAATAACAGTTGTATGGGCTGGACCCCAAAAAGATAGCAGTGACTCCATTTGGTGGATAGGGAAGGAGTTCAGTACATGACACCACAACATATGCTGCTCTGGCATATTGAGTATTTGAGTTAAAGCCACTTGAAAAACAGCAGATGCAAGAAGTGCACTCTTGATCCTCCTTCTTTTTCTAAAAAACAAGAGATGAGGCTGGACATGATGGCTCACGTCCTATAATCCCAGCACTTTGGGTGTGAGGCCAAGGTGGGTGGATCACTTGAGCCTGGGAGTTCAAAACCAGCCTGGGCAACATGGCAAAACCCCATCTCTACATGAAATACAAAAATTGGCCAGGCCTGGTGGCTCACGCCTATAATTCCAGCACTTTGGGAGGCTGAGGTGGGTGGATCACCTGAGGTCAAGATTTCGAGACCAGCCCAGCCAACATGGTGAAACCTCGTCTCTAGTAAAAATACAAACAAAATTAGCTGGGCGCTGTGGCATGCGCCTACTGTAGTCCCAGCTACTCCAGGAGGCTGAGGCAGGAGAATTGCTTGAACCCAGGAGGCGGAGGTTGTAGTGAGCCAAGATCAGGCTACTGCACTCCAGCCTGGGCGACAGAGTGAGACTCCATCTCAAAAAAAAAAAAAAAAAAAAGAAGTATTTAGGTTTTGCCAGTTCTCAGGGTCTTCATTTCCTTATGAGGGTTTCCACGTTGTGTAAAACTTGTATTAAATCTGTTTTTCTCCCCTTAATCTGTCTTATACCAAATTAATTCTCAAGCCCAGCCAAAGACCCTACGAGGGCAGAGGTAAAGTCTTGCTTCCCTTACAATGGCATTTGCTTAAAAGCTCCAGAAAATGTCCTGGCCTTTGTCACACTTCTGTGAACACAGTCAAGTCCTTTAAATCCTCTCAAGTCTCACGTTTGTAACCAAGGGCTCAGAGAAAGCCAAGTAAATCCTGACCTGCTCTCTAAGGAACCCAGAAGGTCTGAGATGCCCTGCCTAGGCCGCAGCCAAAGGCCAGATGGGCTTCCCGAGGCCTGGCCGGGAGGGCCTCAGATGTCAGCTTGACTGACCCCCTCCTTCTCCCCACAGGGGGAGGGCCCGGGGAAGGGCTTGACCAAGATCACGACGCGAGACGCTGGCGGAGCGCGGCCCCAGCTAGATCCACTCACTCACAGTCCTCGCTGCCGCCCTCGCCCCACTGCCCTCCTCAAGAGGGTTTTTTCCCAGGCCCCGCACCCTCACCCGGTGCGACCTGGACTCCCAGGGCGGGACCCGGGCGCACGCCTCTTCCTCCCACAGGGCGGCGTCGCCGCCGCTCCGGGTCTTTGTCCCCGCCTCCGAGACCCCCGCGCGCCCCCAGCACTTCCGGCCGCGGGAGCCCAGGGTTCGTGCGGGGTAGCGTCTCCCGCGGCCAGGTCGCCCCCTGCCGGGACCCGGGCGCGCTGCAGCCGCGGAGCCGGGTGCCCGCCCCTCTTACCGCCGGGGGCGGAGTCGCTGCCGCTTCGGGTCCCTGTCCCCGCCTCCAAGACCCCCGCGCGCCTCCTCCAGGCGAGCTGCGGGACGGGAAGGGTCCGGCCGCCGTGGGCCGCTGCCAGCCGCGGGGCTGCCAAGGGCCGCTGGCGAGAGGCGAGGGCTCCGAGTCTGGCGGCCGCTGATGGGAGGCGGAGGCCGGGCGGGCGAGCGCCGGCGCAGCGGCCACCATGGGAAACAAGCAGACCATCTTCACCGAAGAACAGCTAGACAACTACCAGGTGAGCTCGGCGCGCCCGGCCCCCAACGCTGGCCCCGCCGCCCCTCCCTTTTCTCGGTCAATGGCGGAGGCCTCCCGAGAGCCAGCTCTCCCGGGTTCAAACCCTGCCTCTGCCTTCAGCTTGCCGCGTGACCTTGGGCCGGTGACTTCCCCTCGCCGTGCCTCAGTTTCCCCAGCGGTGTAATAAGAGCTCTTTCCAGTTGGAAGAGCCTCTCAGGCTCGCCTCTGCCCAGCTACTCTCGCCGTAGGCAGGACCCGAACCCCTCCCAGCCACCCATTCCAGTGCCCACCTGGCCCCGAGAGGGAGTCAGTAAACTAGGCTGGACAGAGGACCACCCTCCCGGCTCCCTGCACCCCTAGTCCCAGGAAGGAGCCCAGGAGAGCGAGTCTCTGTAAAGCAGAAATGAGAGCTGGGGTCCTGTCTGGGCTAGGAGTGGGATGCGTCAGTCCCCACATGCAGTCTTCAGTTGGAACTGTCTTGTTTATCTGCTGGGGTTCTCTCCTTCTGACCCCAGCATGGAGATAACTGGAGCAAGAAAGCAAGCCTGGTACCAGCCTTCTAGGGCCACCTCTCCCAGCTCCCTTAGGCCCTCGGCAGCCACCTCCTTAGACCTTTCTAGGTTTTCCTGCCTCCAGAGCCAGCTTTCCAGATCTGGAATCCCAATACCATCCCACCTAGGTAGAAACTTCGCTGTGGTTGCAGGATGAAGCCCAAACCCTTGGCTTACCCAGAGCCCTGGCCAATTGCTCAGTTATCTCTGCAGCCTCAGTCTCCCCAGGTCCCTTCCCTGCTCTCTGCATGGCAGCCTTCCTAAACCCATTTGCAGTTGCTGCAGCTCACCAGGCTCATTCCTCCCTCCCTCTCTCCCTCTGCCCATGCCTTTTCCTGGGCCTGGATTCCTCTCCTCCCTCCAGATGATCTCTCTCACCCTTCAAGTCCCACATCTGATGCCTCTCCCCTGACTCCTCAGGTGGAGGAGGCAGGATTGTGTTGTGGCCTGTGTAACTGGGCAGGAGGAACACCAGCAGAGTCTCCATAGGCACTTGTTGCCTTCATCAGTGCTTACTTTGGCTGTGAAGGAAAGCAGGCGTGAAGTGTGGGTCCTCTGAAGTGGGTGAAGGTAAAACAAAGGCCCCTTCTCCTCCTAGAAGCCCTACTTGTCAGTAATGGATTTCTCAGCTCCCCAGGTGAGGCCCTGGGAAGGAAGAGGGGAGACACATTTATGAAGCACCTGCTGTGTACCAGGCACAGTAATTGATGCCTTCTATGCATCAACTCACTTGATCATCACAGTGAGGTAGATTATTAGCCCATTTTACAGAAGTGTAAACAGAGGCTGAGGAGCCATTCAGGGCTCACACAGGATTTCAAATCTTGACTCCCAGGCTCTCTTCTTCAGTTGAAAGTGGACTGGGCTGGGCCATGTGTGCTCTTTGTCCCCAAGGCACTCAGTCTCAGACACTCAGAGACAGACTCTCACCTCCAGTGTGTGGCCCTTGTGATAGAGGCAGGTGGTGGAGTGTGTTCTAGGGAAGGGCGCTAGTGGGCAGTCGGAGGCCAGCAGGGAAGGGGGCAAAGTCCAGAAATGATGCAGCACTTGAGCAGGCCTTGGGAAGATATGTGGAGTTTTGCCCAGTGGGGCCCAGAGGAGGCATTCCAGGTGGAGGGGACAGCTTGGATAAAGGCTTGAGAGTGGGCAGGTGCAAGCAGGCAAGCCATGCTCAGAAGTGAGGAGTAGCTTCAAGAGGGTGGGGAACCCGGGTTCCCACTCCAACCAGCCTGGCATTGGGTTACTCATCGGAGCCAGTCCCAGTGTTAGGTTCTGATCCTTTGCCAGAGCCTAGCTAGACCCTGCCAGGCGGGGTGGGAGAAATGAGTGCTGTGAAACCTGAGAGCCCCACATCTCCTTCCCTCTGGATCTCCAGCCAGCCACGTGCCAGCCAGGGCTGAGTGGGGGTGAGCCTGAGTTACAGCACCCTCTGTCCTAAGTGACCCCTAGGGTTTCTTGGGACCTCCCAGCCTGGCAGTCTAATCTTTCCCGGGCAGGGTGTACCCTCCTGGTTCCTGGTGCCACTGATTCCCAATGTTCAAGCTTCTGTCCAGACCACTCCTCTGCATTGTACAGCCATCCCCCAGACCCCTCAAACTCTAAAACAGGAGTCACAGCCTCCCCAACACCCACTGCTGCTCCTCCAGCGATTCCAACGCTCTGCTCTCCCTCAGCCCATGTTTTCAGTTAAGAACAAGGCCTGTTACTCAGCCTCCTTTGTGGCTCACCTGGAGGTCCCTTCCTCCATCCCCACAGCCAGGGCCCTGGGCTAGGTCTGCTCAGTCTCCTGCAAACTGTAGGTCTGACTGCTCCCTCCCACGCCCCTCCTGCCCATCCCCCTCCAGCCACCTGCCCTCTTAGTTCTTTCACTCTTCCTTCATCTCTTTCTTCCTCCTTCCTTCCTCTGTCTTTTTTTTTTTTTTTTTTTTTGAGACAGTCTCACTCGCTCTGTCACCCAGGCTGGAGTGCAGTGGTGTGATCTCGGCTCACGGCAACCTACGCATCCCAGCTCCACCTCCCAGGTTCAAGCAATTTTCCCTGCCTCAGCCTCCCAAGTAACTGGGATTACAGGCACCTGCCACCATGCCCGTCTAATTTTTGTATTTTTAGTAGAGACAGGGTTTTGCCGTGTTGACCAGGCTCAAACTCCTGACCTCAGGTGATCCACCCGCCTCGGCCTCCCAGAGTGTTGGGATTACAGGCATGAGCCACCGCGCCCGGCCTCCAGCCTCATTTCTTACTCCCTTTCCCTTTGTACCCCAAGTTTCAGGCACACTGAAGGGCTTCTGGCCAAGCCCTCCCTCACCTCTGGCCCTTGTTCTCCTGCTGCTCTCCCTTCTCCTTTGCTAACCTAGTCTGGCCCATGTATCTGTCCAGGCCAGGTCTCACCTCTTTGGGATGGGCTCCCTGACTCCCTCCCCACCAATTCATTCAGCTGGGAATACTCAGGGAACCTGACACATACACATCCCCAGTCCCTCTTGTGGCCACAGAATGGTTTATACTGGGCACCTCACTGTTTACACTCCATCTCCCTTCTTGTATGGCCCCTATCCAGGCACAGAGATGCTTGGAGGATGCTGTCAAATGAATGAACAAATATTTGTTAAGGCATGGCTCCAGGAGAGCAAAGAACTCTGCACAAGGATTCTGAAGCCCTAGATTCGAGTCAGCTGGGTAGTTGATGCTGTGGGCCTTAGCAAGCCACTGTTCCCTTCTGGGCCTAAGTGTCTCCACCTCTAAAATGGGAACAACTACTAACCTGGCTGTGCTCATGTCACAGGGCTCTTGTGGGAATCAACTAAGATCACTGGAGACTGACCTTGAGCTGTGTGATGGTCACCTGGGCAGTGCTGAGGCCTGAGCTGGCAGAGCTGGATGGAGAGCCATTTCCATTACAGCTGGGACGGCCCGTGGCTCGGCTCCTGATGGCTGGCACAGGCAGACCACGCATGTAGATGGGAGGCAGGCAGGCTACCTGAAACAAGTCACCCTTGAGTTGAGCTTTGGAGAAAGGAAAGGGTTTGGACAACCTGGAGAAAGAGGAGAGATGGGGAATAGGGTGAATAAGGCTCGGAGGCAGAACTCAACTTAACTGGGAAGACATCTAGGCTTCTACTGTGAAAGCCCAGCCTGTCCTGTTTTCTGCTGCCAAAGTTCTGAGGGTCCATCAATCCTGGGTTAGGCCCCCTCTCTGCCTCCCTCCTTTCCACTCCTCATGACCCAGACCTGAGTTGGGACCTTTGCCTGAAGACCTGTCGCTGTGTCCCTATGTACTGTCAGGAGCCAAGCAGTGATGGGGCACTTGCTCTCCAAAAGTATAAGAAAGGGTTCCTTCAGACATGGGGCTGTAGCTCCCAGGGCAACTGAGGATGTAGTGGTGGGCAGGGTCATTGGCGACTCCAGAGAAGGAAAAGACAGCAGAGCTACCGACTCTGGGGAGATGCCTTTGGGACCTTGGGTGGTGGATGGGGCTTTTGCATTGTTTCCTATCAGCTGGGGCCAATAGACTTTCTGTACCTTATCTCATTTCCTCTTCACACTGTCCCCTTCAGAGAGGCACTATTTCCACTCTACAGATGCAGAAACTGAGGCTCAGAAAGGAAAATGACTTGCCTAAGGGTCTGAAGCTAGACTAGAATTTAACTCTGACTACCAAACCTTTTCCCCTGCTACACTTCTAGGCCACCCTGAGTCCTGAGAAGCTTTTAAGAACACCTGCCATATTCACTCCCTGTGCACTGCCTTCCTGGAGTGAATCCCAGGGAAACAAGTCAACAGAAGAAAAAGTGAAACATCAGTTGATGAGCAGGTTCATGGCAGCTTTGTCAGTGATGTTAAAACCAAGAAACAGGTATTACTAAATGTTCAGAAAGAGAAGAAAGGTTAAGACTAGGCAGGGGCTATGCCCTCACTGAGATACTCTGCAGCCACTGAAATAACGTAACTGCTGTGGAAGGCATATGTGGAAAAATCTGATCACTTATCCCACAAGCCTGTATTAAGCACCTGCTGTGTGTAAGTATAGGAATACACAGCAGATGCAGGACATGGAGTGGTTGGTGTACAGTGGTCATGGCTCTGTAGTCATAGGCAGTGGTCAAGAAGCACAGAGGATCTTTTCTTGCCTCTGCTTCCTTGCCAGTGGGGGCCCCAAGCTCTACTCCCATTTAAAAGAAAAAAAGAAGGCCAGGCGCAGTGGTTTATGCCTGTAATCCCAGCACTTTGGGAAGCCGAGGCGGATGGATCTCCTGAGGTCAGAAGTTCGAGACCAGCCTGACCAATATGGTGAAACCCTATCTCTACTAAGAATACAAAAATTAGCCAGGTGTGGTGGCGCATGCCTGTAATCCCCGCTACTCGGAAGGCTGAGAAAGGAGAATCACTTGAACCCAGGAGGCAGAGGTTACAGTGAGCTCAGATCATGCCACTGCACTCCAGCCTGGGCAACACAGCGAGACTCCGTCTCAAAAAAAAAAAAAGAAAAAAAAGAAAAGGGAGAAAAAGGAAACACAGAGGCCTGAGTTCCATTCCCAGCCCTCCTGGGCTGTGTGTGCAACTTAGGGCAAGCTACTCAACTTTGCTGAGTCTCAAGTTACCCATCTTTAAACTAGAGAGATAATGCCTGCCCCCATTGGCTAATGATAAGGATTAAGCAAAATTGAATATTCAGAGCCCCAGGTGCCAGATGCATGGTACATCATGTACTGGCTGTGATGTGATTTTCAGCCTGGGCTGCATGTTGGAACCACCTGAGTGGGTTTGAAAACTACTGATGCCTGGGTTCACCGTTGGGGATTTCTCTATAATTTGTCTGGGGTCTGCTGAGAGGTGGAGGACACAGGTATCTTAAACAGCCCCCCCAGGTGATTCTGCTCTAGAGCAGACGTCCTCACACTTCAACATGTATCACTATCATTGGGAGGGTTTTTTAAAATGCAGATCCCTGGGCCCCACCCACAGAGTTTCTGATTAAAGAGATCTGGAGTGGAGCCTGAGAATCTGCATTTTCACCAAGTTCCCAGTGAGGCTGATGCTGCTGGTCCAGGAGCCACAGCCTGAGGACCATTGATGTAGGGAGGTGTAAGTAATTGTGACAGGGAGCAGGGTTATAGGGGAAGTGTTTGCATCTTTTGCCAGTAGAACCCTTGAATCAGGACCTGGATAGTTCCTTTCCAACACATGGGATAGGAGAGAGGAGAGGGGAGGGAAAGGAGGACACAGATCAGCGGGGAAGAGAGCAGGAGCTGGGATCTCTCCCCATTCCCAGTTCCGCTGACTGCCTCCTCCAGGCTAGGTGGGAGAGCCCTGGCCCTTCTCACTGGGCACCTTAGACTATGGAAATGGCCCTGGGGTGCAGGGAAGTCCACATTCTGGAGTTTCTGGAGTTTGCTGAGAAATCAGCCCACCCTGTCTCCAGCCAGTCTGTGCCTGAGGCCTGCTAAGTAGGGAGTGTTCTGTCTGTGCTGGGTGAGGAGTAAGGGCACTGCTTCCCCAGCCTGAGCCTTTCTGGGCTCCTACAGAGAAGCCATTGTCAAAAGCAAAGCTGAGACCCCCAGGAGAACCCCCTGTGTTTCCAAGGAGGCAGCATGGAGCCTTAGTCTAACCCCCAGGGAGCAGCAGCTTAGAACAGACTTGTTGGGCCAAATGGGGCCTGGAAATTCCTGCCGACTCTTGCCTCTTCAGCTCTCCTGAAAACACCCAGTGGAAACCCCAGATGTTGTGTGCATCCTGCAGGCGTCCTCTCTTTGGCCCTCTCAACACACAATCCAATTGCCCTGATGTCTAGTAGCTTCAGGTCTCATTCAGAGCAAGCCTGGCTGTTTGCAGGCCTGAGTTTCAGCCATTCACTCCTCATCAGAGCCGGCTCTGGTCAGCTTATGGCCCCAGGAGGCCCTGCAGGCTCTGGGCTCTACAGACCTAGGAGGCCTTCTTCCTTCATGTTGTAACAGTGAACAAAGGTGGAGGAGCTAAACAGCAAGGGAGGTGCACAAAAGCCCTTCATGGCTGGGCATTTTACAAAGTGCTGGGTCCTTTTCACCTCCATACTTTTCACCAAGGCCTGGCATAGTGGCCATTGTCACTGACTCCCAGTGGTTGATACTCACCTTGGGTAGGCCACGCTGTGGATGGAGGCGGGTCATCTAGACAGACAGGACCCCTCTGAGATGAGTTTGTCATCTGGATGGCCCTAGGAGCCAAGTGCTGCCCCCACCTGGAGTAATGCTCACCTGGGAGTCCCCAGCAGTGCCTACCTTCACCTCTACCCCGGATGCTACCTGGTACCCTGCCCACCTTTCTCCTTCCCATATCTCCCTGGCCTCTTCACTCCCTTCCCTGGGTGACCTCATCCCTTTCTGGCTTCAGACACCAGGTACATACTGATGCTTCCCCAGTCTATGTGCCTGGAACTCTCAGTCTCTGAGCCTGGGACTGCACAACCCCCCTAGCACCATGCTCAGGGCTACAGTGAGGATGGCACCCCATGCAGCTACACGAGGTGGCCCTGTGGGTCCTCATTCGGAGTTGTCCCCCAGCCACTTCCTCATCATCCCCCAGTGTATCCCACTGGCACTCAAATCAGCCACGCACACCTGTGAGCATTCATCTTCCTCCTAAATGTGCACCCTAAAGCATGCTATAGCCCCCGACCATGCACTAAGCTCCTTAGGCCTAGCCCAGGATGGACAAAGGTTTTGGGAGGCATTTTCTGTACCTACTAGAACCAACTTTCCCCAGTGGGTGAGGGTGGGGTGGGGAGGGGTAGTAGTGACTCTTCTGCCCCCAGTCCGCGGCTATCCCCTGTGAGCCCTGTGGCATCGAGGCCTCCGAGAAAAAAAGGGGCCTGGGAATCACACACTGACAATGTGTTTTCCCTCGACAGGACTGCACCTTCTTCAATAAGAAGGACATCCTCAAGTAAGTGTGGCTTCTCGTTCACCCTGTTGGGACCGGGACTGGGGCCGGGGTGAGGCTGGGGCACCCCACATGGGCTGGCTGTGCTAGCTGGGGCTGAGGCGGAGCGTTGGCATCTGTCAGGAAGCACATTCAGGTCCCCACCCCGCCCCTGGGCTGCTATGGAGTTAGAGCTTCCCACTCCTCCCAGGGCCCAGATCCTCCTGCTGGGGAATGAACATCTACTCACTACATGCTGAGCTTTCGGGTGGGTGGTTTCAGGCACATTCTTATTTAATCCTCATTGTGACCTTATAACAAGAGAATCCATTTAACCCCATTTTACAGATGGAGCTTAGCAACTTGGCTAAAGTCACAGAGGCAGGGACTCAAGACCCAGCCTCTAACTCCAGGTCCCTTGCTATTTCACTGCATCCTGGGTCCTGGTATAGGAGGGAGTCCCTTTCTGTTGTTAGACAGGGGTCCCTAAGGGCCCTTTGGCTCTAGCTTTGATGTTCTTCCACTCCTGGGATGTCTAAAAGTTGAGGGCATGCCCATCACCCCTGAGCTATTCATCAGGGCGCTGCTTCTTCCCAGGACAGCCCTTCTCCTTGGTGTTGGTGGGGATGGGGGTGGATCTGGATGGCAAAGATGAAGGGGATTGGCAGCCTCAGAAACCCAGGACCAGACGGTGAGCAGGAATCACTGAATACCAAGAAACCTGCCCCATGGGCCTCAGTAGGCCCCTCTGCCTGGGCTATCAGGTGGCACGAAAAGCCAGCGAAGTCCCGGGATCACTTCCCCTGGAGATCGACGGTCAGGCTGGGACCAGAGCCCATTGCAACTTCCCAAGAGAGCTGTGCTGCGGCTTGTCACTGCCCTAACCACTCTGCTCATTCAGTCAGTGCCTCTCGGCTTTCCTCTCTACCCAGGCTATTCCAACCTGTACCCTGCATGGGCAGGGGCCACCCCACTTCCACCACCTTAGAAAGTCTGGGCAAGGGGCAAAGCCCCCAGGCCTGGCATCAGTAGACCTGGGCTCTACTCCCACATCTCAGTTCTATGGCCTTGGGCAACCATTTGACCTTCCCTGAGCCTCAGTTTTCTTCTGTATAATAGGGATAGTGGGCCGGGCGCGGTGGCTCAAGCCTGTAATCCCAGCACTTTGGGAGGCCGAGATGGGTGGATCACGAGGTCAGGAGATCAAGACCATCCTGGTTAACACGGTGAAACCCCGTCTCTACTAAAAATACAAAAACTAGCCGGGCGAGGTGGCGGGCGCCTGTAGTCCCAGCTACTCGGGAGGCTGAGGCAGGAGAATGGCGTAAACCCGGGAGGCGGAGCTTGCAGTGAGCTGAGATCTGGCCACTGCACTCCAGTCCGGGCGACAGAGTGAGACTCCGCCTCAAAAAAAAAAAAAAAAAAAAAAAAAAAAAAATAGGGATAGTGAAACCTACCCTCATAGCATTGCCGAGAGGCAGCAACACTGGGGTATAGTGTTTGATAGGTGGGATTTGCCCTGTAGCTTGAGACATGTCAGGGGTGAGGTCCCCATTTGGACAGCATGGCTTTCAGTATTGGAATAACAAAGCTGTCACCCCTAGCATTCTTGTGGCACCTTTTACCTTTCAGAGTTCTTGGCATGGAGCCTCATTTGAGCCTCACAGGGAGCTTCGGATCCCCTGCATTTGTAGATGCCAAGCCCAGGCTGCCTGTCTTCTGAGGCCCACCATCATTTTCATTCTGGCAACAAAAGTGCCTTGCCCCGGCCTTTGCACTGACTGTCACCACTCCCTGGAGTGTCCTCCTCTCCTCTGCCCACAGCATTGTTGTGCATCCTTCCAGACCCAACTCCAGAGTCATCCCCTTTATAAGCACCCCAACATCCTGCCACCCTAGTGCTCCCCCAGCTGCTCTAACAGCCTGTTAGGGGTTCTTTGGGTTTCTGGGCCCAGGTGCCCAGCTCCCCCCAGACTTGCTATCAGGCAGGACTAATGGGGAGCATGGTACCTGTTAGCCACCACTGACCATATGAAGAGTGCGTGGGTGAAAGACAGGATTGGCTGAGGGAGAACATTCCAGGCTAGGGAGCAGCAGAGGTGAGACACAGGCCAGCTTTTCCCACTCCCACTCCCACTCCCACTCCCACTCCCATCCTCCAGTGGTCTCACTGAGAGCAGCAAAGTTGCCTGTGTGGGGAAGAGGAGAGAGGAGCTCGAAGGCCAGTCCAGGAATCAGATCCAATATCATGGGCCTTTGGTGGTGGTTTTAGTCCATTCACATGCTGCTATAAAGAACTGCCTGAGACTGGGTAATTTATAAAGGAAAGAGTTTTAATTGATTCACAATTCTACATGGCTGGGGAGGCCTCAGAAAACTTACAATCATGGCAGAAGGGGAGGCAAACACGTCCTTCCTCATATGGCGGCAGGAGAGAAAAGTGCCGGGCAAAGGGGAGAAGCCGCTTATAAAACCATTAGATCTTGTGAGAATCACTATCATGAGAACAGCATGCCCCCATGATTCAATTATCTCCCACCAGGTCCCTCCCATGACATGTGGGGATTATGGGAACTACAATTCATTCAAGATGAGATTTGGGTAGGGACACAGCCAAACCATATTAGGGGTATCCCTTGCCCCTTGGAAAATGAGGAGCTCCAGGCAGGTGAGAGGACTTGGGGAGGGGTTTTCTGGCTCCCCACAGCCCTGGCCTGCACACCTCTGCACGCATCAGCACCCTAGGCTCTGTAACTCAACACCAGAGCAAAACCCAAGCCTGAGGCCCTGTCTGCAGCTCTGGGATGACATTGCTTGCAGGAGCTGTTTTCTCACAGGGCCCTGTGTCCAGGAGGGCTGGGTGACGGTGTTATTAAACATGAAAAGAGCTACCTGGAGTTTTGCTGCCCACCTGTCCACCCTCAGGGAAGGGTAGTAAGACAAGGCAGGATTCAGGATTGCCTGTCCCTGGAGAGACCAGGCATGGCCATGATGGCTCAATTCCAGTTTCAGCCCCTTCACTTTTCTCCAGCCTTCTCTGTGGAGAGGCCAGATGACTGACTGCCCCTCCAGGAAAGCCCTCTCCACTGTTCACATCTCAGGTCAGGGTGACACAGCTGAGGCCTGGAGCCCAGAGAGGGCAAGGTCAGCTGCAGAGCCAGGCAGTCCAGCCCCAGGCCTTGCTCATCTTCCCTGCTCCCAACGGCCTTTCAGGGCTGCTACTCCCCACCCCCACCAGGATGGTTTTCTTGGTAAGCTGCTCCCTGAGTACTGATCAGATGGCGAGGAGGAAACTTGAGCAGGAGGTGTTTCTTTGCAGGTTGGGGCCCAGCTCTCTGGCAGCTTTGGGGCAGTGATACCGAGTCACAGATAGCCCGCCTCCAATTCTCCTTCCCTCTGCCCTGCCCGCACCCAGGTAGATCCGATTGCTCCCCAGGACACAGCTCCTCCATTCCCACACTGAGCCCGAGTGGGCAGCCCACCCTGTTCAGTCACCTTGCTTTCCATAGGTAAGAGCTTAGCACTTCGACTTCCCTTGTCCCCTAATTTAGGTTGTGCTCTTTAATCAGCAGGACAGTAGTCCTTGTCCCCTTGGTACACAGAGAGGCCCACCCAGCCAGCACCCCAAAGTGTTTGTCTACTTGTTCTTTTATTGTTTATTTTCTCAACCTTTTAAAAGCTTTGTGCAACCTGTTTTAATTACTTACTACACACATAAGTAATGACTATAGAAAAATTAGAAAATGAAGCCAGTCAAGAGAAGACAAAAAAATATTACCTGTAAGCGTATGACCCAGAAATAGTGGCTGTTAACCTTTTGGTATATATTATGCCAGTGTTTTTCTTTTGTATGTGTTTATCAAAAAGTCAGATCATGGTTGGGTATGGTGGCTCACACCTGTAATCCTAGCACTTTGAGAGGCCGAGGTAGGTGGATTACATGAACTCAGGGGTTTGTGACCAGCCTGGCCAACATGGTGAGACCCCTGTCTCTAAAAAAAAAAAAATACAAAAGTTAGCCAGGTGTGGTGGTGTGTGCCTGTAGTCCCAGCTTGGCGCCTGTCCGAATAGTCAAATTCTTAGAAACAGAAAGTAGAATAGTGGTTGCCAGGGGCTGAGAGGAGGGGGAATGGGGAGTTATTGTTTGATTAGTATAGAGTTTCAGTTTTAGAAGAAGGAGAGAGTTCTGGAGGTGGACCAGTGGTGGTGATGGTCGCATAATAATGTGAACATATTTAATGCCACTGAACTGTACCCATCAAGATGTTGAAGATGGTACACTTTATGGCATGTGCATTTTACCACAATTCAGAAAAACTAATAATTAAGATGGTAAATTTTATGTTTTTTAAAATAATAATAATAATAATTATTATTATTATTATTATTTGAGACAGACTTTTGTTCTGTCGCCCAGGCTGGAGTGCAGTGGCTCAATCTCAGCTCACTGCAAGCCCCGCCTCCCAGATTCACGCCATTCTCCTGCCTCAGCCTCCCGAGTGCCATACCTGGCTAATTTTTTTTTTTGTATTTTTAGTAGAGATGGGTTTCACCATGTTAGCCAGGATGGTCTCGATCTCCTGGCCTCGTGATCCACCCGCCTCGGCCTCCCAAAGTGTTGGGATTATAGGCGTGAGCCACGGCGCCCGGCCTATGTTATTTTATCACAATTTTTTTTTTTTGAGACGGAGTCTGGCTCTGTCGCCCAGGCTGGAGTGCAGTGGCGCGATCTCTGCCTCCTGGGTTCAAGCGATTCTCCTGCCTCAGCCTCCTGAGTAGCTGGGATTATAGGCATGTGCCACCAGGCCAGGCTATTTTTTGTGTTTTTAGTAGAGATGAGTTTCACCATGTTGGTCAGGCTGGTCTCAAACTCCTGACCTCATGATCTGCCCGCCTTGGCCTCCCAAAGTGCTGGGATTACAGGCGTGAGCCACTGTGCCCGGCCATTTATCACAATTTTTAAAGTTAAAAAAAGGCAAGAAAAAAGATCTTACTGTCCCCTTAGTACCCAAGATAATCACTAACATTGTAGTGACCAGCCTTCCTTTTAGTCTTTCTTTTTGTAGGTATATAAATGTATACAAGCTTTTTTTTTTTTTAAATGGGATTATACTGTGCAGTCTGCTTTTTTCATTTAACATCTTGCAAACAACTTTCAATGTCATTAGATATTCTGATATAGTATTTTAAATGGCTGCATTTAATGGATATTTCTTAATTCGTGTAGTTGAACATTTAGATTTCCAACTTTCCACGATTTTAATTTGTACTTCCGTGAATATTCTTGTGGTACCATTCACATAACTGCACATGTCTGGGTATTTCCAACAAATTGCCTGATCAAAGATATGGATATTTTTAAGACTTTAGCTTTTTCCCCCCACTGCTATTATATGCTTTTTGTCTTCTGACCCCAGATCATTCATTGAATAACCCAAGAATCTGAAGCTCAGCTGCCTGTAAGGGGGGCCAACATGCACTGTAAATAAATGAAGCTGTCTAGTTGGGTGGGAACTCTTTGGAATGGATACTTGCAGAAATAGCTGCTCCTTAACCCCAGCTGGTTATTGCCTTGGGGGACTTTAGACCATCTTGATGAAGAAACCTAGGTTTATAGTGTAAGATCTTTCAATCTGTATATGTTGGCAACAAAATTCTAAATTTATTATTTTGACATAATTTAATTATTTTAAAATGCTATGTGAAAACTAGGCATGAATGTGGATTGCTGGTTTGTGACTTTCAGAGGAATTAATGTTTCCCCCACTGATTTCAAATGCTGTGTCATGGGCTCATTCTCATTTATGTTGGTATCTACCACTTCTAGTCTGCCTTGTAAATGCCAGTGTCTATTTCATACATTGTCCTTATTATAGCTTTAAACTGTTTTAATACCTGATAGAGACAAATGTTTCCCCCGTTTCTCTTTCTTCAGGGTTCCCCTGCAACACTCCTACATTTATTCTTCTAAACAAGCTTTTTTTTTTTTTTTTTTGCCAGTAGCTTGAAGAAACACTTAACCAAACAAACTTTTGAATCGGTCTGGTTAGATCCCAAATAGATCATTTGCAGATTTTGATTAGGACTGTATTCATTTTATAGAAGAATGAACAGAGCATTGTCATCATTACGGCATTAAGTCTTTCCAATCAGGAATGTACAATAGTTGGCCGGGCGCGGTGGCTCAAGCCTGTAATCCCAGCACTTTGGGAGGCCGAGACGGGCGGATCACGAGGTCAAGAGATCGAGACCATCCTGGCTAACACGGTGAAACCCCGTCTCTACTAAAAAAAATACAAAAAATTAGCCGGGCAAGATGGCGGGCGCCTGTAGTCCTAGCTACTCGGGAGGCTGAGGCGAGAGAATGGCGTAAACCCAGGAGGCGGAGCTTGCAGTGAGCTGAGATCCGGCCACTGCACTCCAGCCTGGGCGACAGAGCGAGACTCCGTCTCAAAAAAAAAAAAAAAAAAAAAAAAAAAGGAATGTACAATAGTTGTCTAACTACCTAAAATATTTTTATATCTTTTGTTAAACTGTCGTGTTTTTTTTGATACTTCAAAATTAGTGCATTTTGCACCAATTTTATACTTAGTTGTTTTTGTTTTTTCGGTTCTTTTAAATTGTGAATTTAACTTTTTTTTTAATTAAAAATAAAATATAGAAACAGTCTCACTGTGTTGCCCAGGCTGGTCTCAAACTCCTGGCCTCAAGCAATCCTTTCCCCTTGGCCTCCCAAAGCACTGGAATTACAGGCATGAGCCACTGCACTCAGCCAAATCCTATTTTTGAAAAGGCTAATGATGTTGATACATAATAGAAAAACTGTTGTGTAGAAAGGCTTCTGAACTCTATTTCAAATAGTCTCTAAGCTAATTATTTTTGGTTTTCCAGTAAATGATAACGTGCCTCCTCTCCAATATTTAAGTGTACTGTTTTACTGTTTTACCTAATTAGTTTTAACTAATTACATTCCTCCCTCAGTATCTGCAGGGGATAGGTTCTAGGACCTCCCAAGGATACCAAAAACTGCAAATGCTTAAGTCCTTGATATAAAATGGCATAGTATTTGCATATAGCCTATGCACATCCTTCTGTATAATTTTTTTTTTTTTTTTAGGCAGGATCTCTGTCCCCTAGGCTGGAGTGCAGTGGTGCGATCATGGCTCACTGCAGCCTCAAACTCCTGGGCTCAAGTGGTCCTCCCACCTCTGCCTTCCGAGTAGTTGGGACTATAGGCACATGCCACCATGCCTGACTAATTTATATATATATAAATATTTTGTAGAGACAAGGGTCACACTGTTTTGCCCAAGCTGGTCTCAAAACTCCTGGGCTCAAGTGATAGGCTCACCTCGGCCTCCCAAAGTGCTGGGATTACAGGCATAAGCCACCATGCCCAGCCCCTCCTATATACTTTAATTCGGCACCTCCTGTACACTTTAAATCATTACATTACTTATAATACCTGTGTAAAGGGTTGCTATACTGTATTAAGGAAAAATGACAAGAAAAAAACTATACATGTTTAGTATAGATGCAATTTTTTTTTTTTTCAAATATTTTCCGTCTTCAGTTGACTCACAATGCAGAACTCATGGACCTGGATGGCCAATAGTAGATTGATTCGTGCTCCTGGGGGGAAATGTTATGTAATAATGGTGATTATAGGCATCCCACATTGACGGGTATATCCCCAGTATATACAAAAATTAGCTGGGCGTGGTGGTGGGCACCTATAGTCCCAGCTACTCAGGAGGTTGAGGCAGGAGAATTGCTTGAACCCAGGAGATGGAGGCTGCAGTGAGCCGAGATTGAGCCACTGCACTCCAGCCTGGGTGACAGTGCGAGACTCAAAAAAAAAAAAAAAAAGAGAGAGAGAGAAAGAGATACCCTTTTGTTTCTGCTCCTAAGCAGAAACTCCTTTTGTTTCTGTTTTACTAAGAATTTTAAGTTTTTTTTTTTTTATTGACAAAATATCATATACTTTAAAATACTTTTGACCAGGTGCAGTGGCTCATGCTTGTAATCTCAGCGCTTTGAGAGGGCGATGTGGCAGATCACTTGAGGTAAGGAGTTCGAGACCAGCCTGGCCAGCATGACGAAACCCCATCTCTACTAAAAATATAAAAAAATCAGCCAGGTATGGTCGCATGCCCCTGTAATCCCAGCTACTTGGGAGGTCGAGGCACAAGAATCACTTGAACCCAAGAGGCAGAGGTTGCAGTGAGCCAAGATGGTGCCACTGCACTCCAGCCTGGGTGACAGAGTGAGACTCTGTCTCAAAAAAACAAAAATATTTTAAATTTTTATTAATAAATACTTCTTAAATTTCAAATAATTGAGAAGTAGGTGAAATAACAAGTAAAAGTTAGCCTCCTTCTTTTCACAACTGTCTACTCCCACCTCACAGGGACTATCAGTGTAAACATGTAGTATATAACTTCTCAGATATTTTTCTGTATCCACACATACAGTTATAAATGCATCTATCAAATTGGTCAAAATGTTTTTTGCTTAATATGATTTGTAGTCACAGATTTCCAAATATTGAACTATCTTTGCATTCTGGAAGAAATCCTACTTGGTTCTAACATACTATTCTTTTAAAGTCTTGGACTTGATTTACCAGTATGTTATTTTTCTTTCTCTACTTATTATTATTATTTTTTCTAGATACAGGGTCTCTGTTGCCCAGGCTGGAGATCCTCCTCCTTGAGCCTCCTGAAGTAGCTAGGACTGCTGATGCATATCACCACATCCACCTAATTTTTATTATTATTATTTTTTGTGTGTAGAGACATGGTCTCACTACGTTGCCCAGGCTGGTCTCAAGCTCCTGGCTTCATGCAATTCTCTCACCTTGGCCTCCCAAAGCACATTTAGATTACAGTCATAAGCCACTGTGCCTGGCCCCTAGTATGTTATTTTATAAGACTTTTTCATCTATATATGCAAGTACCATTGGTCCATTCTGGATGCTACATATTAGGTTCTTGTATCAGCATTCTTGTTAACTTTGTAAAATAAAGTGAGGGCTTTCACATTTCTTGCCTCATACTCTGTAGCAGTTCAAGTAGCATAAGTATGGTTTCTGGTCCTGATGTTACGGTAGGACGAATATATAACTCTTCTTGAACTCAGTGTCCTTTATTGGGGGAGAGGTGACAGAGATGTGGTTCTTTGACGATGCTTAGAGTTTCTTTCACAGTGATTTGGGTTTTCAAATTCTCCTTGGATTTTTCTTTAAAGAAAAATTCCAATGTGATTTTAGTTATTGTTTTAGAACAGATCTGTGTCCCAGCTGGCCTTTCCACCCCAGAAGATACCTCCTCAACCCCGCCAAGCACCCATAGCCTCTCTCCCTAGTCCACCCCTTCCAGGGAGTCTCTGACATGGCAGGCAGTATGCTAAAAGTTGCCAGTTGAAGGCCAGTGGTTTTACGCACATCCAGGGGTGAGAACAGTAGAACAGCCCCTGCTTTACTGATAGGGAACTTATCCTCCAGTGGATTAACCCCCTTACTCACACTGCTAGTGAGAGGTGTAGGCGGGGCTCCAACCTCAGCCTGACTTCATGCTCCTGCCGCAGCCATCCCACAAAACTTCGGAGGTGATGGCCAACCCCCAGAAACACTCCAATATCATACCCCGACATATGGGGTAGGGTCAAGGTCAAGTGGGAAATGTAACAGTTGGAAGCACAATGGATATGTCAAAGTACCAGAGGCATGAATTATGAAAGAAGATGCATGAATTTTGAAACAAGTGGTTATTCCTTATTTGGGAACAGTGTAAAAAAAAAAAAGTTTTCCTCTACACAAGAAATAGGAGCAAAGAAAGTCCTTGAGTGCCCTCTTGTGGAGAGTCTCAGCTTGATCCCAGCACCCTGGCATTTGTTGAGCCTCCTCCCACCCAAAGTACAAGTTTAGGGGTTTTCCCCTCCAGCTCTGTCTCCAAGTCTTGGCACATCCTTGTGATTTCAGGCCCTTTTTAGGGATGTGTGACTAGCAAAGTGGGCATGTGGCATTTTATCGTTTATTTGCCCTGGACAGGCTCTGAACCAGGGGATGATGTGCTTACCAGGGCTTGACTTGCAGGGAGAAGCCAAGTGGTTGGAGTCCAGAGGTCCTGGGTTCAAGTCCTGTTTCTACTGTTCATTGGCTTTGTAGGATGCAGCCCTTGATTCTTGAGCCTCAGTTTTCACCACCTGAAAATGGGAGACTAATACCTACCTCTCAGGGTGATGTGGGGATTAAAATGAGTAAAGCAATCCACAGAGACTCGTTCAGGACCTGGCACAGAATAAGCACTTGCTAAACAATAGCTGGTGTTATTATCTGTTTGAGCTGGGTAAGTAGTCAGGTGCCTTGCTAAGGACAGCTAGGCAGCAGCACCACAATAATTGGTAGAACCCAAGGGAAGGGTGGGTGGCTGTGCTGAGTGGCTTGTGAAATAAAGTGAGGGCTTTCACATTTCTTGCCTCATACTCTGGAGCAGCTCAAGTAGCATAAGTATGGTTTCTGGTCCTGATGTTATGGTAGGACTAATGTATAACTCTTCTTGAACTCAGTGCTATGCTGAATGTGCTGAAAGGTGGGCCTGGGGTGTGTCACAAGGTCAAGCCACTTAAAAGGAGACCTGGGCTGATCTGGCTTTGGGGGTGGCAGGGCCAGCCCAAGCCCGGGAGATACAGGATCATACCTAATCCATTCGCCAGCAGCCTAGGGCTTCACCTTAGGCGGGTTACCTACCTCAGCCCCCAGTCAGTGCCCCTTACGCTTGTCCCACCCATGGCAGCACTTAATGGACACAATTTTTGTTTTTAGAGATAGGGTCTCACTCTGTTGCCCAGGCTGGAATGCAGTGGGGCAATCATAGCTCACTGCAGCCTCCACTTCCTGGGCTCAAGCTCAAGTGATCCTCTAGCCTCAGCCTCCCAAGTAGCTAGGACTGAGCCACAATATCCAACTAATTTTTTTTTTTTTTTCATTTTTGTAGAGACAGGCTATGTTGCCTAGGCTGGTCTCAAACTCTGGGCCTCAAGTGGTCCTCCCACCTTAGCCTCCCAAAACACTGGGATTACAGGCATAGGCCACCATACCCAGCTCACAATTTCATCTGAATACAATTTGTACCTGTCTTGGGATGGGGGGCTATTCTCTGGGGTGACAGGGACCTGGACAAGTGACATAGGGCAAAGAAAGACTGAATGATGGGGCAGGGGGCGGAGAGGAAGGGAGCTTCCAAGTGAGACAGTGCCAGGATGCCTTACACCTTTGAGGTTCCATACAGCTTGTTGAGGTGGGCTTGCTTTCCTGGAGGCTGGAACAGGAACTAGGGACCTGACCCATCGGTGAGGAGGGAGGGCCAGGCCCACCAGCGTAGCGGGCTGGGTCTCGATGGCTCCCAGCTAGAGAGGTTATGAGTGGCCCATTTACAGGGGCTTTCTGAGGGTGTGAGGACTGCTGAGAGCTCTCCCAGAGAGACCCAACCCTCAGGGCCTAAGTTGGGGTGATGGGGCCATGAAGTGGGCCCAAGCTTTGATGGATCCCCAGGAGTATCCGCAGGAAGAGTGGCTAAGAGTTTCTGCTTGGATTTACCATCTTGGGCTCAACCCATGGCCCTTGATGCTCCCTAGTTATGTGGCCTTAGACAATCACTCTTAACCTCTTCAGCACTCGGTTTGCTGAGCAGTAAACTGGGGTCAGGATGCATCTGTCTGCACAGTGATGTGGAGGAGGATTAAATTAGGTAGTGTGTTCATTGCTTAGCACAGTATCCCGAGCATAGAAAACCCTTATGAGAGCCCAAAGGAGAAAAAATTAGAAGACTTGGATGCAGGCCCAAGGAGTGATGGTGGTGGTGCTGATGGGGTGGGTGTGGTGGAAATAGGGTGGCCTGGACACGATCTGGTTATCAGTACAGAGATCTGGGCCGAACTCACCTCCCTCCCAACTTCATACCCTGTGGGCAGAGCAGAGAGCCTCCCATTGGCCCTCACCTGGTCCTGGCTGAGGATGGTCTGCAGAGGCACAGGCCTAGGCAGGGCAGCATTGGGCCACTGGGACTTAGGGATGGCACCCCCTCCAGCACTTTTCCTCTGCTTTCCTCCAAGGCTGCATTCACGATTCTACGAGCTGGCCCCCAACCTCGTCCCAATGGACTACAGGAAGAGCCCCATCGTCCACGTGCCCATGAGCCTCATCATCCAGATGCCAGAGCTCCGGGTATGTGCAGGGCCTCTTGCTGGCGGGCAGGGGATCTGTGCCTCTGGACCAGCAGCAGAGGCCCCTAGGTCTGGGCTGAACCCAGCTCCACCCTTTGTGTCTGTGTGGCTCTGAGCAGATCACAGAACCTCTCTGTGCCTCAGTTTCCTCATCTGCACTCTGAATAAATAAGCTATGTGGGCTCTGTAAGGGTGCTGTACATCAGTGGCCACCCCACTGCAGGCCATAGGCTTGTGCTCATCTGCTTGTCCCTTTGTTAAGTGGCCCCAAGCCTGTTGTACTTGGCAGACCTGCGTCTGCTTTGTTAGATAATTTTTCTGTCTCCCCCTTGTCTGACCGTGGCTTCTCACTGAGGTCAGCATCGTGGTCATCCATAACATAATTTCTCAGACTTTAATGTACCTGTTAAAATTTAATTTTAAACCACCTGGGGATCTTGTCCAAATGCCAATTCAGGCTCAGTACACATAGAGTGTCAGGATTCTGCTTTTCAAGCAAGCTCCCAGGTGAGACTGATGCTGCTGGTCCTCAGACCATATATATTTGAATGTTTCGTTTCATGAGTTCCTTATCCATAATATGTAAAGTGCACTCAGCGTTAAGAAGGCATTTGGGGCATAACTCCCCATTGCAGTGGTACTTTGTCAGTAGCCCCTGGCCAGGCCTGGAATGTGTGGCTTGATGGTGGGGTCAGAGTGCTATATGGCATCCACTTGGGGCCTACACTCTGGTTGTGACCTCAGTCCTGAGAGACAATGGACCCCAGGTTCAGCCCTGGACCGACACCCCGTCTGGCCCAGCAAGGGGCTCAAGAGTAGGCTCAGAGGGTTGCTGGAGCGGGTGAGGCACTCTTGGGCGGGACCCAAGTGGTCTGTCTCTGAGCCTCCTGCGCTGGCGTGGGCTGGGCACGGAATGGGGCTAGCCAAGTGCTAGCTTAGTTGGGATGGAAGGGCTGTAGGATAAGTGATTTGGGGATCTAGAAAAGCATCCGTGTACAGCTCCCTGGGAGAGACGGCATCCAAGGTAGTCTAGGATAATTCACAGGAGCAGAGTGACGGCAGGCCTGGGCCTGAACTGGCTGTATGACTCTTGCTGCTTATCTGGTCCAGTTATCTGACCCTACATCCACCTTCCAGATCCTGGCCTGACATGGCCTGAGCTGAGGGCCACCAGTGCCCTGGGTTGTCATCTTTTTCTGCTGGGGACAGAGCCCTACACATCCAGGCAGAGCCTCTGTGTGCTCTTCTGGGTAACAGGACGAATCTGTGCTTCTGCTTCAGGTGAGGCGGTGCCTCCAATGAGAACACATTGGCTGTGCTCAGCTTTTTTTTTTTTGGAGACAGGGTTTTGCTTTGTCGCCCAGGCTGAAGTGCAGTGGGACAATCGTGGCTCACTGAAGCTTCAAATTCCTGGGCTCAAGTGATTCCCCACCTCAGTCTCCCAAACAGCCGGGACTACAGGCGTGTGCCACTGTCCCTGGCTGTGCCCATCTTAATGATGTGACATGACCCAACAGAACACTTCCTGAGCTCTTACACGTGCTGGGCCTGGTACCAACACCTTACATACTTTAGCTCATTTAATCCCATCACAACCCAGTTAAGAAGGTGTTATTATTCCCTTTTTACAGATGGGGAAACCGAGGCTCAGAGGGATTTGGTCAATCCTCCAGGGTCACATAGGCTGTCCACAGTCTGGCTCCAGGGCCCTCCTGATTATCCTGCACCCACAGTGATTGCTGTATGTGTTTCCTTCAGGAGAATCCCTTCAAAGAAAGGATCGTGGCGGCGTTTTCCGAGGATGGTGAGGGGAACCTCACCTTCAACGACTTTGTGGACATGTTTTCCGTGCTCTGCGAGTCGGCTCCCCGAGAGCTCAAGGCAAACTATGCCTTCAAGATCTATGGTAACTAGGGCTAGAGGAGGGGGCCGTGAATGTGAGGGGGGCAGCATGTGGGGCCCTCAGGCTGTCTGGTTACTGCTGGCTCCTGCCCTGGGGACACCAAGAACAGTGAAGCTGATCTGTCCTCTGAAGAGTGCCTATCCAGTGGGGTGGCCAGGGGAGACGATCAGTCCCTGAGAGACATCTGTGGGGTTCCTGAGAACAGAGGCGGGAGGGACTCGCCAACCCCAGGTCGGGTGGTTAGTGTGAGAGGGGTCCCAGGCATGACCTTTAAGCAGGGACTAGCAGAGGCTTGGACTAGAGAAGTGGGGACTGGCAGACCTGACAGAGGGTGCAACCCATGCAGACACAGGGAAGCGCAGAGCTTGGTAAGGAGATGGGAGGAACTTGAAAGGTGGTGGGACAGGGGGTATGAGTCTGAAGAGAATTTGGGGCCAGGCTGTAAGAGCCAGCCACAGAGTTTGGACCTAGTGCTCTGGACACCAGGGCCACTGCAAGGTTTCCAGTGGGGAAGGGCAGCTCTGTTTTCTGGAAAGATCACTCAGCAGCTTTGAGGTGTAAAATGGAGGAGCTAGAGAGGCTGCCTAGGCCATGGTGGTGAGGCCAGGCCTACAGGGCGGCCTCCAGAGCCCCCCAACACTGCCAAAGGTAGGGCTGCCTGGGTTCACCCCACCCAGCCCTGCCCTCAGCCCTGCTGTCTCACCAGCCATCAGAGGGCAGCAGGCACTCATAAGCCAAGGACCCACGCTTCTCCCACAGCCATAGGGAGAAAACTTCATACCCATGAGCTCACCCCCTGTGCTGGCCTGACAGACCCAGGGGGACTGGTGTCAAATCCTCAGACAGACCTCGTTGAGATGGCTAAGGCCCAGGAAGGGGCTGGGACCCAACCTGGACCTGAAGAGTCAAGGTCAAACCTCCTGTCCTCAGCACCTTTGATCAGACACTGGATCCCAAGGCAGCAGGGTCTATCAGGGGCTGACATTTCACTTTCTTTTTTTCTATTTATTTATTTATTTATTTATTTTTAATATTTTTTTGAGACGGAGTCTTACTCTGTCGCCCAGGCTGGAATGCAATGGCGTGATCTTGGCGTACTGCAACATCCGCCTCCCGGGTTCAAGTGATTCTCCTGCCTCAGTCTCCCAAGTAGCTAAGATTACAGGTTCCTGCCACTACACCTAGCTAATTTTTGTATTTTCAGTAGAAATGGGGTTTCACCATGTTGGTCAGGCTGGTCTCGAACTCCCGACCTCAGGTGATCTGCCTGCCTCGGCCTCCCAAAGTGCTGGGATTACAGGCGTGAGCCACTGCGCCCGGACTGATGTTTCACGTTCTAGTTATGTTTCACATTCTAGTTATGTTTATTTCAGAGGACTTTGGTTTCTGTCTGTGCACCCACGTTTTGCTTGCATATCAGAAAGAAAATACCTGCCGGTCTACCCTCCACGAACTATGCCCACATGGGTCATGTAAAATGCTTCTCAGATTCCACCCAACATCTGCCCAGTCTTGGACCCCACAGCATTGCTCCTGGGATGGGCTGCTGTCTGCCCAAGATAGGGAGTGCAGATCACATGGACTGGGTGGGCACAGGAACACATGGAAGAACTGTGGCTTCCTTGCTGCCCTAGGCTGGGGGTGGAGTGGGGAGAGGCAGCCAGGGCCCTCCTAGTCTGGTGCTGGGGAGGCCTGGGGCCTCATTTGCAACAAGGATCATCTTACTTCTGAGCCTCAGTTTACTCATGTTAAATGGCCACAGCAATTGAGCCAGCCAGCAAATCTTTCCAGAGATTTGCTATGTCCCATGCCAAGGGCACAGATGTATCTCCCCTGATGCCTACCCTAGAGTTGTGCCCAGGCCTCTGCAGAGATAGGGCAGAATCACCCCCAAGAGCTTGGGCTCCAGGGTCCAACAATGACCAGGGATGTGACCTCAAGCAGGTACCTTTCCTTTTCACCTCTCTGTTTCTTTTTTTTTTTTTTTTTGAGACAGAGTCTCGCTCTGTCACCCAGGCTGGAGTGCAGTGGCGCTATCTTGGCTCACTGCAAGCTCTGCCTCCCAGGTTCATGCCATTCTCCTGCCTCAGCCTCCCGAGTAGCTGGGATTACAGACGTCTGCTGCCAGGCCCGGCTAATGTTTTGTTTTGTTTTTTTTTTGTATTTTTTGTATTTTTAGCAGAGACGGGGTTTCACCATGTATGCCAGGATGGTCTCGATCTCTTGGCCTCATGATCCACCTGCCTCAGCTTCCCAAAGTGCTGGGATTACAGGCGTGAGCCACCGCACCTGGCCACCTCTCTGTTTCTTCATGTGTATAGTGGGGATTCAATTGTGCCTGCCTCATAGTCTTGTTTTGAAAATTAAATGAGAAAGAGCATGTAATGCTCACATGATGGGTCTTCATCACTAACATTAATGTCAGAGTTTGCCAGTGGGCACGAGAAGCTCATCTGCGGGGGAGAGGACCCTTATTGCTAGAAAGCCCTGCCACTGGGAGGTGATGTGTGAGCCAAAATTTGAAGGATGACCAGGAGTTTGCTGGGAAGGGACCCCAGGCAGAAGAAACAGCACATGCGCAGATCTGGTAGTTGGGCTGAAAATGTAAGAAGAGAGAGTTTGCTTTGATGCAGCCATGCATGGCTTGGTCCTCTGAACCATTTTGCTATCCTTTGGGGCAGTGATAGTGCCTTTTGCTGTGTAGAATCAAACCATGTTCCCTGTTCTGTGTGCACAAATGCCAGGCACAGGCCCCTCTCTAAGGGCCTTTTGATTTTGAGTCTCCCGACCCATCCTGTTTCCTGGCCACACACCACTGAGGCAACATGGTGCGGTTTAGAAAACTTGGGTCTTAGAGTCACATAGGCCCCAATCAGAATCCCTACTCCATCTCCGAGTGGCTCTCCCACCTTGATTAAATCACATGGCCTTTTTGGGCCTTAGTTTCCTTAGCTCTAGAAGTCTAAAGGGAACACAGGGTCCACTGTGGGCTAAGGCCAGGAAGGGCTATCTGGCCTAAGCCTGAAGTTCTCAGGAAACCTCAGATTTGGACTTTTGACCTGTTTCAGGATATGGTTTAGTCATTGTGGGGTTGTTGTGGGTGGTGGATGTGGGTGTCTAAGCTATGCCTGGTGGGTGAGCCCTCTTGGGGGCTGGGATCCAGTGTCCCGAGAGTGTGCATGGAGATGCTCTGGGGACATCAGAAGCTGGTGGAGGTAGTGGGACCAGCTGGGAGTGTAGGGGTCCCTGGGTGCACGCAACCTGGACTTGAACATGTCCAACCCCCGCCCCACAGACTTCAACACTGACAACTTCATCTGCAAGGAAGACCTGGAGCTGACGCTGGCCCGGCTCACTAAGTCAGAGCTGGATGAGGAGGAGGTGGTGCTTGTGTGCGACAAGGTCATTGAGGAGGCTGACCTGGATGGTGATGGCAAGCTGGGCTTTGCTGACTTCGAGGACATGATCGCCAAGGCCCCTGACTTCCTCAGGTGCTGCCACTACAGGCCGGGCTTGGGCAGGGCACGGCAGGGCAGGCCGGGATGTTGGGGCTAAGCCCCTGTCACTCGCTGTTTGTGAGCAGTGGTGTGTGACCAGGAAGCAGGAGGTCACGTTCAAGGCACCCTTGCCCTAGATGTGTGACTGGCCTTTGTCCCCTGCAAGGGGGAAGGTAGAAGACCTGGGGGCCCCTTCAGTGATAACTGGGAGCAGAACTCCCTGGGCACTGCTGTCCCTCCAAGCTTGCCTTCCCTCAGTATTGATTACTTGCATCCACTATGCAGGGTTCCCTATTGAGGCGCTGTCCAGCATGGGGGTGGGGCCTGCTGTGCTTTTCCCTGAGGAGCCTTTACCTGCCAAACCCAGGGCCTCTCACCCTCTCTTGCCCTTTCTCTCTTTCCAGCACTTTCCACATCCGGATCTGAGGACACTGCCAAGGCTGCAGGGGCCTGGAAGTCCACCGTCCTGTCCTGTAGTCACATGGGTGTGGCCTCCACGCTCCCCAGGAAAGCAGTGGCAGCCTCTGGGGTTCACACCATGAATATTTCCTGTGGCCCTTTCAGCAAAAAACAGCCTTAACCAGGAAGGGGGCATGTGAGGGTTAGGACCCTTCCCACAGCCCCTCTGTGGTCCAGCCTGAGGACCCATGGCCCCTCTCCAGGCCCTCCGCACCCCGCCCTATGCCCCAGTCCTCTCCCACTCCAGGAATGCTCCCCAGCCCCCAGAGGGAAAGTCAGATAACCCAATAGGAGGTGGTGGGGTCTGACATGTCCAAGTGCTGGCAGACACCCTGGTCACCCAGGACAGAATGGGAAAAAAAAAAAAGAGGTCAGGGTTTTAATGAGCTATGCAATCTTTTTCCAAAACCCAAGGTTGGGCTGCTCCTCACCCCTGCCTGTTCCTCTTCTGCTGGCCTCCTTCACAATGTGAAGCTGTGGGCACAGTGGGCTGAAGGGCTCTTGCCCCTGTCTCTGCCTCTGGGTCATGAGTACCACCCTGCCTGCCCTCCCCAACACCATGGAATCCTCACTGGTGTGTGCTGTCCACAGATGTGTGAACTCCTGGTAGTAAAACACTTTTGCATCCCTGTGCTCTCCATGTCTGCTAATGTTAGGAAATGTTTGAGGGTACCTTTGCTTCTGATCCTTGAAATCCCACCATTGGCGTCTCACCTCTCAGCATCAGGCAGTGCCTCCTGCTTTAGGCACTAGCTTTGATTTCAGTGTGTGTGCCGTTGGAAAGAAGACACATCCATGCCCCGAACCTTCTGTAAATTCCCTGACAGTATCTCTGGTTAACATTCAGGAGTGCTAACCACTCAGGCACAGGGACAGTTGCTTCAGTCTCAATCCTTACAACCCCCAAGGAGGGAGGGACTCTTACAGGCCTATATTTCAGGAAAAGCTGCATAGCCAAGTGGTCACTAAGGGTAGATTTCCCACAAATGCGACCTGAGCCAGCTCTGCCCAGGGTCAGGGCAGGGAGGAGGGGTACCTATGGTGTTGTCGCTGGAGATGATCAGTCCTGTTTTCTGCATCCCGGGCTTGGGGTAGTGGGGAGCGGGGCAGCAAGCCAGCTGTCCACCCTTATAGAGAATGGGAAATGTGGATAGGAAGGGAAGTGACACACAAAACAGGAAGTTTCCTGAGGGACAGAGCTCCAGGAAGAGCCAGCCTGACCTGAGGGCACAGCTGGAGTGAAGAGGCCTGAAGCAGAGGATGTGGCTTCTGGCCCTCCCCTCCTTTTTGCTGATGGGGCCACAAGGAGGGGAATTGGTTTTCTCAATAGCAATTGCATGATGTCACTTGGCCAGTTAGAAAGGTGTCTGTCCTAGCACACAGCCTGTCACACACTCGGTAAGTGCTCAGTAGTGGGAGGCAGGCTCAGTCAGTCTGCCTGGGCCTCAGAATGCTCATCTGGGAAATGGGGGTGCTGACCCTTGCCTTTGGCCAGTGTCACTCCTCTCCAGCCTTGATTCCCTCCTATGCATGGATGGGAGGCACAAGGAAAGCAGGACAGAGCCAGGAGCTGCAGGTGGTTGGAAGGTCCTCTTCCACCTGCTCTCAGGCAGGCACCTTGGCTGTCTCGGAGCCTAGTTCTGTAGTAGGCCGGATGAGTCTGAAGATCCAAAGGGTGCCTTCAAGTGAGCTGAAGGCTTTGCGATAACCCCTGGCATGGCCTGGGTACCAGGAAACCCACTGGTGGGCTGCCAGATGCCAGGCCCTCAGAATTTGTGCTTCCTGTCCGTGAAGAAGAGCCTCCGAAGCTTGTCAGGCTGGAAGGAAGGAGGAGATACTGGGGCCTGGGGTCGCTGGACAGGGAGGGAAAGACCCAGGCTCCGAGGACCCCTCATTGACCTTGGGTTGGGGGCCCAAGCCCAGGACATGAGGCCAGGTTGGAATTCTGATGGTTGATTCCACGAGCCTCTCCCGGTACCTGAAATCCCACCTTTAGCTCTCCAATTTTGGATGCAGGGTTCACCCTCTTCTGGCGAAGGAGAGGAGGGGAAGGAGGAGTGTAGAAAGGGTGGCGAGCCTCACCTTACCTCCCTGGAGTGCCCTGGTCTCCCCTGACCCGCAGTTGGGGGGCCTCAGGATGCACTGGTGTCGAAGGTAGGGTGGGGTGAGGCTGTACCCAGGCCCACAGAGATGGGAGAGGACATGGGGCAGCCACAGGGAAAGAGCAGACATGGGATGTGGCTTCTGAGGGTCTCAGGACTGTCCACTGCTGGATCCGTGGTTCCCGGAGAGTCAGGATCTCAAAGGCTTCTATCCATGGGGTATGGGGGCACAGCCCTGTCCTGAGGGAGGAGCCGTCAGCACTTCCCGGGAAGATCTTTCCACCAGGAATCCGGCCGGAAGATCTGTGTGTGCCTGACTGAGATCAGAGGACTTGCCCCTGGGGAAGGGACTCCCAGGTTTTATTGTCTCCGGGTATAGGCAGAGTGCAGTTGGGACTGAGGGCTCCAGAGAGTTCATCTGCCTCCCTGAGAACCCTGGACCAGCCCCACTCCTGGCCACCGCTCTCCACACTCCTGGTCCCCTCTCTTCCTTACTTATCAGACCCCTGCAGAAACCAAGAGGGAGGGGAAAGGACCCCTGGACTGCTGCAGAGAAAGTCCTTAGAAGGTCCTGGAAGCCCCCAGCTTACACCCAAATCTAGCAGCTGCCTCTCCCACCACCACCACCACCACAGAGATCCTCAGAATAATAGCTGTGTTCATCAAGAGCCCTCTCTGGGCTGTGTCCTGAGCAGGAGAGGATGTCTAGCACTATCCTCTGGGCACCTGCCCCTGGATACAAGCAGAGGATCAGCCCATTTTACAGATGAGGAAATGGAGGTCCTGGGTGGGGTTGCTAAACAAGAATGTAGATGCCCAGTTAAGTTTAAATTTCAGATAAACAAAGGAATAATGGTATTTGAGACATACTTTGAAATGGTTTTCGTTTTGGTTTGGTTTGTTTTTTCGTTTGTTTTTTTAAACAGAGTCTCACTTTGTCTCCCAGACTGGAGTGCAGTGGCGCAGTCTGGACTTATCACAACTTTAACCTCCCAGGTTCAAATGATCCTCCTGCTTCTGCCCCCCAAGTAGCTGAGACTATAGGCCACCATGCCTGGCAATTTTTTGTATTTTTTCGTAGAGATGGGATTTTGCCACATTGCCCAGGCTGGTCTCAAACTCCCAAGCTCAAGCAATCCACCTGCCTCCGCCTCTCAAAGGGCTAGGATTACAGACATGAGCCACCATGCCTGGCCTCAAAAATGTTGTTTATCTGTAATTCAGGTTTAACTGGTTGTCTTGGAATTTGTCTTGCCCAAAGCTACAAGGCGAGGGAGTAGGGGCAAAGGGGCTGTTCTCCTGCACCCAGAGGCTCTGAGACCCCTGCAGAGGCTGATCTATTGTAGAGAATGCCCTTAGAAGAGCCTGGAAGCCCGTCTTACATTCAAATCTAGCAGCTGCCTCTCCCACCACGACCACCACCACCATTTCCAGGCAGATGTTAGGGCTGGAAAATTCTGTGTACTTCCAGGCAGTGGTGGTGACCTGACCTGCCTATGCCTGGGGGCTACAGGTTGTCTCCTACCACCAGGTGCTCTCTAAGGGCTGGGAGCCGCCCCACCCCGTCTTGGAGCTCACCTTGTGCATCCGTCCAGTCTCCTTGCTCTTGGTTGCTGGGATCTGCTCATAGGTGTTCCCAGGCTCTGGGAGCCCTGGGGGGCCTGAAATCCTCTTGTAGCCATGGTCCATGGGCCCATGTACCCATGGGCTATATGTGGGACTGGCCCCAGGATGTGGGGCCCTGGCTGGGTCACCCAAGCAAGCTGGGATCTGCTCATAGGTACTGCCTTCTTGGTCTGGTGTATCCCTGGGCTCTTGCAGGGGGCCTTCTGTCCCAATGAACTCATAGATATCTGCAGAGCTGCCCTGGAAGCAGGGCTGAGGCTTTTGGCTCAGCTTTGGAAACTCTTGCCTCCAGGTAGCCCCCAGGGATCCCATGGCATCAGAACACCCCCAGGAAGTGGGAGACTCTGTGGGACCCTGGTCTGGGCTCACCCCAGAGAGGACAGGCACCAGGCCATCAGGCCTATTCTGTTCTCCATCTGAGAGTCTCCTTTGGGCCTCCCTGTCTGGGGAGTAGGCCTGGCTGCCAGCTGGAACTGGTGCATGCCTGCTGGACCCCTCTGTGCCCAAGCCTAGCCGTGCCTGGTTCATCTTCCTCACGTCTGCATAGATGATGTCATTGGGGCCTCCAAAAGACTCTTCCAGGAGAGAGGAACTCCTCTCAGGGAGTGGGGGCACTCTGATGGGAGCCTGAGGAGACAGGGACAGAGAAACTCTTAAGGAGCAGCCCATCACTAAGATGCCCTCCAGTAAAAACTCTCTCAGATAAGCCGAGGCCCCCTGTCTTGGCTATAGTCTTCCTGCCTGTACATGCAAGGGTTGGATACATGACACTCAGGGTCCCTTCCAGCTCTCATGCTCTAGGACTTGTTCTTTTTTTGGTTTGCTTTTTAAGATAGAGTCTCACTCTGTTGCCCAGGCTAGAGTGCAGTGGTGTGATCTTGGCTTATTGCAACCTTTGCCTCCCAGGTTCAAGCTATTCTCCCACCTCAGCCTTCTGAGTAGCTGGGATTACAGGCTCCCACCATCATGCCCAGCTAATTTTTGTATTTTTGTAGAGACGGGGTTTCCCAGTGTTGGCCAGGCTGGTCTCGAACTCCTGACCTCAGGTGATCCACCCGCCTCGGCCTCCCAAAGTGCTGGGATTACAGGTGTGAGCCACCACACCTGGCCTAGGACTCGTACTTTACCTTGGCATTCAAGGCTTTGGGTCACCAGCTCTACCTCCCACCCAATTTTTCCCTCCCCTCCTCCCACCTCCTCCCACTTCCATTGTGGTCCACTGTTCCCTCAGTGCCCCCAAACCCACTCACTGCTGCATTTCCCTTCAGAATGGCCCATCTCCGAGTCCCATCACTCATTTAACAAATATTTAGTGAGCACCAACTATGTGCCAGACACTGTCCTAGGTGCCAAGGACTCTGGTGAGCAAGACTAACTCTTGGGAGTTTATATTCTAATGTGGGAGATGGGCAGCATACTGCTGCGCTGTGTAGCACAATATGGTTTGATGTGCTATATGATGGGCGAATATATCACAAGACAACAGAGTGTGGGGGCATAATCAGTGCTACAAAGAACGAAGCAGGGTCATGGGATAGAGAGAATGGCAGGTGGGGAAGGCAACATTTTCTGTCATAGGTGGGCCTTTCTGAGGTGATATTTAAGAAAGGAATGGAATGCAGTTAGAGTGTAAGCCATGCAAGTATCTTGTAGGAAGAGCATTCTAGGCAGACGGTAGAGCCAGTGCAGAGGTCCTGAGGTGGGAGCAAGGTTGGTGTTCAAGGATGATCTAGAAGGCCAAAGAAGCCAGAGAAAAGGCCTCACTGAAGCCTCCAGTGAAGAAGCAGGGGGTAGCAGGGCATCTGGTGAGGCTCTTGTGGGCCCTGGTGAAGTGTTTAGGTTTTATTCTAAATATGAGGAAAAGCCATTGGCATGCTGTGATCTGATATAAAGAAAAATCTTTTGGCCGGGCACGGTGGCTCACGCTCGTAATCCTAGCACTTTGGGAGCCGAGGCAGGCGGATCACCTGAGGTCAAGAGTTTGAGACCAGCCTGGCCAACATGGCAAAACCCTATCTCTACTAAAAATACAAAAAAAAAAAAAAAAAAAAAAAACTAGCCGGGCATGGTGACGTGCACCTGTAATCCCAGCTACTCAGGAGGCTGAGGCCGGGGAATCACTTGGATCCAGGAGGCAGAGATTGCAGTGATCCAAGATGGTGCCACTGCACTCTAGTCTGGGTAACAGAGTGAGACTCTGTCTCAAAAATAAAAGTAAAAATGGCTGGGCACAGTGGCTCATGCCTGTAATCCCAGCACTTTAGCCAAGGCGGGCAGATCACTTGAGGTCAAGAGTTCAAGACCAGCCTGGCCAATATGTTGAAATCCTGTTGCTACTAAAAATACAAAAATTAGCCAGATGAGGCGGCAGGTGCCTGTAATCCCAGCTCCTCGAGAGGCTGAGGCAGGAGAATCACTTGAACCCAGGAGGCGGCAGAGATGGCAGTGAGCCGAGACTGCACCATTGCACTCCAGCCTGGACAATGCGGTGAGATTCCATCTCAAAAACAAAAACGAACAAAAACAAACAAACAAAAAAAGAAATATTTTTCTGAGTCCATGGGGTGCTATGGAGAAGAATAAAATATTGACTCACAGGCACCCCACACTACAGCTTACTAAGGGATGTTCAGGCATTTCATATCCGTTTTCTCATTCAAGCTTCACAAGAACCTCAGGCGTGGTAAACTGAGGCTCAGAGAAATTATGTGACTCGCCTAGAGCCACATTGCTAGAAAATGGCCTTGGCCAAATCTAACTAGCCAGAGGCAGGCAATGGCACGGGTGAACCCTGGGTGATTCCAAGATGGGTCTGCACCTCTGGGCCTGGCTCACCCTCTACAGCTGGAGGGAGTGGCTGGCCTGGCCTCAGGGTCTGACTGGGAGCATGGCACCCACATCCCTGATCTGGCAACCCTGACTCTAGGTGGCCCATAATGCTTCTCACCTCCATGCTTTCCTCCTGGGAGAGGTTCTGGGGACTCACATCCAGACTCTTCTGTGCATGGAGGAAGGAGACCTGGGGCTTTGGAGATGAGCAGGGGCTGGCGGCCTTGTCTGGGACCACTGTGGGGGATACCATGGCAGGCAGGTTTTCTGGGTCCACGATGGTCTGATGGAGGCCCCGGGTGATGGCATCATACATATCATTGTCCTCTGGCTGGGGGTATGGGGATACAGCAGGCATGTGGTCACACAGGCCCAGTCAGTCTCCAGAGCCTACATGAGACTGCTGGTAAGAGACTGCAACATTCCCACCGGGTTCCTGACCTCAGGTAAGACATCACCACAGTCTCCCTTTTTCCAATAGAGATCATGACCCCACACCGAGTGCCCCTGGATGATAGTAAATAGGGAGGGCTTGAAAAGGGGTATGCCTGAGTGATGGATACCCCAGGCCTGGGCTCCCTGCCCAGCCACCCTCACCCTGGGGAAGTGGGGCGCCTACCCGGGGGCAGGCAGTAGTCAGCATCTCTCCGAAGGGCTCAAGCTGTGCCTCCTGGTAATGGCGCACAAGCTCAGCCAGGGTGCTGTGGCTCTGGGTGTCTCCTGAGATGATGTAACGCCGGTTTCGAAGCTGGTTGATCACAAAATGTCGGCAACGATTGCTGCCCCTGCAACACAAGGCAGCCCAACCTTGGCCCATGGTCTGAGCTCTGTGCCTGGGTGCAGGAGAGGGGTCCCAGCTCTTGATCCAGAACAGACCTGCCTGATCTGGGGCCACTGTACCCCACTTGCAGCCATGGTGTGTTCGTCAGGAAGCTACGGAGAGGTTTTCAAACCATGGAGCCCTGGGATCTTGGGAAGTACTTAAGCCTGCTCTGGTGGAGTCAGGGAAGGCACAGCTGCAACTGGAGTGAGGCAAGTGAGGCACTCATCTTGGGTGCGAAATGTACAGGGGCACCAAAAAACTCAATCAAGAAAACTAATAACGCAGTATTTTAGAAAATCAAAATATATGAAAAAAAAAAATCCACAATGAACAAAACACCTGTACATGGGTACACCTGTATTTGGCTTTAGTAAATCATGCCAAATTGCTTTCTAAAATTATTGCAATGGGCTGGGCACAGTGGCTCATGCCTATAATCCCAGCATTTTGAGAGGCCCAGGCAGGCAGATCACTTGAGGTCAGGAGTTCAAGACAAGCTTGATCAATATGGTGAAACTCCATCTTTACTAAAAATTAAAAAAAAAAAAAAAAATAGCTGGTGTGTGGTGGTTGCCTGTAATCCCAGTTACTAGGGAGGCTGAGGTAGGAGAATTGCTTGAACCTGGGAGGCGGAGGTTGCAGTGGGCCGAGATCGTGCCATTGCACTCCAGCTGGGTGACAAGAGTGAAACTCCATCTCAAAAATAAAATAAAATAAAATTATTGCAATGTATGAGAGCTCCAGTTGTTCCACATATTCTGTCTTTCCATTATAGCCATCCAATGTGGCTTTAATTTGTGTTTCCCTGACAGCTAATGATGCTGAACATGTTTTCATATGCTTATGGGCCTTCTGGTTTTTCTTTTTGGTAAAGTGCTCAGTTCTTTTGCTTTTATTTATCGAATTATCTGTTTTCGTCTTATTTATTTGTAGGAGTTCTTTATATATTCTGGATTTGAGTCCTTTGTTAGATATTTGTATTCTAATAGATAACCTATTCAAGACTGCACGCTGATCTTTTTCTTCTCTTAATAATATCTTTTAATTGTAAAAATTCTTAATTTTGGCTAGGTGTGGTGGCTCACGCCTGTAATCCCAGCACTTTGGGAGGCCGAGGCAGGTGGATCACCCAAGATCAGGAGATAGAGACCAGTCTGACCAATATGGTGAAACCCTGTCTCTACTAAAAATACAAAAACTAGCTGGATATGGTGGCGTGTGCCTGTAGTCCCAGCTAGTTGGGATGCTAAGGCAGGAGAAGTGCTTGAACCTGGGAGGCAAAGGTGGCAGTGAGCAGAGATCGCACCACTGCACTCCAGCCTGGGCAAGAGAGTGAGACTCTGTCTCAAATAAATAAATAAATTTTTTAAAATTCTTAATTTTAAGGAAATCAAATTAATCACTCTTTTAAGATTAGTACTTTTCGTGTCCTGTTTAAAAAATCTTGGCCTCTCATTTTCAAAGGTATTTTCATTTACCTATGACAATGTTTTCCTGTTTTCTTCTAGAAATGGTATTGTTTTGCTTTTCTTTCTTGGATCTACAATCCACCTAGAATTAATTAATTTTTGTGTATGGTATGAGGTAGCAGTAATTGTCTTCCATTTAGATATCCAATTGCTCCTGCACCAATTATTGAAAAAGCAAGCCTTTCCCCCATGGAATTGCAGTGATGCCTCTGTTGCAAATCTGGTAACCAAACATTTGGGACTGTTTTGGGACTCTTTTCTGTTCCCTTTTTCTATTTGTATACCTTTGAGTCGTCCCACTTTAGTCTCTTTCATAAGTTAGTATTCTCCCTAAGATCTTATCTGGGAAGAAACAAAACAAAAGAAAAAAATCCCCAAAGCTCAAAAGACATTTGAAAACTACTGAGTTAGTATATTTCAAAATGCCTAGCACAGTGTCTGGCACATAGAATAAAAATATTTTGACGACGACTAACATTTATTTAAAGTCCTTACTGCATTATATGCATTGTGCCAAGCACTTTTAAATGTATCAACTGATTGCACACTTTCATCAATCCTATGAAGCAGGTACTATCATATTCCCATTTTACAAATGAGGAAACGGGGTAACAGAGAAGCAAAGTAACTTGCTCAAGGTCAGCGTTTGAACTGGGGCAGTCTGAATATGTGACAATTTTGAATCAGAATCTGAAGACTTTTAAGTTTACCCTGGAGCCCTGGCCTCCCTCCCTACTTAGAGAAATCTTCTTACCTCCTCTGAATTTCCCCTTCCAACCGACCTACTCTTGGGACAAGATTCGACATCACCATCTCTGCCTTTGTCCTGGCTACCTTGTCTCCTTCTCTCTATCCCCACTATCCTATCCTAGCCCAGACCTCATTATCTCACATTCAGGCAATTGCAGGAGTCCCCAGTGCCCCCACACCTCCAGCTCTGACTTCCAGTCATCTCTCCATAGGCTGCCTAAAGGACCTATGCAAATACAGCGAACCAGATCATCCTTCAGGGTCTACAGACTTAGCTAGGCATCCAAGGCCATTCTAAGCTTCTCCTACCCTCCCCTCCAGGCATTCCTCCAAAGGAACCAAGTGTTCTGCTGCACCCAGCAACCTGCAGCTCCCCCAGCACCCTTGTCTTTCATGCCTCTGTACTTTTGCACATGGCATTCCATCTACCAGAGATGCCCTCCTAAACCCCAACCACACCCTCCTTTCTGCCTAGCAACTTGTATTCTTTCTTCTATCCTAGGCTCAAAGCTCACCTCTGTGAAGCCTCCTCCAACCCCTACTCACCTCCTTTGAAGGCTGTGGCTTCATCCGTAGCATACGGCCAGTGCTGCTCAGGAAGTGTCTGCTGAGCACGTGATGGATGAATGAAGGAGTCAGGAGTCAGGACCCAGGGAAATCTAGGCAATTTGGGCCAGTGGGGCCTCTGCACTAATCTGCAAGGCTAGGTTATGGTAGGCTGAGCTTGCTTGCCCAGAGGGCTTCCCCTTACCTGTAGGACAAGATGTAGCCGGTGGCTCGGTCACTGAGGCGGATAAGGAAGGAACCAAGAGCTCTGTCCCTGAGTAGCTGCTCCGTCTGCCTGGGCAGAGGACATGCCATTAGCTGGGGTCTGTGCCCTAACAGCAGCAGGTACAGCCTGACTTAGGCCTCTCTTGGAATCCCTGCTGGCCATGCCTTTGGGTTCCAGACCTCCAACCCTTTATAGTGGAGCCACTCAGACCTGTGGATTGGTCTGTGGCCTGTCAGGGCTCAGTATGTGGTCTATCTGGGCCCAAATGATTAAGTTCAAGACTGTCTGGGGCTGGGTCAGGGTCTGAAGTCATATGCACCCCCCGACTCCCCACTGCAGCCTCACTAGCAGGCACACTGGTTGCTGACCCTGGCCACCCACTCTCCACCTGGATGGTTGTGTAGCAAGAATAAATCCACACAGCTGGAGATGTTGAGGTTTAGTGGGGGGTCCCTCCCTCAGAACCACTGTGTACAGTACTACAGGATGTGCACTACACACGAGCTTCTGCAGGGAGAAGATACTGCTATGTCTGAAGCAGCTAAAAGGGACTCATTCCTCTTCCTGTCCCCTTCAATCCTAGGCAGCTACAGAGATTTTTCACATGGTGCCAAATATTTTGGAGGCATGGTGAAAAGTTCCACCTGTCTTGTGGTTTGGCAGTACATAGACCAGTACATATTCCCTCACTCAGTTACTCACCAAATACTGAGTGCCTGCTCTATGCAGCTAAATCATTTGCAGGGCCAGGTGTTAAATGAAAACATGGGGCCCCTGGTTCAAAATGATTTAGAATATCAAGACAGTGACAGCAGAGTACTAAATCAAATGTGGAGCCCTTTTGACCCTGTGCTGTTGCACAAGTCAGTGCCCATAAAGTCGGCCCTGGCTCTGTGCAGGTGCTGTGCCAGGACCTAAGGACTGGCTGGATTTGTCATTCCTTCACCAGGTGTTTTGGTTGCTTGGAGACCCAGCCCAAATAGAAAGCCAAACCTGTATCTTGGCCTTTATACCTAGGGTAACCGTGCATCCAGGTTTTCCTGGGATGGCCCTGTTTACGACAGTTCTCCTAGCTTAGTTACTAATAGTGTCCTGGTTTGGACGATACATGATATGGTCCCCTAGTTACTCATCAAGTCACGGTCTGGCCCTCTTTCTGTCCTCTGGCAGCCCCAGCCATCCTCAACTTGTACTAAAGTAGAGGCCGTTGCCGTCCCCGATTCTGCCTACAGAAGCCACTACCAGAGGACATGGTGCTCCTCAGTCTGTTCCCCTGCCCCCCGCCTCCAAGGGCCCCTGCCTAGCCCAGGGAAAGGACAGGAACCAGTCTGATCCATAGTTCCCAGACCATTTTCTCAGCCCCAAGGGGCTGTGGGCTATGAGGGACCTGTGGGGCAGAAGCAGCCTTACTTGCGGGTGATGAATCCATGAAACCAGGGAGGCAGGGCACCGTTCTGCAGAATGAAGGGGGCCTGTGTCTCCATGAACCACTTCAGGGCAAGCTCCTGGAGCTCAGCCAGGGCCTGGCTGTCCCCTGCCCCCTCAGGATCTCTCCCTAGGCTGAGCTGCTTTAGGCTGTCCTCCATGCTGGAGAGCACCGGAGTGGAAGCAGAGCGCAGCCAGCGCACATGCCTCTATATCTGCGTGTGCTCTGGCTCATTTGCCTGAGCCCATGCCCTACCCGAGGACCCATGGCACACAGCAAGGACCCGTGGCACAGCAGCCCTATTGTCACCTCTGGGGTGGTGGCTGGTTCTCCCCTCTGATGCTTTGGGGTGGGGCACTTTGGCTGGCTGCAGACATAGGGGAAGCAGCCTGAGAGGGGTAGGGAAGGCCCTCCGTGGCTTCCTGGCCAGCAGATGGGCTACCTCACTAGGTTTGGCCATGTTCCCCACAACCTCTGGTCTTTGTCACAACTAAAGATCGGACCCTGGCAAAAGTCCACAATACTGCCCCTGGGAGCAAAGCAGTGGATTTAAATTCTAGGTATCCTTCCTTCATGGAGGCTATTTTTATTTTGATGAAGAAGTTCTGTGCTAAGTCAGTCTTCCTTCCACTCAAGATGTATTGAGTCCCTACTGTGTGCCATGTAAATCTGGGCCCTGGGAATAAAGCAGTGAACAAAACAGCACTTTGCCCTCATGGCACATACATTCTAGAGGGAGACAAATATATGTGTAGAATATAGAGTCAGATGGAATAAGCACTCCAAGACAAAGGCAGAAGAACAAGAGAGCCCATGGGCTACGTTATGCAGATAGAGAGTCAGGGGTCAGGGTCAGCCTTGTTCAGGAGGTGACATTGGAACAGTGAAGGAGGAAGCCAAGCAAGCACCTGGCAGAGTGGACCCTCATCAGCAGGGGGACGCACGCGCAAAGATGAGGTGGGACTTTGTTGCAGATTTTGAAGAACAACCAGAAGCTCGTGTCGTTTTAAGAGAGGGGACTTTGGAGTAGATGGGTCCCCTGGAAAGGCAGGGATAGGCCTCTGGTAGGAAGCTTTGGAGCAGTTAGGGCAATGGGACCATTTGTTCACACAAACATCCCTGAGTCTCTAATGTGTTTCTGAGTTTCCTAGCAGAAACCCAGGCTGGATGGATGGTGAGGCAGCAGATGGTGCAGTCAGCCTCAAAGATCTTAATAAGACTCCCACTTCCACCGCACACTGACGTGAGACCACCCTGGGCAAGTAGCTGGGACTGACGTGGGGTCTCAAGAAACTTATTCAATTGTTGCAGAGAACTAATTTGCTCATCTGTAAAATGGGCGTGAGACAAAGCTATTTTCTAGACTCTAGGGTCATTATGAGGACTGAGAGAGAGAGCATAATGGTTTACAATGAAGGCGCATTTATATAAGATAAAAAATAGGATGCAGGTACTGCTACAGTATGACTAAAGTGATTTGTTGTCATTTCCTCTGCTTAAAGCACTTGATACATAACTATCTCTGTCTAACTCCATTCCACAGTAAGAGACGCTTGGTTTCATTTTTCCTTGAGGCCAGACCTGTAATACCAGCACTTTAGGAGGGCAAGCTGAGAGGATCACTTGAGGCCAGGAGTTCATGGCCAGCCTGGGCAACATAGCAAGACCTTTTTCTAAAAAGAAAAAGGCAACCGGGCGCAGTGGCCACGCCTGTAATCCCAGCACTTTGGGAGGCTGAGGTGGGTGGATCATGAGGTCAGGAGATTGAGACCATCCTGGCTAACACAGTGAAAACCCGTCTGTACTACAAATACAAAAAATTAGCCAGGCGTGGTGGTGGGCACCTGTAGTCCCAGCTACTTGGGAGGTTGAGGTGGGAGAATGGCATGAACCTGGGGGGCGGAGCTTGCAGTGAGCTGAGACCACGCCACTGCATTCCAGTCTGGGCAACAGAGCAAGACTCTGTCTCAAAAATAAATAAGTAAATAAATAAATAAAAACAAGAAAAAAAAGAGAAAAAGGCAGAACTAATCCAACAGCAATAGAAGTTAAGATAGTGGTTACCTTGGGGACTGGGTGGGGAGCGAAAAGCTGCTGGTGCTGACAGTGTTCTATTTGTTTTTTTCTTTTTTTGAGACGGAGTCTTGCTCTGTCGCCCAGGCTGGAGCACAGTGGCCGGATCTCAGCTCACTGCAAGCTCCGCCTCCCGGGTTTACGCCATTCTCCTGCCTCAGCCTCCCGAGTAGCTGGGACTACAGGCGCCCGCCACCTCGCCTGGCTAGTTTTTTGTATTTTTTAGTAGAGACGGAGTTTCACCGTGTTAGCCAGGATGGTCTCCATCTCCTGACCTCGTGATCCGCCCCTCTCGGCTTCCCAAAGTGTTGGGATTACAGGCTTGAGCCACCGCGCCCGGCCGACAGTGTTCTATTTCTTGTTCTGGTTGGTGGGTTGGGTGAGTGTGGATTGAGTGAGTTGAGTGAGAGTGCTTACAGTTTGAAGATTCACTGGCTCTGCACTCATGGTCTACACATTTTTCGATGTCTATGTTCTACTTCAATAAAAAAGTTTTTAAAAATGAGGGTGTTACAGCCAGATTTCTTTGGTTCAAATTCCAGCTTACTAGCTATGTGACCTTAATCAAACGATCTAACTTGTCCTGCTGTTAGGAAGGTCAGATGAGTCAAATCCTTAGAATAGTGTGTGGAATAACATAGTGACTAGGATTAGCTATTAATTCGATGATGATGGTGGTGGTGGTGGTGGTGGTGGTGGTGATGCAAGATTCTGAAATACAGAAGGTCCACTCCTGTTGATAATAATAATAATAATTATTATTATTACAACGTCATCATGGGTTATCTGAAATCAAGATAAAAATGCCTGTGAGGGTGTGTGTGAGGCTTATAGTTTAGAGAACAGGCAAGGGCATGAGGCAAACCTGTGACCTCAACCCGGGCAGCTCTTTCTCATCTCTTTTATTTACTTATTTATTTATTCATTTATTTATTTAGAGACAGAGTCTCGCTCTGTCGCCCAGGCTGGAATGCAGTGGCACGATCTCGGTTCACTGCAACCTCTGCCTTCCAGGTTCAAATGATTCTCCTGCCTCAACTTCCTGAGTAGCTGGGACTACAGGCGCGTGCCACTACGCCCAGCTAATTTTTTGTATTTTTAGTAGAGATAGGGTTTCACTGTGTTAGCCAGGATGGTCTCGATCTCCTGAGCTCTTTCTCATCTCTCAGCCACATTTTCCACATCCGTGAAAAGGGTAATCATACTGAGCTCACCTGGGGATGGGGTGAAATACTACAGATAGTGCTTTTCTCACAAGGACAAGCACATAGGCACATAGTAAGCGTTCTTGGAGGGCCTACTACTGGGAACATCACTTTTATAAACCATTAATTCCCACCTTGACACTGGAGGAGTCAACTCTTTGCCAGGGGACATCCTAAGGGAACCATCATTTGCATACTTGCTAATTGGTCTTCCCTGTCACAAACATAAGCCAGGGATATAATGGCATTAGAACGGAAATCCCAGGCCTGGGCTAACGAGGACTGGAACTCTTTAACATGGGAAAGGGGGCTGGGCATGATGGCTCACGCCCATAATCCCAGCACTTTGGGAGGCCAAGGCAGGAGGATTGCTTGAGCTCAGGAGTTTGAGGCCACCCTGGGAAACATAGCAAGGCCCCATGTCTACTAAAAAAATAAAAACAGCCGGGCATGGTGGCTCACGCCTGTAATCCTACCACTTTGGGAGGCCAAGGTGGGCGGATCACGATGTCAGGAGATTGAGACGATCCTGGCTAACATGGTGAAACCCGGTCTCTACTAAAAATACAAAAAATTAGCCGGGCATGATGGCAGGCACCTGTAATCCCAGCTACTTGGGAGGCTGAGGCAGGAGAATGGCATGAACCCGGGAGGCAGAGCTTGCAGTGAGCCAAGATAGCGCCACTGCACTCCAGCCTGGGCAACAGAGCGAGACTCCTTCTGAAATAAATAAATAAATAAATACATAAAATAAAATAAAAATAAAGAAATTAGCCAGGCGTGGCGGTGTACACCTGTGGTTCCAGCTACTTAGGAGGCTGGGGTGGGAGGACTGCCTGGGAGGTTGAGGCTGCGGTGAGCAACGATTGTGCCACCGCACTCCAGTCTGGGCAACAGAGCAAGACCATGCCAAAAAAAAAAAAAAAAAAAAATTGGGAAAGATGGGGAGGAGTAAGATTACATCTTGATTTTTTCCTAACCTTTCATTGAATTAAGCATTTCCTTCCGTGGTGAATGTTGCTGGGAACAAACCTCATTAGCAGCACCTGTTACTTTGTTACCAACGGAAATAACAGATATTTTCATATTACACTACAGCTGTTGCAGATATCTTGAGATATCATTTTTGCTCATCATTACCTCAGAATTACAGTAATTAGACCCAACTCTGGATCTTGTTATTTAACGTGCCAATAAAACATATCATGTAATATCACAAATATTTTCATAAACCCTATTTTGATATAATTTATTTCCATTGCTCTCTGTATTTTATTTTGTGCACTTAAAAAAATCTATTCTGAGAAGTCCATAGGCTTCATCAGATACCAAAGAGGTCCATGGCACAAAAAGGCTAAGGATGCTGTGGTCTAACCCAGAGTCGGTTAGCTGCCAAAAGTGAGGTCCTGTAAGTATTCAAATACAAAGAAATGTGTTTCTACAATTTTCCATGATGCAATCTCTCCCCACCTTCCTTTCAGGCTGGATACTTTTATGGGCAGAACCTGGTCATTTTCCTAAGAAGACAAAGGCTTTGTGTATAAAAGGCGGCAGAGCCCAGTATGGCTATGGGCCAGAGGTCAGATTCCAAAGTCAGGCAAATAAGGTGGGTCTCTATACTCAGTGGAAATGTGGGGATGGGGAGGGGCGAGGCCCAGGTGAGCTCCATGAAGAAGGGTTGGGGTAGGAAAAGGTAGGTTGTCCTTGACAGTGCTCTTCGTGTCGTTGTTCATTTCAATACGTGTGGTCACCTACTGGGTGCTGAGGCCTGGGCATATAAAGGACACTACAGTAGTCTAGCTCTCCTTCTCCACCTGGGGCCCAGAGATGCAGGGAGAGGGAGAAGAAGGCTTCAGGCTCTGGAGTCAGACTTACTGGCTTAGAATCCTAGCTCCCAGCTGGGCACGGTGGCTCACGCCTGTAATCCCAGCACTTTGGGAGGCTGAGGCGGGCAGATCATGAGGTCAAGAGATCGAGACCATTCTGGCCAACATGGTGAAACCCCGTCTCCACTGTAAAGTACAAAAATTAGTGGGGCATGGTGGAGCTCGCCTGTAGTCCCAGCTACTCGGGAGGCTGAGGCAGGAGAATTGCTTGAACCCAGGAGGCAGAGGTTGCAGTGAGCCGAGATCGTGCCACTGCACTCCAGCCTGGTGACAGAGCGAGACTCCGTCTCAAATAAATAAATAAATAAATGAATAAAAAGAATCCCAGCTCCCTTACTTGTTGGCTCTGTGAGTTCACTTGTTTGTTTCTTCATCTATAAAAATAGAAGGGAGAAAAAGTACCTACCTGGTAGGTTTCAGGACTTCTCAGAGCTAATCTATGCAGTGAAGTGGCCGGGAGGCTCAGGGCACATGCAGTAGACATCAGTGGCCATCATGATTCACCCACAGCTGCAAGTCATCCCCGGGACTGGGAAGTCCCCAGAATTCAAAGTCCCTGTGCCTAGCAAAACTTCCCTGTCCTAAGTTCTCCTCTCTCAAAAGGTTGCTTTTCCTATAGCGCATAGATGGTAATGGATTATCCCACAAATGACTATCTACTGAAGGTATTCAGCCTGGCTTGCCCTTTCAGGAAGCAAGCTGAGGTTTCTCCAGAAAGCCGCTCAGAGGTAGTGTCTCTCTAAGCATTTCGACGAAGGCCCAGTGAATGTGCCCCATCCAAGCACTGACTCTCTCACTTCTCTTTTTGAGCCTGTGCAGAAGCCATGTTCATTGCCAACTGCTGCTGGTAGAGACTGGTGATCGAATACCAAAGTGGACTTTTCCGTAAATGCTTGTCATGTGCCTGTGTTAGACTATGCACACTACATTTTCATAGCCCTAAGTTGTTTCATTAATAGGCCTGAATTAGTTCTATAATATTGGGGAATGAAGAATGAATGATCCTATTTCTTTTTTCTCAATTTGTCTATCTCATTTTCCACTGTATCCCTTACCTAGAATGGTGCTTGGCACAAGTAGATGCTCCGTAGGTTTATTTTATTTTATGTTATTATTTGATTTGATTTGATTTGATTTTTGAGACAGAGTCTCACTCTGTTGCCCAGGATGGAGTGCAGTGGACACAATCTTGACTCATTGCAACCTCCAGTTCCCAGGTGAAAGTGATTCTCCTGCCTCAGCCCCCTGAGTAGGTGGGACTACAGGCATGCACCACCACACCTGGCTAATTTTTGTATTTTTAATAGAGATGGGGTTTTGTCACATTGGCCAGGCTGGTCTCAAACTCCTGACCCCAAGTGATCCACCTGCCTTGGCCTCTCAAAGTGCTGGGATTATAGGCGTGAACCATCATACCTGGCCTTCAGTAACTACATTTTAATTCATTATTCAAATAGATGATAAATCAACATAATTTTAAAAAGACAAATATAAAAAGATATCAGTAAAAATATTCTCTCTCCAGGCATTTAACCCCATCCACCCAGTTACTAACCACATTTCATTCCCATAGATAACCACTGTTAGTTGTTCCTTGAATGTCCTTCCTGGGTTTCTTTATGTACATCCAAATAAGTATGTATTTCTTTTTCTCCCCTCCCCTCCCCTCCCCTCCCCTCCCCTTCCCTTTCTTTCTTCTCTTTCCTTTCCTTTCCTTTTCTGACAGAGCCTTGCTCTGTTGGCCAGGCTGGAGTGCAGTGGTGCAACCACAGTTCACTGCACCCTCAACTTCCTGGGCTCAAGCAATCCTCCCACACCTCAGCCTCTTGAGTAGCTGGTACTAAAGGTATTGGGATTATAGGCATGAGCTACTGTGCCCAGCCAAGTATGTATAGTCTTATTTTCCTCACCTTCTTACATAAAAGGTAGAGTACTATGCAGCATTCTGCACCTTGCCTTGTAAAAAAATTCAACAGTATATCTTGGCACTCCTTCCATAAGACTAAAGAGAGGGGTGCCATTCTTATTTTCACAGCTGCATATTATTCCATTGTATGAATACATCATAATTTTTGTAAGCAGTCCTCTATTGATGATCATTTGAGTTGTTTCCATTTTTTTTAATTCCTGAAAATGCAGCAATGGATAACCTTATATGGATTTGATTAAGTGTAAGAATAAATACATCCATGAAACACATTCTCAAAAGTGGAATCGCTGAATCAAAGGGTATTTGCAGTTGTCATTTTAACAGATGATGCCAAATTGCTTTCTTTAAGGGCTGTATTGACGTATGGCTCAGTAAGTATTGAATACATGGATGAACAATATTTTCAAGTTCAGTCATTTCGAGGCCCCCAGCATGCAAGAAAAACCAGGGGAGAGGGCTATTGCTGGTCCAGAAAAGTCACCAATGTTATTGTGATGCTTTTGGCCCCTCAAAGCCACTGAGTGACTTCGTCTTGCCATCTTTCCAACATGGCTGCTGGTTGGGGAGGGCAGTGTCCAGAGAGGTCCCCCTCAGCCCTTCTCCCATCCAACACAGGCTGTTCTATTTTATCCACAGGACAATGTCCAGGTACTGGGAACTTTCCAAGGGCCTATAAAAAGATCTAAGATCTGGAAGAAACAAACAAACAACCAGTATTGGCTCCAAAATTCAAAAGGAGAAAAATGCAAAATCACAATGAATAAATGGATAAGTAAATGTCTATACTATGTAATATTGCATCAGCTTCATTTAGCATTCATAAAGGTTTCATCACATCTGAAAATGGTTTGGAGGCCAGATTATCTTAGCTCACAAAAATCCCCAAGTATGCCAGAAAACTGCCAAGAAATCATTACCAATTGTAAATGAAATGAATTCCTCAAGGCCAAATCATTTCAAAAGCAAATTCATAAGAATTATCCTTTCCAAAAAGCTTAAAGCAAAAGACATATTTTTTGTGTGTGTGTAAAATGTGGCCATGCCATTTTAAAATTATATATATTTGATAGTAGTGAGATGGGGACTCCAAAGGTGAGAGTGCCCTGGACCTACCATGGCCTTAAAAACATTGCCAGCCTCATCTGAGCCATAAAGCACCCATCTGGGGTGCTCTGGGCCTCTAGTCTCTGCTCCTGACAGCCCAGAGCGGAAAACCACCCCTTAGATCAAAGAGGCTGCTTTGTCAGTGTACCTCTCAGTTTCAGCAGCAAGAACAAGATACAAGTTAATTTCGCTATAGATAATCCGGCCTCACTATTGAGTATTTCTGAGTCCCATGTAAAAATGAAATTCTTCAGAGTTGCTTACTATTTGCTCATGACAGCTGGAGAAGGGACAAGTTTTGGGATCAGTTTAGGGACCACAGGGAAGACAAGGGACCAAGGACCACGATTTTGAGAACTCTTGTTCTACAGCCTTTTGGAGGCCAGATGGCCACTGTGGGGCCCAGTTGCAGAGACCTGGTACACCTAGCTGCTTGGGCAGCTGGGGCCCCTAGGCTTGTCTCTTAATTAACCCTGTCTCTCTTCCCCTCTCTTTACAGCTAGGAAAACGGAGGCCCTCTGTAGATTCCTAATGATTTTGAGCCCTTACCATGTGCCAAGTACTTCACATACACACATATATGATTTCCTTTCATCTTTATAGCAGGTATACAAGGTAGTATTACTGTCCCCATTCTTTCCCATTATAAAGACAGGGACACTGAAACTCAAGAATGGAAATGGTCTGTCCAAGACAAGGAGTAAGTCCATTGCAGGGCCAAGACGAGAACCTGGTACCCCATCCTCCTCCCCCATACATGCTGCATCCTCCGCCCATGCCATTGCTCCAGCCATTTTCCCTGCTACCCAAACTCTTTAAATACTTTAAAAATGCATTAATTCAAAATCAATAGTCAATGTATTCAAACTTCCAAATAAGAAACACATTTAAAAACATTCCTCCCACTCCAGTAGCTATTTCTTCTGGGTCTTTTCTGTGCCTGTCATCATGTATCCTGACTGCCTTCTTCCTGCTTCCCTATTCATTGCTTTGCTCACATAAGTACACTCTAAACTCCTTTCGTAGACCCCTTTGCCCAACCAGAAGGATGCCTGAACTTCCACCATAAGAACAGCATCTCTTTAGGCTTTCAGTTAAAATGCTTGATCTCAAAGTGGGTTTTAGTCCCTGTTGCTTGTGTGGGAAGGGTGGAAGTGTCCAAGATCAGATTTGGCTGAGTGATGGGGGCACTGGGAAGGGGAGAGCCTGAGAGCCTCTAGGAAGCAGGAAGGTGAAGGTAGAGGGGACTATGCTGTTCTGGGCTGGGTGCCAGGCCCTGGGAACAGGGCGGTAACAGGAAGGACACAGGGCCTCTGCAGCTGCAGCTCATTGCCTCCTCAGGGTCCAGTGCTCTCCTGCTCCTGGGGCAGTGTGACTCTCCCTAACTCCCATGCTGGCTTTGACTGCCTGGCATCGAGCCCCTGCCAACCCTCTATCCTCTATCAGCTCCCAGAGACACCCAGGCCTCTATCAGTCCGAGCCTCAGTACCCTGGCCCCAGGGCTGGGAGACTGGCCAGCACCTCAGATTTGTTCCCTCTCAGAAAAAGAGCCAGGAGGTATGCAGATTTGCTTGACAATTTGGTAGGGAAATGAGACCTACTGGAAGCCAGAGTCCACGGTTCAAGAGGGTCTGAGAGCCTTGGGCTCCTTTGCTGGGGCTGTTCTCTCTGAGGCTCTCCCACTTGACAAAACTGAGTTTCCTGCAGTGGGGGCCAGGCCTAGTCCTGTGGTGAGTTCTCAGCACCACCCATCACCAGCCAGAGGCAAAGAGCAGGGGCCAGGGTTGTTTGTTAAATGAATTAGTTACCAAACTGAGACTTGTTGTACATCAGGGACTGTATCGAGTGTTTTGCATTTACTGGCTCATTTAAGTCCCTAGCAGCTCTGGGGGTAGATGTTATTATGCCCCATTGTACAGTTGAGGAAGCTGAGGCACAGAGAGGCTGGGAGATTGGCCCAAGCTCCCACCGCTCCTTATTTATTTATTTACTTATTTATTTAGAGACAGGGTCTCACTTTGTCACCCATGCTGGAGTGCAGTGGTGCAATCTCAGCTTGCTGCAGCCTTGACTTCCTGGGCTCAAGCAATCTTCCTGCCTCAGACCCCCAAGTAGCTGGGACTATAGGCATATACCACTATGCCCAGCTAATTTTTTGGTAGAGATGGGGTTTTGCCATGTTGCCCAGGCTGGTCTCGCACTCCTGAGCTCAAGTGATCCACCTGCCTCAGCCTCCCAAAGTACTAGGATTACAGGTGTAAGCCATCAGGCCCAGCCCCCTTCTTTATGTCAAAACCACTCCCCCGCTACTCTACCACTGCCCCAGTCCCCCCAACAACTTCCCACCAGTGCAGTAGGCTTGGTGCAGGGTGCCCCCTTTCAGAGCTTTGCGGATATACCTGGAAAGCCCACTCGCTGGTCTGGGGTCTCCCTGTGGCAGCTGTGTGCTCTGGTCAAAGCATCATCTGCTCTGAGGATGGCCTTGCTCTTCTCTGGCCTGCCCCTAGCCCTCCAATGCTCAGCCCATTCACAGCTCCAGTCCCCCAATCTTCTTCACCTACCCCACCCACTCCTCATCAGGCCAACTTCCTTCACAAGGCCCTACCAGGATAGCATTGTCCAACCCCCAAGGAACAGAGCCATCTCTGCTTCTACCTCAGGGACACAGGCCTCCATTTGTGCCCTGGATGGGGGTGGTGATTAGGACTGCTTCTCCATCAGGGCCCAGGGTCATATGATGCAAAAGTGTCACCTCAAAGGGGTCATGCTTGCACCAACTGCAGTGGGCAGCCAAGCCTGTAGATGGAGTGGAGCCCTGAGGGGAGGGGGCAGCTTGGTTGTGATGGCTGCAACAATCCAGAGGGCTTTGAGCATGGGGACTGAAAAGAGCACAGCCTCCACCGGCCTGCAGAGTTGTGGGAAGAATGACTGCAGGCCCTCACAGCTGTGTCTCATGCCACTGTTGCGTTTCAGAGCAGGCAGGGGCAGGCCTTTGGAGATCACTTAGCCATCCATCTCCTTGCTGTGCAGGTGGAAAACTGCAGCCCAGAGAGGGCGGGGACATGCCCGGGGGCACACAGCATACAGGTGATAAGGCTGTTTTCCTCTCTGGGCCTCCTGCAGATCTGTGCACTCCTCCAACGGGAGGTCAGCATCTCGGCCAGCTCCGTCTCCCTGGGGTCTGGCAGTTACAAAGGCAGTGTGCAGTGAATGCTTCTTCAGAGGCCTCTGGGCACATGCTATCAACTCTGGGGAGACTGACCTAGGATGAGTCTCTGGCCCTGTATTCCCCTAGGGTTTTCCCAGAGGCTGGCCATGTAGGAGCAAGTTTACTGCCCAAATTTCCCCTTTTCAATAAACACCAGCTACTTCCTCCTGGGTGGCTGCTTCCTTCTGGTCACTGGGTTCCTGGAAGGCTGGAGGAAGCAGGGGCTTACATGGGCATGCAGGGCAGACCCTTCAACACCTCTCATGCCTGTACTAGATGCAGGGGAGGTACACAGGCTGTACAAAGCTGGCCCTGACCACAGGACATTGCTGTTTAATATAAGAGACCTCAGGAACTGCGAAAGTCAACAAATCATTTACAAAGGTTCTAGGGAACTAGGAACCACCAGAGACAACCCCAACATTTCCATGGAGGCGGCCCTTGGGAAGAACTGAAGCTATATTTATTTACATAAACTATAAACATTGTCCAAATTGAAAATGGAGGTACTAAGAGAGATGAGATAAAGCCCCATTGCCTAGTTCTCCTCAGCTCATGGCCCTAGGAATGAGGGGAGAAGGGTTTGTTCATGAAATAAAAAGCATTCCAGCAGGGCCTTGAGAGAGTCAGTGGGGAAGAGGGGCCTGGGGGAGGTCTAGAGAGTCAAGAGGGTTTTAGGATTGATTCTGGAGGCTCTAGGGATCCTTGGAAGGCTTGGGCCACTTCCCAAGCCTGGTCGGGTAGACAGACTCAGGGCCCTCCAGGGGACCCTCCTGAGACATTGCTGTTGGCCTTGAGGTTTCCACACTTTACAATTCTCACTGGGGACTCAGGCCTGTGTCTGTGCAGGCTCCTCAGAGGGCCATATTCTGAACCTGGTGAGACCGAGGCAGGGGCCAGGCCAGTTTATCCCCTAGTATACTAAAAGGCTCAGTGCCTGGGCCTGGCAGCTTGAGGGGCCTGTGAAATGTTTGTGGCCTAAGAAAAATGTATTGGCTCTAAAACCCAAGAAAAACAGCAAAATTAGAATTAATGAACATCTAATTAAATATCTACACACGTAACATGTCACCTTTATAGCCATCATAAAAATGTCATAACAGAGCTGGGCACCATGGCTCATGCCTTAATCCCAGCACTCTGGGAGGCCAAGGTGGGAGGATCACTTGAGACCAGGAGTTTGAGACCAGCCTGGGCAACATGGCAAAGACCTATCTCTACAAAAAATACAAAAATTAGCTGACCATGGTGCTGCGCTGTGGTTCCAGCTACTTAGGAGGCTGAAGTGGGAGGATAGCTTGAGCCCAGGAGGGGGAGGTTACAGTGAGCCGAGGTAGCATCACCGCACTCCAGCCTGGGTGACACAATGAGACCCATCTCAAAAAAAAAAAAAAAGGGTCATTACATTTGAGAATAATTTCTAGGTTAGGTTTCTCTCACTTGGCCAAAATTCCCACATAGACGTGATGATTGCCCAGAAATCAGCCAATTAAAAATCAAAATGAAAACTCATAATTAGATAATATCAAGAGCACAATTATGGATATTCCTGAAAACATTTTTATAGCAAAAATTATGTGTATGTTTACTACGGGATGTAGGGTATTTTAATATATTTGATATGATGTAAGGTGTGGCCTCCAGAAGGAAGAGAGCAGTGGCCTACAAGCATTTTATTTATTTTTATTTATTTATTTATTTTGAGACAGAGCCTCCCTCTGTTGCCAGGCTGGAGTGCAGGGGCACGATCTTGGTTCACTGCAACCTCCTCCTCCCAGACTCAAGCGATTCTCCTGCCTCGGCCTCCCGAGTAGCCGGGATTACAGGTGCCTGCCACCATGCCTAGCTAATTTTCCTATTTTTAGTAGAGATTGGGTTTCAACATGTTGGCCAGGCTGGTCTCAAACTCCTGACCTTGTGATCTGCCCTCCTTGGCCTCCCAAAGTACTGGGATTACAGGCGTGAGCCACCACGCCCAGCCCTGCAAGCATTTTAAAATGGCCCCAGCTCGTCTGTGCTGGGTGACCAGGGAAGGACTAGGGGCTCAGGTGTAGGGGATCCAGGCTGAAGTCTAGCTTGCCCATTGAGGGGCACAGACAGCAGGTACGGTTCTGTATGCCAGGCCCTGGCGGATACAGCATTGAATAAACCAATTATTCTCCTGCCCTCGTGGAGATTATACTCTAGTAAGGCAGGGAGGTGACACACAAGAAAGCAGATAAAAGTAATGCGTGCTATGTTGTATAAATGCCGTGATGACATGTAAATGATTACCACTTAAAACAGCACCCTTGTCCCGTTCCATCTGCCTAGCTCTGGCCAGCCAGCCCAGACTCTCAGTACAGGAGCGGGGCTCGTGCCTCCTTCCTTGGGCCTAGCAAACATTGGTCCCCGTGAGACACCTCACAGGTCTTGGTACTGTCCTCTGGGACCACAGGTCATGGCCACCCCCACTTCCTCATAACTTACTGACAGAGCTAGAAGAGATGGGCTACACCCTCCCCTGTCCCGTTGCCTCCCCATACTACAGCAATACAGACCTGGTTCTCCCAGCTCTTCCCTTTCTCACAGTATTTCAAGATCAGACCCCACCATGACTGCCTACCCCACAAGCCAATTAGTCACAGCCCCTTTTACATACATGGTGAAGCCCAAATTGAACTTGGACCCCTCACTCCTGAGAGCAGCCCACTCCATTCCTGTAGCACCGCAGTCTCTGGCCTTCCTTGTCTGGGCCCCGTCTGACTGTTGGATTCCTCCTCTCCAAATCTGCTGACTGATGAGGAAGACATTGGTGTTAACTGTATGATGATAATAATAACAGCTAATACGTGCTGAGTGCTTACTATGTGTGAGGCACCATGCTAAGCACTTTCATATGCATTTCTCACATAACCCTTCCAATAACAACAGCATGAGATAGCTACTTGTATTTATCAATCCCATTTTATAAATGAAGAGACTGAGGCCCAGAGAGGTTAAATCACTTGCCCAAGGTCATGCCTCTGGTAAGTGGCAGAGTTATGAGACACATCCAGTCAGTGGGAAGTCAGAGTCCAGTCCTTAACACTGTGCTGACCGTGCTCAAAGACAGGTGGAGAGGGCTAAGGTGGGAGCACCCTTGCTGTGGCCACCCCAGCCAGACCTCTGACGGGCCCCAGGAAAGGAACACTTGTGTGGTGCCACTGTAGGGCCTGCAGAGAGTTGGTGGGCTGGGTAAGGACCCAGAGCCTGCCCTTCCTACCTGGGTGGCTCTAAACAGGCAGTATAATTTGTGTTCCTGTCTAGCTCAGAAAGATCAGTTTTCCTCCTGGGTCTTTCAGTGTGTCTGCATAAAACATGCAAATCTATAAGGGTGAGATATTTGGTTTGGGCCTTCGCAAATGTAGCTATACACTTCCTTTTTCCTTTGAATAAAGTGAGCTCTTGTATTCACTATTCTCTCTCCCTGGAATGCTTCACCCATACTTCTGGTTGCCCCTGTCCCTCCCATCATCTAGGTCTGTGCTCCACGTCACAGGATCAGACCAGCCTCCTTGCCTGTCCTGGGGGAGCAGCCTGCTACCTGCCCCCTCACCTCATCCTCTCACTTTGCTTTTTATTTATTTTATTTTTTATTCTTGTGGGAACATAGTAGGTGTTTCTATTTATGGATTACATGAGATATTTTAACTCAGGCATGCAAGGCATAATAATCATATCAGGGTAAGTAAGGTATCCATCACCTCAAGCATTTATCCTTTGTGTTACAAACAATCCAATTATACTTTTTTTTTTCTTTTTAGACAGAGTTTCGCTCTTGTTGCCCAGGCTGGAGTGCAATGGTATGATATTGGCTCACTGCAACCTCCGCCTCCTGGATTCAAGAGATTCTCCTGCCTCAGCCTCTTGAGTAGCTGGGATTACAGGCATGGGCCACCATGCCCAGCTAATTTTGTATTTTTAGTAGGGACGAGGTTTCTTCATGTTGGTTACGCTGGTCTTGAACTCCCAATCTCAGGTGATCCGCCCACCCCGGCCTCCCAAACTGCTGGGATTACAGGCATGAACCACCGTGCCTGTATTATACTCTTTTGGTTATTTTTAAACGTACAATTATATTATTTTTGACTATAGTCACCCTGTTTTGCTAGCAAATACTTAGTCTTATTCATTCTTTCTCTTTGCTTTATTACAAAGCAATAGATTTGCCTTCTCAGGTTGTGAGTGTTCAAATAAGTTAATCTATAAAGCACTGATAAATACTAGGTGCTATTTTAAGTGATAATATTTACATGTCATCACGGCATTTATACAACGTAGCACACATTACTTTTATCTGCTTTCTTGTGTATCACCTCCTTGCCTTACTAGAATATAATCTTCACGAGGGCAGGAGAATGATTGGTTTGTTCACTGCTATATTCGCCAGGGCCTGACATACAGAACTGTACCTGGCATTCAGAAGGCGCTCAATAAATATATGTTGAATTCAATGAACGAACTGAGGTCTGGAGAGGCAGGAAACGCTTTGGCTTTCATGAATTCTGCAAACATTTACTGAGCACCCACTCAGCACCAGGCAATAGGCTGTCTCATTTTTACAATATTAGCTTGAGACTCTGGCAGGAGGGAGATTTAAAAATCAAGTTTTTAGAGAAAGGTACAGAGTGTGAAATGCAGTTTTAAGTGGACACGCCGTTGGGTTTTGAGAGATGCACACTCCCATGTACTTACACTGCCGTAAAGAAATAGACCATTGCTTCACCCCGCAGGGCGAGGACTTGGAGCACAGGTAGCACGAAGGCAACCGACTCGAAGGGATGCTGGACGCAGGACCCTGCCTCCGGGGACTGCGGGGGCAACGGCTGGCGGGCGGGCGGGGGCGGGACTACAAGTCCCAGGCTGCTTTGCGCACCCGCGGGCCTTGCGGAGCGATGGGGCGGTGCGGAGGGGTAGGGGGCGCAGCGGCGGTGGCGCCAAGGCGCGGGGCGCGGGCGCGGGCTCGGGCTCCTACTGTTGGCGCGCGGTAGCTATGCCGGGGGCTGGAGCCCGGGCGGAGGAGGGCGGCGGCGGCGAGGGCGCGGCTCAGGGGGCGGCAGCGGAGCCCGGGGCGGGTCCCGCGCGGGAGCCAGCGCGGCTGTGCGGCTATCTGCAGAAGCTGTCGGGCAAAGGCCCGCTGCGGGGCTACCGCAGCCGCTGGTTCGTGTTCGACGCGCGCCGCTGCTACCTCTACTATTTCAAGAGTCCGCAGGACGCGCTGCCCCTCGGCCACCTGGACATCGCGGACGCTTGTTTCAGCTACCAGGGCCCCGACGAGGCGGCGGAACTGGGCGCGGAGCCGCCCGCGCACTTCCAGGTGCACAGCGCAGGAGCCGTCACGGTGCTCAAGGTGGGACCGCGCGCCCCAAAGCCGCCCTCGCGCTTCCGCAGGCGCCCCCTGCCTCGACCACGGGCCTGCGCCATCCACCCTCCTTCCTCCAAGGCCTCCTCGCCCCTGGCCACGTCGGCCTGCCTTTCCCTGCTTCTCCACATCCCGCCCTCGTTCCTATCTTCACCCCTCTACCTGGGCTTCGGGCAGTCTGGCTGGGGCTACCTAGCCCCATCTCCTTCCTCAGACACTTTGACCCATTATCCCCTCTGCGCCTAACCTCGTGCCCCTCTCTGGTGTCTCCCGACCCCCACCATCCCGTGGATGTCCCGTGCAGCCTTCCCAGGCCTGTAAGCGTAGGCTTCTACCCTCGGGGCCTCCTTTAGAACTCTGCCGGCGGGGCGCTGTAGCTCACGCCTGTAATCCCAGCACTTTGGGAGGCCGAAGCGGGTGGATCACGAGGTTAGGAGATCGAGACCATCCTGGCTAACACGGTGAAACCCCGTTTCTACTAAAAATACAAAAAATTAGCCGGGCGTGGTGGCGGCCGCCTGTAGTCCCAGCTACTTGGGCGACTGAGGCGGGAGAATGGCGTGAACCCGGGAGGCGGAGCTTGCAGTGAGCCGAGATGCGCCACTGCACTCCAGCCTGGGGGACAGAGCGACTCTGTCTCAAATGAAAAAAAAAAGAACTCTGCTTATAACCTTGGGACCTCAGTGAACCGCTCTGTGCTGCAGCGGCCTCCTCTGTAAAATGGGGTAGCAGTAGTATCTACCTCATGGGGTGTTGGGATTAAATGAATTATACTCTAAACTGCTTAGTAAATGTTAGTGCTTTTATTTATTTGTTTATTCTTTTTGAGACAGGATCTCGTTTTTCCAGGCTGGAGTGCAGGGGTGCGATCTTGGCTCACTGCAGCCTCTATGCCTGGGCTCAAGTGATCCTCCCACCTCAGCCTCCCAAGTAGCAGGGACCACAGGTGCAGGCCCCCACGCCTGGCTAATTAATTTTTTTTTTTTTTTTTTAAGAAACGCGGTCTTACTATATGCCCGGGCTAGTCTCGAACTCCTGGGCTGAAACCATCCTCCCCATCCAGCTTCCCAGAGTGCTGGGATGCCACACGTGAGCCAGAGTGCATTCAGCACTGTAGACAGAAAGAGTCAGAGATGGCAGGGCCCTTAGTGACAGTCCACTACATTTCCCTCCAGAGTGGACAGGAATGATTCAGCTAAGGTGACACAACAAGTAGGTGGCAGAGCCTGTTTTCTTGCTCCTTGCTTTGTCCAGGAGAGGTGGGAGGGGGTCGCTTCAGCCAGTTATGACTTGCTCCTTTGAGGCTCCTTTAATTCTCCAGTGGACAGACACAATGAGAGATACAGTGTAGAAGCAGGAGAGTAGAGTCAGGAGTCCTGGTGCTGAAAGGCCTCCCCTGTCCTTGGGAGTCCTGGGGGACTAGACTGTCACCTCCTAGGAGCCTACCTGCTTTGAGCACCTGGAGGGATCTGGGCCCAGGCCTGGAGCTGGGTATCCTTTCTCCAGGCTTTGCTGCCTGCCTAGTTCTATGAGTCTCCACCCTCACTCTCACTCTTACCTATTCCCAAGTTGGGCTTTCTCCAGGACAACAGGGTTGGGCTGGGATGTATGAAAGCGCTCTCAGAGTTGGCCACGTGGAGAACAGAGTAGGCAAGCGCCTGGCCTTATAAGCTGACGACTGTTCCTCAGACCCCAGAGCTGCTAACAGCTGGAGCTGCTCCCTGGAGATGTTCTTAGAGCTTTGTTGATTCAGCTTTTGCCAGTTCAAGTAGGATCTGATTCCCATGTTCTCTTGGGCTCCCCTGTCCTGTCTGTAAGTGTGTGCAGACAGCCTGTTCCCCAAAGAAAACCAACTCGGGTTGCAGTCCTACTCAGGCTTACTTAGAGAGTGCCTGTATAATCTTGGGAATGACCCTAGTGGGAGACCTTTGCCAAAGGCAGAGGCTCTTCCTCAGTGCACATACGGGCTGTCCCTGTGCCGAATTAATTTCCTGTGGAATGTTTGTTAAAGAAACTAGAGCATCATATTTCACATTTTTCCCAGATGACTGTAGAGCCCTCTATCAGTTTTTTTTTTCATTAAAATAATCTGAATCTCCTGTAATCCCAGCACTTTGGGAGGCCGAGGTGGGTGGATCACAAGGTCAGGAGATCGAGACCTGGCTAACATGGTGACACCCCATGTCTATTAAATATACAAAAAATTAGCCGGGTGTGGTGGCGGGCACCTGTAGTCACAGCTACTCGAGAGGCTGATGCAAGAGAATGGCGTGAACCCGTGAGGCGGAGCTTGCAGTGAGCAGAGATCGCACCACTGCACTCCAGACTGGGTGACAGAGCAGACTCCGTCTCAAAAGTAAATAAATAAATAAAAAATAATCTGAATCTACGTAAGCAGGGTTACAAGGTGCATGCATTGTCAGAAGTGTGGCTTTAAATTTGGATGGACTTGAACTTGAAGCAGGAGTCTGCTGCTCACACATATTGGACAAATTACACCACTTCTCTGCTCCAGTTTCCTCTTTGGTCTAGTGAGAATCATACCTTCCTCATTAGGTGGCTATGAGGATTCTGGAGAATGTTATGGAAAATGGCTGGCACATTTTCCGTAGTGGTATGGAAAATAGTAGGCACTACATGGCATATGAAATATCAAGCTGTGTCTTTGGCCAAATATGTAGTGTATTCATGTAATGGAATATTATGCAGTAGTAAACAAAGGAACTAGAGCTATAGGTGTCAACGTGGATTACCCTCACAAACAATAAAATTGAACAAGAAGTAAGTTACAGACTGATTGTGTTCAGAATGATACCACTTATAGAAAGGTTAGGAAGATCATGTGAAACAGTACTACAGATCATAAGGATGTATGCTCTTTTGCGAGGAGAATAGCTTCATGGGGCTGATGAGCCCTGGTTTCCAGGTGGTGGTTACCTCTGATGGGAAGAGGAAGGATGTGATTGGGAATGGGTGCCTCAGGGCTTCTCCTGTTGTTTTGCAGTGTTTTATTTCTTGGACTGGATCATTGTTTGTCATGTTATGCTATCCATCTTTTTGTAGGTTCAGAATATTTCTTTTTTTAAAGAAAGGAAATACATTTTCCTTTGGGTTACTTACAATGGAGGAGTATTTTGACATGTAAAATTAAATTGGTCACAGAGTCAGATAGTACCAAGTGTTAGCTATATACAACAATGGGAATGGAAACCAGGCAAGGATTTCTGGAAGAAGGGAGAAGAAGGCCGGGCGCGGTGGCTCATGCCTGTAATCCCAGCACTTTGGGAGGCCGAGGCGGGTGGATCACTTGAGGTCAGGAGTTCGAGACCAGCCTGGCCAATATGGTGAAACCCTGTCTCTACTAAAAATACAAAAATTGACTGGGCATAGTGGCACACGTCTATAGTCCCAGCCGTTCGCGAGGCTGAGGCAGGAGAATCGCATGAACCCGGGAGGTGGAAGTTGCAGTGAGCCGAGATCACGCCACTGCACTCCAGCCTGAGCGACAGAGTGAGACTCCATCTCAGAAAACAAACAAACAAACACCCCTACTCTAAAACCCGCCCCCCCCCCCCCCTTTTTTTAGACGGAGTCTTACTTTGTCGCCCAGGCTGGAGTGCAGTGGTGCAGTCTCTGCTAACTGCAACCTCTGGCTCCGGGTTCAAGCAATTCTCCTGCCTCAGCCTCCCGAGCAGCTGGAACTATAGGCACGCGCCACCATGCCCAGCTAATTTTTGTATTTTTAGTAGAGATGGGGTTTCACCATATTGACCAGACTGGTCTTAAACTTCTGACCTTGTGATCCACCTGCCTCTGCCTCTCAAAGTGCAGGGGTTACAGATGTGAGCCACTGTGCCCGGCCAGGGGTGTGTTTTAAGAAAGTTAAATTTCATTGTACAGTTATTTCTTTTGAGCTGTAGGAGTAAAAACTCTTATGGTGTTAAGTATGGAAATTACCAATTTATCTTCCTTTTTGTCTTTCAGATGCAAGAACTGATCCCCTTAAGCCTTAATGTTTCACTTCAGGGCTGCCCAGCTATAGAGGAGACCCTGATTTCTAAGGATTTTAAGTTAGGATTTAGCGCTGCTCAGCCTTCAGCTAGTTGTGTATAATTTTACAAATACCATTTCTTATCACAGAGGGTTAAAAAGTAAAGAAAAATCAGCAATTTTCTTATTCTATTATCATATGTTTTTCTTATTTAAAAGCATCTTTCAGCCTTCTCTGGAGAAGCTGTGGTTTTGTTGGGCTTTTTCAAAATGTTTTTCTATGTAAGTCTAAATGAAAGCTGATTTAGGAATTTCTTGGTAAACTCCTCTATTCCCAAACTTAGGGATTTGATCTAGTGCTTTATGAGGTAATAGAGGCTAGAGAGGGGATGTGATTTTGCCAACATCATGAAGCTAGACTCAGTCCCTCTCTGAAAGTAGAGGCTCCAGGAACAGTGAATGTCTAAAATGTGGAGTATCTAATTGTATTGTCTGTTCTGACAAGTCTACTTTTTTTTTTGATTTTGTTGTGGATCAGATAAGGTGTAGTAGTAGTCTTTCCTTTTATTGCATTTGATATCTGTCGTTTTTGGATAGTGAGTATCACAAGGGAACATTTTACTGCCCAGTTCTTTACCAGGATACCTAGTACCTTTCACTGGACACGTCTGGAAACTGCTGCAAGGGTCTAGCAGAAGCTGATGCTTCCTGTGTGCGTCTCTCTGTGTGTAGGGGTGCTGGAGTCTTCTCATGGAGCTTTACTGGAATCTGAGGCACTTAGGGGAAGGAGAGCATGTGACTGACCAAGGGTGAAGCTTAAACAGCCTTGATCTTCCAGATCTCTGCAGTCTTTGGAGCAAGAGAGCGTCATCAGACCGTCAGCAAATGAATTCCTCCCTCTGTAGGTGCTTGGTGCTAAATGGACATGTGTATTGGTTTCTGAGCCACACATAACTGAATAGCTGTGTACCCCTATTCTTAACCCACTTTTGTGGGAACGCACATTCCCTGGTGTTGAAATTTCTCTTAATGACAAACATTTGTTGGCTTGGGTAATCATAGTGTGTTCAGTGCAAAATAGATGTGGTGAACCAGCCTTCTTTGCTGTATGGTTCTTCTAAGCTGTTCTGCCTTAGGGCATCTGCTCAGTCTTGAAGCATTATTTAACTCTTTAAGTTATGGGTATTTAACTTTTCATGGCTTTCGAATTAGTAAGTTCCTTCAAGGCAAGTCCAGTATTGTGCTTGTGATATCACAGTGGCATTCCATCTCCCACTGCCTCTCACACAGTCCTCATTGCAGGGGAGTCTCCATCCTATTTCCTGCTGACCAGAGGGTAAGCTCCCTAAGGACTGTGTGTATCCTCAACTCCCGCAACAGTATCTGGCACAAAGGAGACATGCTATAGACTAGTGTTTGTGTTCCTGAAAAATTCATATGTTGAAGTGCCAACTCCCAATGTGCTAATATTTAGAGGTGGGGCCTTTGGAAGGTGATTAAGTCATGAGGGTGGAGCCTTCATGAATGGGATTAGTGCCTTTATAAAAAGAGACCCTGGAGAGATGATCTCCCTCTCCACCTATGAGGATACAGCAAAAAGGCATTCCTTTGCCTGGCGGAAGAGGGCCCCCGCCAGGAACTGAATTGACCAGCACCTTGATTTTGGACATTCCAGCCTTCAGAACTGAGGAGTAAATTTCTGTTGTTTAAGCCACTTAGTCTGTGGTGTTTTTGTTATAACAGCCTGAACTGACTAAGGTAAGGTGCTCAGGTAGACATCTGTTGAATGAATGAAAAGAACATAATCATCCAGTAAGCTCTGGTTTTCGTGTGAGCCCTGACCCTTTAGAAGTGATCAGCCAGAACTCATGTCGTGGAGGTGGCAACCATTCAGTGAATGCCCACTGAATCTAACAGACATCAGGAATCCAAAAGGGGGTTATGACTCACCCTTCCCCAGAGGAGAGAGCTTACAGTCAGTTCCGTATTTTCGGGTCTCATGTGTTTCATGCCCATGGTCAGGACTCTGAGGACACTGTTATAGCAGAGGCAAACCTTTTATGTAAAGGGCCACATACTATTTTAGGTTTTGCGCATTCTGCCATATCTGTCACTATGCTGTTGTAGTACAGAAACAACCATAGAAGTATAGCTGTGTTTTAACTTTTAGTTATGGACTCTGAAATTTGGATTTCATATAATTTTCACGTTTCGCAAATAATCTTTTGATTTTTTTCAACCATTTAAAAATGTTAGCTGGGCACAGTGGCTCACGCCTGTAATCCTAGCACTTTGGGAGGCCGAGATGGGAGTATCACTTGAGCCCAATAGTCCAAGACCAGCCTGGGCAACAAAGTGAGACCCTATCTCTACAGAAATTAAAAAACTAGCCAGGTATGGCTGAACGCGGTGGCTCACCCCTGTAATCCCAGCACTTTTGGGAGGCCGAGGCGGGTGGATCACTTGAGGTCAGGAGTTCAAGACCAGCCTGACCAGCATGGTGAAACCCTGTCTCTACTAAAAATACAAAATTAGCTGGGTATGGTGGTGGTTGCCTGTAATACCAGCTGCTTGGGAGGCTGAGGCAGGAGAATTGCTTGAACCCAGGAGACGGAGGTTGCAGTGAGCTGAGGTGGCACCATTGCTCTGCAGCCTGGGCAACAAGAGCAAAACTCTGTCTCAAAACAAAAAGCAAATGGCCAGGCATGATGGCACATGTCTTTAGTCCCAGCTACTTGGGAGGCTGAGGCAGGAGGACTGCTTGATCCCAGGAGGTAGAGATTGCAGTGAGTTGTGTTTGCTCCACTATACCCCAGCCTGGGTGACAGAGGGAGACCCTGTTTCAAAAAAATAAAATAGCAAAATAAAAATGTTAAAACTGTTCTTGCCTTGTAGATTGTACAGAAATAGGCAGAGGCTGGAAATGACCCCAGGCTGTAGTTGACTGACTTGTGTTCTAGGAAGGCCTCAGAAGCTTCCCACTCATTCACTCACTGTGTGTGCTTAGGCACTGGGGATACGACTGGACAAGACAAACAGTCCCTGGCCTCCTGGAGCTTTCAGTAGGTGGCGGGGGGCGGGGGGGGGGGGGGACAGACGTTAATAAAATATAACAAACACCAACCAGTGCTAGGAAGTTTGAAAGGAAATATATGCAATGCATGTATAGTTCAGGATCTTGATCTGGTTTATGGGTGGGGCAGGGCTAGGAAAGACTTTCCTGAAGAAGCAACATTTGAACTGAGACACAAAGGATGAGTTGGTGTTGACTGGAGGTGGGGTGGGGAGTGGAGAGGAAATGGCATAAGCTGATGCCCTTAGGTGGGGGTGCTGGTTGCATGTGGGACTCAAGGAGTGCCCGGTGGCAGCTAGGAGTGGAGGGGACATAGCCTTTGGAAGAGGCAGGCCTTGGGCCAGGGCACGATTTTGTCTTCATCTTAAGAGCTAGAGTCAGTGAAGAGTTTTAAGCAGGGTTTGACAAATAGGTTTTTTTTTTTTTTTTTCTTTCTTCTGCTCCCAGAAAGATTGTTTTAGGCCATTTGTGCTGCTGTGAAAAAATGCCATAGACAGGGTAGCTTATAAACAATAGAAATTTATTTCTGATAGTTCTGGAGGCTGGGAAGCACCAGCAGATATGGTGTCTGGTGAGGGCTCACTCTGCTTTAGAGGTAGTGCCTTCTAGTGGTGTCCTCATAGCAGAAGGGGACAGGCAAGTTCCCGCTGGGGACTCCATCTATATGTGTTTGTATATATGTATGTATGAATGTATCTTTCTAAATGTATTTTTCTCCTCAAATTCCTTTTACCACTCTGGCCTCTTTCATAAGGACCCTGATCTCATTCCAGAGGGCTCTGCCCTCATGACTTAAATGACTTCCCACAAGGCTTCCCTCTTAATACTATCATCTTGGGGACTGGGTCTCAACACATGAATTTTGCGGGGACACAGACATTTGGACTGTGGCACTGATGGTTTGGTCATGCCTAGTATTTTTATGTAACTAAGAGGATTATCATGTTTGGGTATGAAGGGTTGATGTATTTAACCCATCGAAGGTTGTATTAACCCATCGAAGGTTGTATCAACCCATCGAAGGTTGATGCAAACAGATTTAAAAGTAGATAAATGCAAAGCTGAACCTATCTTGAGCAGTTGCTTCTTAATTGTTTCTGAACGGTGGGTGTTGTGATGGGTGAAGCTTGCTTTGGCAGGCGTGTGTGTGGCTAGGGCCGGCCCACCCTGGTGGACTTCCTTTCCTGAAGCATTCCTAATGGCCCCTGGCATTGACTTCTGTCCTGCTGCACTTGCTTTGCTCATATGCACATTACCAGTTTCCTTAATCCGTGGAAATGACGATTTCTTGAGAAATGGAAGGAGGGTTCAGATGTGTTTGGGGTAGAGGTGTACCAGCTCCCACCTCACATCTGAGGGGGGTGAACCAGTCTCCTCGCTCAGTTGCTTTTACCTTTGATCCACTGAGGTGCAGACTTCCCACCTCCAGTCAGAACAAAATACAAACAGTAACACCCCCTTCCTCTAAAGAAAGAAAAAGACCCTGCCGTTGTAGAAGTGACTGTCAGATTGGGAGAGGGAGAGGCATTTTCATTAGCAATTTTCGGTTCTGGTATTTATGTAGTGGGGTCTTAATGACATTCGATCAGGTGTACCCATATCCTATCAGGCCAGCCCTCAGCTGAGTATTGTTTGCTTTCACAGAGTGAATGCAATGTGGAAATGGTAAACTGGATAGTGGTGACTAGTTAGTGGCTTCTGACTAGTATTCTGTGAAATACTCTGCCTGGAGTGCTCAGTTCAGTAAACATCTTAAGCACTCAGATATGTGAGGGCTTGTGAGTGGCAAGACGCTGAGAGGATCCCTGGGGATACTGCGGCTTTGGGGATTGTCCAGCAGGCAGTAGCTTACCAGCCAGCACAGGAGGCCCTCAGTCGGCTAGAGATTCAGGATGGTTTTGCTCCCTGATCTAGACTTTGAGTGTCTGCTGTTGTGTCCTACTAATGCATCACCTCCTGGGAGATTTTGTCAGTGCATTTCACTACTGTGCCTTTCATGCTTAGAGGATGCCAACACCTGTTAGATGCTTGTTGGCTAAATGCATGCTTTAAGCCCTCATATCCTCTCTGTGTGTGTGTGTGTGTGTGTGTGTGTAGTGTGCTTTCATTCCATAGTCAAACGGACTTTTGCAGTGTCCATTTACTCAGCAAATATTTTTGAGCATCTGTCATATTCTAAGCACTATGCTTCTTGCTGCAAATACAGCAGTGAAAATTTTCCGTTGATTTAAGAAACTGTAGTGTTAACTTTAAAAATAGCTTAGCATCTGATGTAATCAAAGAATTGTAAGAGTTTTGAAAAAGACATTGAAGAGGACCATGTTTGTCTGTAGTATTCAGCACTGGGAGATTAATATCACATGTCTGCAAGTTTTTTGATTCTGAGAGGTCTGGCACTTCTCCATAGGAAATGAAGGGGAGGGGGCATCCATATGTAAAATACTAATCTGGATATGGCCCAGGGCCAGAAATCTGTGATTTGTGTAATAATTTTGGTGAACATTGCAGAATTGGAGAGTTCTGTATAACTGATTATCAAGAAAAACTCCCTGAAGAAGGTGGGAAAGGGAGTTAGTAAATGTTGGTATGATTGTGTAGCTGCTCAAAGACTTAATTCCTCTTTGATCAGCAACATGTGTTCCCAGTAAGCTGGGAATCACCATCTTCTAATGAGTTTGCATGCTTGGCCATTTTCTTAGCCTTTGCAGAGACTGCCTGGGAGAACTGGAATCCAGTGTGAGAAGTGGGGATTTGGTAGCTGAGATCCTGTGTGCTTCTTCTTTCTGGCCCTTTCCTAGGCCAGTGCTACTGTACCAGCAGACTTTCCTTGAGCAGACTGCCTCTGGGCTGGGACTTGTGTCGCTGACTGTCAGATGGCAGGCTTGGCCGTGGCCTGGAGGTGGGCAGGCCAATGTTATCAGAGATGTTGATCTTGGATTACAGGAATTATTTCTAGGCAGCAAGCCCAGTATTCATTTTCCTCTCCAGCTCTCTGGTGTTCAGGAGAGGCTGTGCTTGCAGAGAAGGTGGCCAACTTTCTAAATGGATGCAGCCAACTGGCCATTCACCAAACAAACTTTGTTGAGCAGGAGTCAAGCTTTGCCTCTGGCCTCAGGGAGCTTTTGTGCCTATTTTGGGTGTGGTTAGGGCATTGTCAATAGGTGGCTCTGTGAGCTGGAGGAAGGCATCCATTGTTTTTGCTCAAGAGTCATTATCCCAAAGTTAGAACTGGAGAGACCCTCAGAGATCAGCCCCCTTCCCATGCATGATACAGAGAGGAAACTTGAGTCCCACAGCTAGCTACCCTACCACTGAAACTTTCTCCAAACACATGAACAGTATTTTACCATTTAAACCCAGCAGTTTGATGATACTTGCTGTATATATCTATCTTAATCCATTAGTAGAAAATTGGGCTTATTCTTTTTTTAGTAGTTGTATACGGAGACTCAAATTGTACCTTTAACCATTTTGTGTTGGGGCACAGATTTAGGAAGTTTAGTCACATGGAGGTTGGAAATTAACAGCACAGGTTATAAACTTCCAGTGGGGGTTGACTTGATAGGAGGCATCAGTGATGTTTTCCTGGCAGAGACTGAGGCCTGGTGCATCCCTTTTCAGAGGGCTTCTCTTTGGAGGCGGCTTTAGTTTTCTCTTTGGTTTGTCAAAGGAAAACAGGCAGTTGGCAGATGGCTGTATCTTTTCATTCTGCTCTGTAAGGCATACCCTCTGGCCTTAGAAGTGAACCACTTTTTATACTGTTTACACAACTCTCTTGTGTATATTGTCCTAGAGGTAACATGCTGATAAGACTTTTTTTGTTTCTGTCTTTTAAAGGCAAAATAGCTCCCTCAGAACTGCAGTTCTCAAGTTTTGTATGGAAAAGACTCCTCCTCCTTTCTGTTAAAATGCAGATTCTGGGGTTCCTCCCCTTTGGTTGGCAGGCCAGAGTGGGCCTCAGGAATCTGCATTTCTCTCCAGCATCCCAGCCCTTCTGCTGCAGATCTCTGTGGCTTCCCTGTGAAACACTGCTGTCCTCTCGATGATGAATGTCCTCTTTGGCTGTGAAGAAAAGACTGACCCTGTATGATGGTGGCTTTCTAAGTGAACTAGAAATAACTAAACTGCGTGGGTGGAGACCAGTGAAGTGTGAGCCCTCCATCCTCAGGTTGAGTCTCTGTGGTTTATAACTGCATATCTTCTTTGCATTCTGAGTTTCTATGCTCCAGAGGAATGACTTTTGGCCCAATTCTCCATTAGCCCTAAGGTTTCTGTCTTCTGTGCTGATCATAGTGGCTGGTAGACCCTGCATGCTAGGGTTCCTCCCTGAGCATTCAGAGGGAGGCTCCTGGAGGGAACAGTGTTCACTTGGCATCTTTAGGTATTTCTGGGAGGGTGAATTGCAATGATTACCACCACCAAAGAACTGGTAATTACTTTCAGATCCGCTAGCTTTTCACCAGAGAGAAGTGGGTAACAATGATGTAGGACGACCATCTGATACTCCTAAGACACCATCCCCACCTTAAAACACTGTTAGAAATCACCATGGTTCCCAAACATGCCTGTAAATTCACTGAAAGACTAGGCAGGTTCCTGGTACTGGGCTCTCCTGCCTCCCAAATGTCTGAAGGGTGGAGCCTGGGAACCTATCCTATCTCCATTTCCTAAAACTTCTTGTTAAGTCAGTCATTCTTTTGCCCTAGTTTTAGTTAAAAAACATCAAGCAGAATAATGTGGTATTGCATCGTGTGTGGAAGCCACTGTGGGCGGAGGTGGAGCAAGACTATCCAATAGGCCACAGGCTGTGGCTGCGGGAGTTGTTATTTATCGTGAGCTCATCCCTGGCTCTCTCACATTGTGCAATGGCAGAGCTGAGAGAGAACCATAGGAATGTAGCCCTGTGGTCACTTGGAGGCCTCGTGTTCCCTTTCTCTCTGAAACAGAAAGCATTTTGACAGGCTTCTACATTTCCTGTAGAGACGAGCATGTCCGGAGAGTGGCCTTGTCCTTGCCCTTGTCTTGATGAAATCTGTGGCTCAGCCCAGCCGGGTGGCCTGGGCTGTGAGAGGCTTTGATGTGGCCAAATCCCTCACAAGCCCAGTTGTTTTCATTGCCCACTTTCCTGTGAACTCACATTTGCTCTTCTTTGTTCTAGTTGTAGGCCTTCTTCTTCTAGTCCATTACCCTTAGTTGCTAATTTCTGTTAAATGGTATTTGCTTAAAAAGGTACTTGCTGAATATGGGTTTAAGAAATGGCTTTTCTCTCAAGGTGTTTGCTTTTTAAAAGGGGTGCTTGAGTGTTAGAGATGGCAGAACTCCTCAGACCAACACCTGCCAGAATGGATGAGGAATATGGCATCTTCCCAGGGAATGGCTGCCTACCTCAACACAGACTATTCAAGGAAATTGATTATGGGTTCTAGGTGTGTGCTCAGCCTTTGAAAGGAGTTAGATTAGAACTATTTTAATAAGATACGATTATTTTGTAAGACATACGGATGCTAATTTTAAGATAGCAATTTTAAAAGATACAAAAGGTTTATTATGTTCACTAGAGGAATGGAGGTTTGTGACCTTGCATTCCGTTTTCCAAGGAGCCAGGAGATCCAGTATTTGCCTTCTCAGTCTCTGTTGCTGGGCTGAAACAGAAGATTTCAAAACCTTCCTGGGGAAAAAAATACATTTTTTTCCCCATTGGTGCTGGTCCAGATCCCTTGAGATTGTTTCCAGGCTCATGATTTTGAAACACTCAGGAAAAAATTTGGAACCTGAAGTTATTTATCAGATTCAGGGTTATAGTCTGTTTTCTATTTGAATTTTGTTTTGTATTATCAGGCTGCTTACAATATTCTTGTGCTTTTTATTGCTTATGGAAGAAATTACTTTAGACATTTCTTAGAGATCCAGATATCCTTCCTTGGATTTAAGAAACAAAAATTCCTTCATTATGAGCAGCCATTGCATTCTTTTGAGAAATGGATACTCAAAACTATCCATGTAATTTAAATTGCTTTCTATAAGGTATGCAGACTTGACTCATTCTGTATATATATTTTCCTTCCTTGGCTCCTTCGTGATTGTTGGTTATGTTGTTCTTTTGGCTTATAAACATGGTGGGACCTGATCCATTGGGAAGGAACCCAGAGTTCATAACCCTAAGTGGGTGATTGAGGTGGTGTGCATCATATAGAGCATATTGGAGTTAGGATCGTTTGGTTGTATAAGGGATATTGGCTGGCCTTGTAGATGAGATGTTTGAGCTGGGTCTTGAGAGTAGGAATTTGTTAGGAAGGTGTTAGTGCAGTAGGAGCAGAGATTGTGAAGGCTTTTGTGGGCCTTTTGTGTGGGAGAAAGGTTATAGTTCTATGTGTGGGGCAGTGCGTGCCAGATTTCTTGACACTTGGAAGCCATGAGAGAGTTTTAAGCATGCAACATATATGACTTCATTGGCTAGGTGTCAGAAGAGTGTTTGGAGAGGGGAGACTGAGACAGCAAGTCCAGTTAGGAAGCTGTTGCGGAGGCCCAGGGGTAGATGAATCTGGAGACCCAGGGGTCCCGGGGTACATGACGCTGAGACTGTCAGGACGCATGAATCTGAGAGACTGACAAGGGAGTCCTTAGGAATAGGAGACCTGGCGATTCTATTGTATCAGGATGGAGAAGTTTCTGTCCTCTCTATATTTGCTTGTGTGTGGTCTTGTTATTGCTCACAGCAGTCTAGTTTTGAGAAATGCTGTTAGAGCGGAATTGTGATTAAGAGTGGAAGCATGTTGGCCATTGTAGACTGATGGTCATGCCCTCTCCCAGTGACACTATGCCTAGCCCTCTAGATTGGATGTCCAGAGGACCTTCTCTACTGATGTGGGGACCAGCATCTGATATAGTTTTATTTGTCCCTGAAGCCAACCCAGAACTTTGAACTTTGCTATTGATTGAGGCCATCAGCATTTCAATATTTGAGAAAAACCGTAGAGGAACTTGTGATTCCTGCTGAAATGCTGAGAGGATTGATTTTGTCTTGGACATGCTCTCTCTTCCTTCCCCTTGATAGCAAGTAATGCAGACTAGGTTTAAATTTTGACTGTGCCAAGTGACTGTGAGATTTTGGGTAAACATGATAATACAGATAGTTGATACACACTGGTACTTTGTGTCAAATACTCTTTTGAGCTTAACACATGTTAAGTGGGTTATCATGGGTAAACATGATAATATAGATAATTGATACCTAATGAGTACTTCGTGTCAAACACCCTTTTGAGCTTAACACATGTTAACTTGTTCATCTTCAATACCGTGAAGTAGGTTCCTATTATTATTATTTCAGTTTTACCAGCAAGGAATCTGAGGCCTAGACAATTTATGTAACTTACCTAACATAGCTAGCCAGTAGCAGAGCTGGGATTTGAACCTTGGCAGTTAGGCTCCAGGGTCCATGGGCAATGATACTGTTTGGGGAGAGATAGTTACAAGGGTTAAATGACAGTGTGTATAAAGCGAAAACATAGTGTCTGGCACACAGTAATTGTTTTATGGATAGTGTCTAATATGCAAATATAGATTATGGAAGAGTCTATATAATTTTAATACAGTTTTATAAAGAAAATTGATTTTCTACCAATTGGCTAGAAAATTGGTATAAAATATATGGGTAGAGAATTTTCTATATGTTTATGGGTAGAAAAATGTTTGGAAATACCAAAGTATTGATGGTGGTTATTTCTGGTGATGCAACTATGTTCATTTTATTTTCTTCTTTGCTTTCCTGTATTTTCCAAATTCTCCTCAGCAGATGTAGATTGTTATTATTTGAAATAGAAGTCTAAAATATTTTTTTTTTTAAACTAAAGATTAATAGGAACTCACCAGACAAACAGGACTTCCCACAATCCAGGAAGAGTGAAGAGCCCTGCAAAGTTATGGTGGTGTGAAACTCTACACCACGCTTAGTGACTTTGAAGTTGTTTGGTCTTTTTTCAGTTCGTCTTTGTCTATTAATTTATTTGTAGTGTTTTAGACACATATTTTCTTTGCTTTGCTTTCTTTGTGGGTTTAGAAAGCCCTTTACCTTCCAAGAAAATAGAAATGTTAGGACAGCAGTTTCTTGTGCTGCTGGGGAGAATCATCAGCCCTCTTATAATCAGTGACTTCCTGCTGCCTGGAGCTGGCTTCCAGGGTTGCCCATGGAAGAAGCAGCTCCCAGGCTTACGGTTTGAAGTGTCTGTCCTTCTAGCTTTCAGTTTTGGGCTCGGTCTTGAAAGAGTGTTTTGTTTTCCTCGTCTACTGCATCATGGTGCACATGGCATTCATTTTCTGTGTAGAGTCTTGTGGCTGCTGTTTATATTTCAGTTTTAGCTAAACCTTCCCATGTGAATTTCTGCTATGCCGCATTGCTTGATTTAAGTCCTATCTTCCCTTCCATACCTTTATAATTGGTGGAAATCTATACAATTGTTGTAAGAGGTAGAGGGCTGTTGTAAGAGGTAGAAAGAGATAGAAACTTAATTTTAATTATACAGGCTTTTTCTTCTACTGATCTAATGATTTTTATTAAATTTACTTATTTATTAAATTCATTCATTTAATGGTTTTTATTAAATACATTAGTTTGTTAAATCTTGAATTAAATTTGAAATTATTTTCTCTGAGGATAGGTTTCTTACCCAGGGCATCACTTATTTTTTTCCAGATATTTGGCCAGTTGTCCTAATGCCATTATATATATTATATATATAAATTATATATATATATATTTGGAGACAGGGTCTCACTCTGTTGCCCGGCCTGTAGTACAGTGGTACAGTTATGGCTCACTGCAGCTTCAACCTCCTGGGCTCAAGAAATTATCCTACCTCAGCCTTCTGAGTAGCTGGGACTGCAAGCATGCACCACCACACCTGGCTAATTTTTGTACTTTTTGTAGAGAGGGGATTTCACCATGTTGGCCAGGCTGGTCTCGAACTCCTGGATTCAAGTGATCTGCCTGCCTCTGCCTCCCAAAGTGCTGGGATTACAGGCATGAGCCACTGTGCCTGGCCTATTATTATTATATTTTAAAGAGACAGGGTCTTCTGTTTTCATTTTTGAGACAGAATTTCACTCTTGTTGCCCAGGCTGGAGTGCAGTGGCACGATCTCGACTCCCTGCAACCTCTGCTTCCTGGGTTTAAACGATTCTTCTACCTCGGCCTCCCGAGTAGCTGCAATTACAGGAGTGCGCCACCACACCTGGCTAATTTTGGTATTTTTAATAGACATGAGGTTTCACCATGTTGGCCAGGCTGGTCCCGAACTCCAGACTTAAGGTGATCTGCCTGCCTCAGCCTCCCAAAATGCTGGGATTACAGGAGTGAGCCACGGTGCCTGGTTAACCAAGAGATTGGTCTTGCTCTGTCGCCCAGGCTGGGTACAGATCTTGGCTCACTGCAAACTCTGTATCCTGGGCTCAAGGGATCCTCTAACCTTAGCCTTTTGAGTAGCTGGTGCTCACAAGCACATGCCACTGTGCCTGGCTAATTTTTTTTTTTGAGAGATGTGGTTTCACCATGTTGCTCAGGCTGGTCTCAAACTCCTAAGCCCAGGCGATTCACCCACCTGGGCCTCCCAAAGGGCTAGGATTACTGGCATGAGCCACTGCACCTGGCCTCTAGATTTCTTAATTGGATACCTAGGCATTTTATGTTGATTATAATTATGAACTTGTTTCCCACTGTTTATTGTTGGCATAAAGGAAAATGTTTGCTTGCGGTGAATATCTCAGAGGTAGGAATTAACCAGATCTCATCCAGTTCTGTATTCTTAGTGCTAACTACTGGACTTGGCCCAAGTTAGGCTCTTAATAAACATTTGTCAAGCAAATGAACACTTTATGTACATGGTGTTGTCCCTTTTTCCTCTTTTGAACTACTTTAGCTACATTTCTAGGAATGGAATTGTGGGTCGAAGAATGTGAATATTATTATAGCTTCTAAAATGTGGTAAATTTTGATAGGTGGACATTGTTTACCAAAGGGAATAAAAGCTTAGATAAACTTGTTTAGTGGAGATAATGAGGCCCGACTCCCTGTAGATGCTGCTGGATTGCTACTCCAGCCCCTCTCCTCACAATCATGCACTTCCCACTGGGAGTGGACCCTTAATATTTGTGTATTGAAATCAGTTAACTTGTAATCAAACAACTTTATTGTGGGACTTGTCTAAGCATCAAATTGAGAGCCGGTGGGAGGCTGAGGGGAGTCTCTGGGGCCCAAGAGAAGAAACAGGTGGCCAGGGCCTGTCTCACACATGAGTGGGCTTCTGGGTTTTGCGCTACGAGAGACCTGGGGACAGCAGGTTGTGGGAGCAGCTGGGGCATCACATGGTACTTCTCAGCCAGCTGTCAAGGACTGCATTCCCACCTCAAGCAGAACGCAGATGGCTTGCTTTTATTCTCCTAGCTGGTGCCTCATGTCTTGGCACCCAAAGGCAGCAGATGGCTGCCATGTAGAATTGTGACCACCCAATCCTTGTCTGCCCCTCTTCCTGAGTGGAAGAAACCCAGGACGTTCATGCAGCCATGTAGGAGACAACTACAATGGCTTTCCAAGATGTTCGGCTTTGTCTCATATTGGGATTGGTGCCATATTTGACCTGGGATTTAAGCAGTGTTGAGAGGAAGTAGCAACAATTGAACATGAGAGGATGAGTCAGATATTTGAGTGTTTATATTCAGGACACTGTGCAAGGCATCTTGGATCATATTGAGACCAGCAGGTCTGGCCTCTGCCTTTAAGGAACTTAGGTTAGTGAGGAACACGCAGGGAGTGCCCTCATCTCCATGGGAGGGTTACCTGGGCTACAAGATTCTCCAGGCTCCCCATTCAGAGAATGGAGACAGAATGTACCCCCAAATCAGGGAAACCTGCTCTGAAGAGGTGGCCTTTGCATTGGACCTTGAAGGGTGAGTAGGAAGGAGCTGAGGAGACTGGTGTTAGGGGAGACAAAATGCACACCCAGGTCAGGGAAACCTGCTCTGAAGAGGTGGCCTTTGCATTGGACCTTGAAGGGTGAGTAGGAAGGATCTGGAGAGATTGGTGTTAGGGGAGACTCGGAGCTGGCCTGGGTGAGGCATCAGACAGCACGCGCTAACACCTGGCTTCTTGCTGGGTGCTTGCCTAGAATCAGCTCTGGAGCTCTGCCTTGTCACTGTTTCTTCTAGCATGAGTGGAATGCCTGTCTGACTCTCCAGAACTTGGGACCACAGCATTTTAAATGATCATTCTGAGGGGTGGGGGGCAGATGGTGATCCTTCCTGGTCCTCATTCCTCTGGCGGGCATGTCTTTGGTGAATGCTGTGTGGTCCTGGTGGTAAGCTTCTGCGCTAACTGGCTCATTGTTACCAGCTGAGCTGAGGCTCAGCGGAGGGAACTCCTGGTGATAGACTCAGCAAGGCGTTGTCTGTGCAGCCAGATCACTTGAAGGTCCTACTCGCCCCACTTTGGGAGCACTGAATAAAGGCACTAAAGCTGTGAGCCAGACCAGCATATGCCTGGGTTCCTAAAGAATGTTGGCCTCTCCTTGGACATTAATGGACCATGGAGTGGTTGGAGATATGGAGGTGCCTGTTTAAAGAGAAGTTATCTTGAGTCATAAAGTGCTGTAGAAGAGCAATGGTGTTGGCTGCCCCAAGCCCCCATGGGGACCCCATGCCCTTGGCTTACGTTATAATCCTGAGGTCCTGTTCCTTGCCAAGCCAGATCTCCCACCAACTTTGGCTCTCAAAATGGAATATATTTGCCATTGTGGTGTAGACCAGCTCTGTTGAGTAAAGATAAGATGTGAGCCACATACATACTTTTAAATTTTCAAGTAGTCACATTAAACCGGTAAAATTAATTTTAATACTATTGTATTTAATTCAGTGCATCCAAAAGATTTTATCATGTGGCGCTGGCCTCCTCTCATGTGCTCAGTAGTCACGTCTGGCTAGTGGCTATTGTGTTGGACAGGGAAGATCTGAACCAATTTATTGGGACTGGGGCGATAAAGAGGCTGGTTTGTGATTATACATTTAATTAGGCCTGAGCCAAATCTCCATTTAGTCCTTCGCTGAAAGATACCAGATGGAAAACCCAGAGGCTTTTTGGATTTCTGCTGATTTTGCTGTATTGTACTTTTAGTGGTGCTCAGTCTTAGAACCTGTGTATGTTTCTGTCTTTGGGTTTCGGCTCTCTTCAGAAAAGGCCCTTTGGGGCTTTTATGTCAAAGCACATGCCCCAGAGACATTTCAGACAGCCTGGCCCCCAGCCTTTTACTAGCTAATTGGGGATTGAAGTAAAAAGTCTTCTAGTGATCTCTAGATTTTTTTTTTGAGACAGAGTCTCACTGTCGCCCAGGTTGGAGTGCAGTGGCACCGTGTCAGCTCACTGCAGCCTCCATCTCAGGTTCAAGCAGTTCTCCGACCTCAGCTTCCCAAGTATTACAGGTGCCCACAACCACGCCTGGCTAATTTAAAAAAATATTTTTAGTAGAGACAGGGTTTTCACCGTGTTGGCTAGGCTGGTCTCAAACTCCTGACCTCAGGTTATCTGCCTGCCTCGGCCTCCCGAAGTGCTGGGATTACAGGTGTGAGCCACCACACCTGCCTGTCTAGATTTTTGTTTTTTTTTTGAAAGGAAACAAACCCAGTTAATCAGTATCTAGATTAACTGCCTTATTGACCAGATTTTGCCCACCTTATTGACCGAATTTCTACAGTATGATAAAATAGCAGTCGTTGAAAGCATGTGATCTCAAAGTTTTGCCCCGGGAATTTAGTGAGAGATGACTCAGAGGTTACTAATTGTTTCCCAGTTAAATACTCAGAGATTTAAAGGGAAAAGGATTTCTTGTAAAAAGCAGATTTTTCATGGTGCCTGCATTGTCAGAGGCAGCTGGAGAGGTTGGTTCAGATCTGTCCTAGTGAGTGTGTGCCAGCTTCTCTGAGCAGCCTGTGGCTCCTGAGCATAAATAGAAACACAGCTGTGTGTGCAGGCTGAACAAGAGGAAGTAGAGCAAGTGTCTGGACGCCTCCCTGGCTGGAGCAGAAGGCTCCCAGGGTGCTTAGCTCATCCGTGGCATGGGGATGGAAGGGCCAGGTAGTCAGGGAGCTGGTGGGAGGACCAGACACATACATTCCCCCCACCCAAACACACAGTTGCCTCTAAGGGTGGGGGGTTTGGCAGACTGGGCTCACAGTATTGACTCCCTGTATGACCTAGACAAGTCACTTCCCTTTCTGGGCCTCTATCCACTCATCTGCAAAAAAAAGGGGGAGGACTGGGTGGGCTTTGGGCTCTGAATTTGGCTGTGGTTGTGTGTCTCAGTTCCTGACTTGCCTGGTGACTCTCCTCTCCCCTCCTGTGGAAATGCTTGTGTGCTCTTTGCTCTGCCCCAGGGCCAGGCTGAGCTCCTGTGTCTACCCTGCAACCAGCCTGCCGCCAAAACTCCAGGCTGCAATTCATGGATCTCTCAAGTGGGCTCATGGCCTCTGGCCTGAGCTAATCTCCTCCTTTATGCAAACTGTGCACCTGCCTTTCCCTCACCACCATTTTCACCAGCAGTACCTTTGTCTAATAATCTGATATGTGTCCTTCCCCAGTGCCCTGCTAAATTCCCCATTCCGTCTCTTTAGGAAGGCACACAAGTCCCTTCAGGGCCAGGTCCTTGCCGCTCACTGACCTCACCTCACTCCTGCTCTCTGACCTTTTCACTTTTGTAGACACTCCTCTCTCTTCCTGGAATCTATTTTCCTCTGGCCACTGCCTGCTTCCCATTTAAGACCAAGCTCTCCTGTATCATTTTCTGATTATTCATTCATTCACTATTCCTACATATATGTATTCAGTAAATACTGACCTACTGTGTGCCTGGCACTGAGCTAGATGCTAGAGAAATGGAGACAACTTGGAGTTTGTTTCTTGGAGAAGATAGACATTAAACCAATACTTTGAAGCTTTTAAACCTGCATGTGGCAGGTGTCATGAACTTTGAGTACCTTGTCCTTTGCTGCACCTCCCTCCTTGGCTCTTTGTCCTTCCCCAGTGCTCTCCAGTCACGCCAGCCCTGCCTCACCTGCTCTGCTTTCTGTCATAGCACTTAATGCAGCATGGAAATTACTGGGTGTTTTTTCCTGTCTTTCTCACTAGGCCAAGCCCCAGGTCTGGGTATCTGATAGGTGCTTGGCAAATGTTGGTTAAATGAATGGATGAAATGGCAACTTGGCTGATAGTTGGAAGAACTTTCTGTAAAATACCCAAATATCCTGTAATGAAGGCTTTTCTTTATCTGAGGCCAGGTATGCAAGTATCACTAAAAAGACTCAAGTTGTAGCCACAGCACCCAGAGGTTATCCTTTGTATCCTTTGCTTATAAGTAGTAGTAGTTTGTTTTAGGCCTGTCTCTTGCTGTCATGCCTACAGAGCCATTTTCTTCACTGCCTCTGATCTTGGGAACCACTGTGCCTGATGTCTGCACATGTCACTGGATGCCAGTGTTGATGAAGTTCCCATAATTGTGTCATGGCAGCCTTCCTTCTTCTTGGGACTCCTTTGCAGGGGGCAGCCTGCAGACCTTAATCCATACATGCAGTCTAGTTTGTTTATAGTTAGGTTCATTGTTCTGGGTCCTCTCCCCCATCTTGGTTGATTTTTTTAAATAATATTCACTCTGTGTGTATATAATTCTATGATTTTGGACAAATGCATAGAATCATGACTTTACCACCAGAACCATGATACAGAACAGTTCTGTCACCCACAAATTCTTGTGCTGCCCCTTTGTAGTCAGCTGCTCCCCTCCCTGCCAAGCCCTGGCAACCACCGATTTGTTTTCTCTTCTGACAATTTTGCCTTTTCAGGGTGTTACATAAATGGCATCATGTAGTATATAGCCGTTTGGGTCAGGCTTCTTTCACTTAGCAATATGCATTTAATATTTATCCATGTTGTAGGAATCAATAGTGTGCTCCTTTTTATTGCTAAATGGTATTTTATTGTATGGATGTGTACCACAGTTTTTTTTTTAATCCTTTCACCAGATGAAGTTCTCATTTTTTTGGCAATTATGAATAAAACCTCTGTACATACTTACATACAGGTCTTTGTGTGAATATGTTTTCATTCCTTTTGGGTGAATATGTAGGGATGGGCTTGCCAGGTCACTTGGTAAGTGTATGTTTAACTTTATAAGGAATTGCCAAACTGTTTTCTAAAGTAGCTGCACCAAGTTGCATTCTACCAGCAGCTTGTGAAAGTTCTAGCTGCCCTTCACCCTTGTCAATGACAATGCACTTGGCATTGTCAACGTTTTGAAATATTAGCCATTCTGATAGGAGTGCCAGCTAGTTTTTAATCTGCAGTTTTCTTTGTATACTCTCAGATGCTGATGGAGTTTAAATATCGTTATTTGATGTGATTTGGCAAGGCCATCATTCATACCTATGTAAGATTTTATTTCTGAAGATGGAATTTATAGTTGCTCAGAGCAAAAGAGCAGCAGTATTATCACACCTTCCTAAACAGTTTTGAGGAAAATGTTATGCTGCATTATTCTTTAATTTTAGAATTTAAAAAGACTTCTTATTAACTGGGTTCAATTCTTCATATCACAATTGCTGTTTGCTTGACCAACTCATCATGAGCAAAAGCTACTAATCTTGTAGCTGAAGTTTCCTTGATCTGTTCATCTTAACTCTCATGGCAAGCTGAACAGTCTGTACTCATGAGACATAATATTTTTTAAGCTCTTCATATTATTGGTGGCCATAACATGTTTTTCCCCTCCCTCTTTCTAGGCTCCCAATCGTCAACTCATGACTTACTGGTTACAGGAGCTTCAGCAGAAGAGATGGGAATATTGTAACAGTCTCGACATGGTCAAGTGGGACAGCAGGACCTCTCCAACTCCCGGGGATTTTCCTAAGGGTCTTGTAGCCAGAGATAACACCGGTAAGGCAAAAATAAAGGGGAGCTGGGTCAGTTATTTGTGTGAGCCATTCGATACCACATATGAACTTAGCAGTGAATGAAAATGATTTTAGAAAGAAAATAATAGTGATGCTACCTTATGAGTGGATAGCATTCCACAGTTACCCAGCGCCTCCATGTACGAAGCTTATGCAAGCCCAGTGATGGCCTTGGAATCAGGCAAGGCCAGTGTCAAGCATATGCAAGAGATGATACGACTAAGGTCAGCATGTAGTAAGTTATGGTGCTGTAAGTCTAGTTCTGACTGCAGGGCCAGCCTTTCTAGCACACCTAATGATGGAGCACTCGTGCCTAAATAATCATGCTTGGGCAGACTTGCCAAGATTAACAGGTGTTTGTATACACTAGGAAGGTATTCGCAAAACATTCTACTTATAATTCTTTAGTGTTTCTTAGGAAGACTTTAACCTTCAAACATTGATTTAGTTCTGTCCTGGATTCATGGCATTTCTATAACTCAGGGTAATCCCTGGCCATTTGCAGCATGGAGATAACCTCTAGAAAGAACAGGACAACAATTATTTGCTGCCCATCCTACCCCGCCTGCAAAGACTATGGAGATGGTACTATTTTTGGCCCCCGCTCTCCATACAGGGCAAAGAACACATCCAGAAAAACAAACAAATAAACACAAAAGCCTCCTAAGCTCAGAAGTAAGGTCTAAAAAGCCCAGGCCATCGTACTAGTATTTTTGGAAGACACATGGAGCATACATTAAAAGAAGTAGACAACAGTGAGGACTAGTTCTAACAGTTTCGTAAAGAGATGTTGTCAGCACTTAATAAAACCCGTGGGACCCTTTGCTCAGCAGAACACAGGGCTGCATACGAGTTGCCTGTCCCACCAAGGATGGTGTTGGCACATGTGTGGCTGATTTACTCCAGAAACAAATGCGTTCTTAGACAAATTTTTCATCTCCAAATTTGCCAGTCTTGTTTTTACTTGTCCCAGTATTTTTCAGTAGGTTAATCCTCTTATCAGTGAGAAATTACTATATATGCTTTGTACCTGTTGATATATTTTCTGTGAGAGTTTTTGAGTCACTTTCCCGACTGACTTAGCACTCTGACTATTCCAAGTTCTGAGGTCATGCCTTTATTTTCAACTTTCTGCCCCCTTATGTTTAGTTCAGGGTCAAGTCACTGGTAACTGAGTTGTTTTGAAAGCCACTCTTATAGTGCTTTTCATCAAAAGGAGCTCCTAACTGAGTGTCTGAGTCACTTGGAACATTTGGAAATCCTGTGAGAACAGGCAGTGTTCATGAGCATAGCCACTGCCTTTGGCACAGGAGGTGCTTGATTTGCCTCAGTTCCTTTGTTCTGAGGACACCAAGTGCTTCTTTCTAGCAAAGACTCAGGGATATTAAACCAAAAGGAGGATAAAGAAGTAATGCTTATCCCTCTAGTCTCTTTATAACAGCTGTCCTTCCTCCTTCTAAGCCAAAATGCTGTGATTGGAGAGCCAGAGAAAACATCTGAAGCCCATATTTGTTTCTCCTCCTTTGGTTTGGGGACTCCAGGTATCGAATTTAGCATTTGAGTAAATGCCCTCTGACATTTACTCATTCATTCAGCAGAGTTGGCACTCAAGATGAACTTTGTCCATCTCCTCACAGAATTTCTAGTCAAGCAGGGTGGTTGTGCAGATAAAAAATGAGAGAAATGTGAAATGTGAGGGAAGGGTGCATGCTGGTACCATGGGCTGTAAGTGGGCTGTGCATAGCTTCTGGCAGTTAGGGCCTCTCTGAGGAAGTGCATCTAAGCCAAGGCCTGGAGGATGGCTAGGAATTAGCTAGGTAGAGAAGCGGGAGGCAGATGACAGGGCTGGACTGCGGTGCCTTCCCAGAGCTGCAGCCAGGATGGCTACCGGCTGGAAGCAGTTGTGGGGTGGAAGTTGAACCTGGGGGCACACCCGGGACCCAGAGCCAGAGCTGGGGGAGAGCCTAGACTGCTGGCCTTGGGATTTTGGACTTTATCCTAAGAGCAATGGAGTGCCTTTGAAGATTTTATTGATAGAAATGACTGTAACTTTAGACTTCTATTAATTTTTAGATAGCTTCTGAGAACAAGGAATGAAACTTGGGCCCCAGAGCAGTATGTGAGACTATAATAGTTCAGGAAGTCAAAAAGTCTGAAGCAGGAAGTCAAAAAGAAAAGCTTGTATTTTAGACCCTTTTGTTTCATCATCAGAGATCAAATCCGGTTCAAAGATAAATTGTGTTGTGTTATATGGCAGTGCTCTGTGAAGTTTCTAAAGCCATGCTTGTAGTTATCTGCTCAGCTTAGCCTACTCTAGCAAGAATTAAAGAAGAGTGTTTTTATAACTGATTTGCATTAAAAATAAAATTTTTCCTAGTATTGTCTCGTGGTCACCCAGTTGTTTGGAACATTTTGGTTTGTAGTCTAATGGGCTTCACCCATCAGGACCCTCCTAGCGCCTAAAGCCCATATGGGGAAAAATATAGGGGATTAACATTTTCCACTGATAGCTAGTTGTGTATCTTAGAAGGCAGCTCTACCTCGTGGAAGAAGCCCTGTGGGCCTGTGAGTCTTGGAGATATTTACTAGTTGTCAGACTCTTAAGAAAGTCATTTATCCTGTAGTACAGGGGTAGGAAACTGTGGCTATGGGAATTGAAGTTTGTTCACCCTCCTTTGTAGTTGTTATAAGGATCAAATGGGAAACTGCATTGTTAAGTGTAAAGAGCCATATGTATGTGTATATACACATATATTATATATTGTATACATATGTATGAGATGATATCATTTTGAAAGGGTTAGCATTATGTTCAGCTGTAATTAACAAGAAACCTTCCTAATAAGGACTTACACATAGGGAGTAATTTGTCTCACATGATAAGCAGTTTATGGCTGGCATAGCTACTCACTAGTGCCGCTGAGGGGCCCAAGTCTCTGACTCTGTTTTCCATTGCTAGAGTGTATTAGCTTTCCTGCTCATGCTAGCTGCCCCTGGGGGTGGCACTTACATCAAAAAGCAGAATGCTTTCCCAGAAACCTGTGGCTTATGCATCGTTAGCTGGAACTGTCACATGGCCATTCCTAGCTGGAAGGAGTCTGGGAAGCCAAGTATTTTAGCTGAGCACATGGCCACGATCAAAACCAAGGTTTATAAGTAAGGAAAAGCTGGATTGAATATTCATTAAGGAGCCAGCACTGTCACATAGTTGCTTACATTAATTTTTTTTCTAGAATCTGTGTTAAGAGACTTTCCTGTGTGTGATTGGAACTTGCAGCTTTATTATTAGTCAATATCTGTTCTGTCTGCCTTCTATTTTGTAGCCTGTCCTCTGGAGGCATGCCATGCTTCAAATACCATTCCACATTGTCTTCTGTGTTTGGATAGATAAAGACCTAGTTTCAACACAAAAGAATAATTTGCATAAAGATACAATCAGGGGTCCACAAACCTTTATAGCTGTTGAGAATGAGGTAACTAGAACCCAAAGGAGGTGCCCATAAATGACTAATAGCCTCATTACAGGATGTATGTCTAGCACATTCTGTTTACTTCATTCCCCACATAAACTAATAAGAAAACAAGCCGGGGTAACAAGATCCTGCTTTTTTAAAAAAACTTCTTGAAAGTTCATGAGTACTAAAGCATTCATGGTCATAGCAGGCTCAAATGCCCAAGTGCCTGTTTGAATATGGATGGTATTTCTTGCAGAACATTGTATTGTGAAGACAGTTTGAAGGATGACCACACATTTCCTCCCCTGAAGCAGCTGCGTTGGGTAGTTGAACTGTTACACTCTTTTTTTTTTGGGACGGAGTCTTGCTCTGCCGCCCAAGCTGGAGTGCAGTAGCTGGATCTCAGCTCACTGCAAGCTCTGCCTCCCGGGTTTACGCCATTCTCCTGCCTCAGCCTCCCGAGTAGCTGAGACTACAGGCGCCTGCCTTGTCGACCGGCTATTTTTTTTTTTTTTTTGTATTTTTTAGTAGAGACGGGGTTTCACCGTATTAGCCAGGATGGTCTCGATCTCCTGACCTCGTGATCCGCCCGTCTCGGCCTCCCAAAGTGCTGGGATTACAGGCTTGAGCCACCGCGCCCGGCCTGAACTGTTACACTCTTAACAGCTTGTGTGCAAGGGGATGGCGTGGGAGGAGTAGCTGTAACTTTCAGTCCTCAAGCAGCCTGAGCAGTGCTCTCGGTGCAGGGTGCAGGGTGTAGAGGGCTGCCAGAAGGAAAGCTATTAGGTGGAATGCAGGCCCTGCGTTGGCAGTGCCACAGGAATTACACATCAACCTTTAATGTCATGATTCCATACAGAGATCAAGGAAGCTGTGCTTTCATGTAATCCTTGTAAAATGCAAAATGCCATCCGTTCTTGTGAAGTATCGGTAGTTATCAGCATTGTATCTGAGAGACAGCATGGAGAGAGCTTATGGGACCTTGAGCACATCATGATTTCCCCATCTGTGAAGCAAGATGCTCTCTGAACCAGGTTCCTTCTGGTTTGAAGGTTCTGTGAAAGTCAGGTTGTGAAAGAATGTGACTGTGGGAGGGAGGATGTGAGGGAGATGCTGAGTGGGGTTAGATTGCAGTTCTGTCTGGGAGGAGCCTGCTGGATAGGGTCGGAAAGGAGACTATCTGGAACAAGCTTGGAGTTTGGTGTCAGCAGGGACATCTTCAGCCTAGATTTGGTGGGACTTAATGCAGGTGAATACAGGGGTTGATGTGGCCGTGAATGGGGGCAGGGGCGGTGGCTGAGTCAGGTTGCAGGAAAACAGGGAGGAATGGGAAAGGAAAAGAGGGAAACCCCCACCCCAATTCAGGGAATCTGTCAGAGGCAAGGTGGCAGGAGAGAGGAAAGTCAGGAAGGATGATGAGTATAAATCCATTCAAGAACTGCAGGAGCCTTTGCTGCCTTCTGCCCAGTTGTTTAAACCCACAGAAGGCCTTTTCTCCCATGCCATGTTAGCAAGTTCCTGTCTTTTATGGATTAATTTGGTCATTTAACCAATATTCAGTCACTCCTGTATGCTAGGTGTTGGATATGCAGCTGTTAGCAAATCAGATAGAGGTTCACTTCTCACAGAGTTGTGTCCTTGATGGGGGTAGGAGACAGGCAGATGAATAATTAACCAGACATATGGACTGGCCTATGCTGGGGCCTGTCAGGACCCAGTGGTTTGCCGCCTCTTTTTTTTTGGTGCTTAGATGCACGCTGTGTTCTCACTTGGAAGATATTTCTGTTCCTCCTGACTGGTCCTTCACAATCTGTATTAAAACTCACATTGGTAAATAAAAAAAAAATTTTCAGGTTAAGCCCACCCTGTCTTTTGACTTTTCATAAAGATGCATATGGGGACAACCCTTTCCCAGTGTTCTTTTCTCCTTTCTTGGATACAGCTACAGGCCTGGGTTGAGTTTTATGAGAATTCTCCCACTGTACACAGTTCTGTGCTCTGCAGAAGTTGCTGGCGGAGCACCTAGGCCTAACTGAGACAGCAGGAGAGGAGAGGGAATACTCACTGAGGCAGTCCAGATGTAGGCAAGAGCCGCCCCTGTGCAGGGAGTCCCATTAGGAGGAGACTTTGAGCATCATGTTTTAGAATGCAGCAAGTGGGAAGGGCTGTTGGAGACCAGGGAGGCTGGAGACCAGGGAGGAGAAGCCAGCAGCTCCAGGGAGGCTGAGACTGCCCAGGGTCACACTGGATTTAGCGGCGGTGCTAGAATCAGAACCTAGGAAATGGGAACAGTGCAGTCGGAAACTCCCTCAGAGTTTTCATTTAGGCATTTGAAAATGTTTAAAAAGGACAGAGGTCTAAACACCAAAAACCGTCAGGCACAGACTTTCTTTCCCCACTGAAGCTGTAAGACAAAAGACATGTTCATGAACACCAGTCCAGCCTCTTAAAATCTTCGAGGAAATGTTGCCATGTCCTAGTTTGTGTTTTCCCTTAATGTCCTCCTTGAGGCGGTTCCCTGCATGCTAATGTTAGGACATGTATTGAGGAGAAGCCAGCAGCTCTGCTTTCACTAAGTACATCTCACATGGTCTCTTAAAAACCAAAAATCAGACAAAAATAACAGTTACAGCAAAAATGTATTAAGCTGGAAAAGAGCTTCTTTTTCAAGTCAGATAATTACTTTTAGAAATTGTCCTCCAACATGTTCCTCCCTGGTCTCTGGTCCCTTTTCTCCACCCCTCCCTGGGGCCTCTGAGTTCCTCAGGAAGTATTTCCAGTATGGGCTGTGGGTTGCTGCAAGGCCTGGGGTTTTCTTGGTAATAGGCACTTTGCCACGTAAGCATTTGACAGTCCAATCTCTCAGGCCGTTCATCACCTTGCTACTAACCCACACAGGAAGAAGAGGCCAGACTCAGCCTGTAGTAGAAATCCGTACAGTTTGTTGTGTTTATTTCCTGATTTGGCTTAGAATTGTGATGATTGTTGTAAGACCAGCCTTTGAAGTAAAGGAGTTTGTGCTGCGCCCATACTCCATGTACCTGTAAACTGACACACGCGCTCACCAACATTGAGCACGCCCCGCCCCCCCACTCCAGGTACTGTGCCCTCCTCTGAGGTACACTCATCTCTACCTGCCTTGCGATATTTGTATACTGCAGGGGTAGATGTCCGGGTTCTGGCTCTGGCTCTGGACTCTAGTGTCCTGATGGAGAAAGTAGGTAAGGAGACTAGACTGGATTAGTGGGGTTTGAACTTTTTTTTTCTTTTGTTTGCTGGAACCTCTTTTCCAAATGAAATCTTAAAGGGAACCCCAGTATATAAAAGGTGAAGAGAGGAACTGCTGAGGATGAAACTGAGCATGGGGCCCCCATCCTCTTCTCCCTCTGGAAGTCCCCCAGGCATCTCCTGGAACCCTAAGACTCAGAGGAAGGGTCTGGATCCCAAGGACTCAATGTATTTATTCTGTGGTGACTTGGAGCTTGACATGTTACTATTTTACTTTTGTCTGTCTCCTGGACGTGTTCTCCTTTATGGGGAAAGCTCTGTCTCATCGGTTGTTGTGCCCTCGGTGCCTAGTGGTTAATACATGATAGTAAAACCAAGAACTGGCAATCTGTGGTTATTTGTAACTTCTTGCCTCTTGACTCAAGAGGCTGCAGTGGAGCCACGATCACACCACTGCACTCCAGGCCTCAGTGACAGAGTGAGATCCAGTCTCAAAAAAGTAAAAAAAAAAAAAATAATAAAGTGTGGACTCTATTACCAAGCCTGTAATTCTTCTGTTCCCAGCACACCGTCTTGCTTTTCCTAGTCAGAACCCTACTGTAAGCCATGCATTGACTCTTCTGGTCAGAGCCAAATTACCCTGATAGATACACAGCAGTTGTTTACTCATGCCACACCCAAGATACTTTCCCAGTGTGTTTTTGAAGCCCTTCCCACACTTACTGGTCAAGTCAGAACCTGCCTACACAGTGCAGGCTCATCATGCGACATTCAGTACGTTGCTCTCCAAGTCCGAGCAGCCCAGGAACGCCTGCTCTCTGCTTCGTTTACCAGTGCTCAGTGACCTTTAGCAGAGACCTGTTCTTGCTGGCTCTGGTTTTGTGCTCCTCTGATTAGAAACGAATTTTTCTTGGCTGGGTACAGTGGCTTACACCTGTAATCCCAGCACTTTGGGACGCCAAGGTGGAAGAATTGCTTGAACCCAGGCATTCAAGACTAGCCTGGGCAACATGGCAAACCCTGTCTCTACAAAAAAACAAAACAAAACAAACAAACAAAAAAACCCCAGAAATTAGCCGGACATGGTGCGTGCCTCTAGTCCCAGCTACTTGGGAGGCTGAGGCAAGAGGATCTCACAAGCCTGGGAGGTTGAGGCTGCAGTGAGTCGTGTTCACTGAGATCCTATCTCGAAAGAGAGAAGAATTTTTCTTGAATATCAGTGGTCAGCAGTCAATTCTGATTTCACAGAAAGAGATGGTTGATTTTGTTGATACAGAGATACTTTAAAAAGAAGTGTAGATCAAATTGATTATTTTAAAGTAATATTGAATTCTGTTTACAAGCATGTCCTATTCTCAGAGAGATTATGCCATTTGGCATGGGAGAATTCTACCACTGAAACACCAGTGCAGATTATGTCATTTGGAAGAATACAAAGTATTTGTAGTTAGAAATGTTTTTATCAGCACAGTGGCTCATGTCTATAATCCCAGCACTTTGGGAGGCGGAAGCGGGTAGATCACCTGAGGTCAGGAGTTCGTGACCAGCCTGGCCAACGTGATGAAACCTCGTCTCTACTAAAAATACAAAAATTAGCTGGGCGTGGTGCCGGGTGCCTGTAATCCCAGATACCTGGGAGACTGAGGCAGGAGAATCACTTGAACCCGTGAGGAGGAGGTTGCAGTGAGCCAAGACTGCGCCATTGGATTCCATCCTGGGCAACAAGAGCGAAACACTCCATCCTGGGCAACAAGAGCCAAACTCCGTCTTGGGAGAAAAAAAAGAAAATTTTTTATCAAAAAAAAATTTTTTAAGTAACTTTTTATTATGGGAAGTTTTAAACATATACAAAGAATAACATAATATTACCTCCAGGTTTATTAGGTAGTTGCAGCAATAATTACCCCCTTTGTTTCATTGATATCCTGCTTTGTTATTTTGAAGCAAATAACATGTTACCTGAAGCAAATATTACTATGTATTTGTTAAGTAACAAAATACTGCTATTTTGAAGTAAATCCTGACCATCATATGATTTCCACCTTAACTATTTCAAAAGTTTACATTTTAAAGATGTGTTGTGAAGTTTCATCATGCCTTAGCATCAGTGTGTTTGCTTGTGAATTTACTGAACTGCTATTCTGTGATGTGCAAACTTTATTTTTTCAGTATCATTCTTTGCAAGTATTAGCAAATACGTTTATATTTGTATTTCTCCCACTTTCTTAGAGAAAAGATACCCTTGTATAATCTTTTTGTTTTATTTTGTTTTTTTGTTTGTTTGTTTTTCTTTTTTTTCTCTTTTTTGTTTTTTTTGGGTTTTTTTCTCTTCTTTATTTCTATTTTTTTCTTTTTTTCTTTTTTTCTTTTTTTTTTTTTTTTATTTTTTTCTTTATTTTTTCATTTTTTTTCCTTTTTTTTAGTTTTTTTTTTCCAGTTTTTTTAGTTTTTTTGTTTTGTTTTGTTTTTCTTTTCTTTTGGTTTTTTTTTTTTTTTTTTTTTGAGGCGGAGTCTCACTCTGTCGCCCAGGCTGGAGTGCAGTGGCCGGATCTCAGCTCACTGCAAGCTCCGCCTCCCGGGTTTACGCCATTCTCCTGCCTCAGCCTCCCAGCAGCTGGGACTACAGGCGCCCGCCACCTCACCCGGCCAGTTTTTTTTGTATTTTTTTTAGTAGAGACGAGGTTTCACCGTGTCAGCCAGGATGGTCTCGATCTCCTGACCTCGTGATCCGCCCGTCTCCGCCTCCCAAAGTGCTGGGATTACAGGCTTGAGCCACCGCGCCCGGCCTGGTTTTTTTTTTAATTTCATTCTCTCTCTTTTTTTTTTTTTATTTTTTATTTTTGTTTTGTTTCCCTTGTATAATCTGATCTGCACTTTGCTTTTCTTATATAACAGTTTATCCTGGAAATTGTTTCTTATCAGTACAGGTGATTGGACTTTGATGACGGGTTTATGGTGAGGGTTATTGGTCTACAGTACTGGAGGAAAATTCTAGCCTTTGCTTTCTCTGGGCCAACACTGTTAATACCTAGTGGTTTGAGGTATGTCACAGCCTTCCTTTGAGAAACATGGAGCTATTTAGATGAAAATGGTTTCAGAACACCAGAGTTAGCCACAGATTATATTTTTATATAGTATACATTAAAAATATACTATTACATAGTTTAATTTTTTATATAGTATATCAAGTCAGTGTTTTATGTGGGATGTCAAGTTTTGTGTGGAAGCTTTGAGTAACTGACATTTGTTTACCTTTTTCTTTTCAGATTTAATTTACCCACACCCAAATGCTTCTGCAGAAAAAGCCAGAAATGTCCTAGCTGTGGAGACTGTGCCTGGAGAGCTGGTGGGAGAACAAGCTGCAAATCAGCCCGCCCCAGGGCATCCAAATTCCATTAATTTTTACTCTTTGAAACAGTGGGGCAGTGAGCTCAAGTGAGTCTTTGGAAAGCAGCATATGAAATTGAAAATGGATTGTTTCTGATAATGTATGTTGTAATTTTATAAATGAGGTTATAAAACTATCTTACACTTACAAAGGCCTTTATTATTTACATCATACTTTCCCATATATCATTGTGGTTTTAGCTTGTATTACATGCTTATTCTGTGTCTGACACTATGCCAAACATTTTCACACTTACAGTTTAATTTAATTGCTCAACTCTGTGAAATAGGTCGTATGGCTGACATTTTACAGAGACTGAAACTGGCTGAAGGAGAGTATGTGTCTGAGGTCACAATTCTTCCAGGCTGCAGAGCTGGGGCTTCTTGTGCCTAGGGCCTAGTCCCCTCTCCAAGACACTGGGTTGGCCAGGTCCTGTGCTCTGGATTTCCATTCCCTGTTTGTGCATGGTCTAGTGAGAGTGGAGGTGGGTTGGTTTTTGTTTGGTTGGTTGGTTTTTATGAGATGAGGTCTTGCTGTGTTGGCCAGGCTGGTTTCAAGTCCTGGGCTCAAGTGATCCTCCTGCCTCAGCCTCTTGAGTAGTTGGGACTACAGGCAGGTGCAACTATGGTCGACTTGTTTTTTAAATAAGAACTTCATTGAGATACAAGTCCCACACTGTACAATTCACCTATTTAAAATGTACAATTCAATGATTTTTGGTATATTCACAGAGTTGTGCTACCATCACCATAATCAATTTTTAAATATTTTCATCGATCCAAAAAGAAACTCATTACATTAGCAATTCCTTCTCATTTCCCCCAACCCCTTCTCCTCTGTCAACCCTCAACCGTAGGCAACTCCTATCTGTATGAATTTTTTTTTTTGGTGGGATTTTTGTTTTGTTTTGTTTTGTTTTAGACAAGGTCTTGCTCTGTTACCTAGGCTGGCGTGCAGTTGCATGATCATGGCTCACTGCAGCCTTGAACTCCTGAGCTCAAGCATTCCTCCTACCTCAGCTTCCAAAGTAGCTGGGACTACAGGCGTACACCACCATGCCCGGCTAATATTTTAATTTTTTTTTTTTTTTTTTTTTTTGTAGACACAGGGTTCTCTCTATCTTGCACAGGCTGGTCTCAACTTCTGGGCTCAAGCAATCCTACCTTGGCTTCCCAAAGTGCTGGGATTACATGAGCCACTGTCCCTGGCTTATGAGTTTGTTTATTGTGGACATTTCATATAAATGGCACTGTATATACCTTGTGTCTGGCTTCTTTTGCTTAGCATAATATTTTCAAGATTCGTCCATGTTATAGCAAGTATCAGTGCTTCATTTCCTTTTATGGCCAAATAATATTCCCATATATGAATGTGCCATATTTTGTTTATCCATTAGCTGGGTGTGGTGTGGTGGTGCATGCCTGTGATCCCAACTACTTGGAGGCTGAGGTGGGAAGATCACTTGAGTCCAGGAGGTCGAGACTGCAGTGAGCTGAGTTCGCATCACTGCACTCCAGTCTGGGGCGACAGGGTGAAACCCCGTCTCAAAAAAAATAAAAAATAAAAAAAGAGAAAGATTGTAGAGGCAGTGCGTTGTGGGAGACTTGGAAGTTTCTTGCTGTCCCGTAGAGCCCGGGCCAGCGGTCACTGTGCAGTTGGCCGTTCTCTTGCTGTCCCGTAGAGCCCGGGCCAGCGGTCACTGTGCAGTTGGCCAGCTGAGCTCCATAAGAGGTCCCACTGGTTTTTCAGGGTGGGGCTGGGGTGTTCTTAGAACACACTGTTTTAAAAAGTAGCCTCTTTGCTGTAACTGCTTTCTTTTTTGTACGTTCATGGTTGAATTCAGTATGATAAAGTTATTCTCTGTGTGTTTTTAGTTTTTAAGGCATAGGTTTGTGTTGAAGCTGAGTAGGATGTATAGGATATATACAGGTTATATTGGAGCTCAAATGTCAGGGATACTGAGACCTCAGAAGACCAGCACTTGTGAGGGTGGTCACTGTAGTGGGCCCTGCCTTCCTTCCTCATCCTGGCTCATGGCTGCAGTCCCACCTTCTTGGTCCTGCTCTGCTCCCATCCATCTGCTTTCTGCTGTTTTCTCTCTTCAGACAGCTCTGATCATGTTATCTCCCTACATTAGAAGCATCGCTGATAGACCTCAGCCTGCAAGTGCAGCTTCAGACTCTTTGGTCTGATATTTGACGTTCTCAACGATATGACTTTAGTTTCTTCCTTGGGCAGCTGCTTCCCAGTATTAGCACTTCGTGAGCCTCTGTTCTGCCCATTGTGTGCCTTCCTCTTCATCTCAGAACCTCTGCTCACCATGTGCCTGTCTGCCCTGTGCCATCTAATTAAGTCCCAGTCATCTCCCACCAGGTGATGGGGAGGGATCAGCCGGGAGGCACAGTGGGGCTGCCTTCCCTGGGTACCTGCAACTAGAGAACCACTGGTTTCCTCTGTTTCAAAGTATTGGGCTTCTCAGGAAAGAAAGGGATCTGTGCTCCTAAAAGTGTCGAAAACCACTGAGAGCTTCCCTTCATTCCACATGTTAAAAGATTGAGGCTTAGAGAGGTAGTGACTTGCTCAAGATCACATAGCAAGTGTGTGGCCGAGCTGAAACACACACCCAGGTCTCCTGATTGGGGACCCAGTACTCCTTCCCCCTTTCATCATAAGAATACATTTGGGGGACTATTAGTTTGCCAGAGGTGTGTCATCTGCCCTCAAAGTGAGATAATGGAATGAGGTGGAAACAGACCTGTAATGCTGGGTGCTTTCCATGTCCTTGAGCATAGGAACATGGATGATGATTGAGTGCCTCCTGCCTGGAAAGTGAATGCCTGTCACTTCTACCTGTCACAGCTGACAGATCACATTCAGTGTGAAACATCACTAGGAGTTATCTTCTATCAGCTCTGCCTTTGCCGTGTAACACAGTGATTAAGAACCAGGCTGCGTGAGTTCAACTCCCAGCTATGCCACGTAGTAGCTGGATAACTTGGGCAAGTTACTGAATATACTGTGCCTCCGTTTCTCACTTGTAATATGAAGATAATAATCATACATCATGAGATTGGTAGCATGATGATGAGTTCATATGTGTACACTGCTTAAAATAGTGCCTGGCACTTAGGAAGTACTAGTCAAGAGTTAGTTGTTGCTGTTGCTGTTGCTGGTGGAGGCACAGCTCATGACAAAGCCTTTCTTCACAGAGGTTTTTGGGACCACATTCTGTAGACACTAATGCTTATTGACTGGCATATGAATCTTAAGTGTTTATGGTTTTTTGTTTTTCTTTTGTTTGTTTTTGCTTATGGCATGCTTTATGAAGTTTTAAATAAAATGCCTTAGGTGCATAGACAGACTTTAATGACCCTAAAAGAGGTTCCTGTATTATAAATGAATGGCTCAAAAATTGTATTTTTTAATGCACTCAAAATGCTGTCAACATTATAGTCAAGGCTTAAAAGATAAATGAAGGTTTATTTATTATTTTATCCTATTTATCAGTATAGTTGAAACTCTCTTAACTAGCTCCCCTGATGAACTGACATTTTAAGTTTCCTCAGTAGAGCCATGGTCCTCACTGACTGCATGAGACCAAATGGGCCACTTCAGGGCACCTGTGCCCCTGCTGCCCCCAGCTGAGCTACAGACCTACCAATAATCAGCTGGGTTTGTTCCTCACTGGTTAATGCCCGTTGTACTTATTATTGTAATTATGTAATTTAATGGGATATTTATTAAACCCATGAAATATAAAAAGGAATTGTTGTTTCTAGGAAAAATAAGTTGAATGCTTAGGGAAACTTTGATAAAGGAGAGTCACTAAAAAAATTGCCATGAGAATGTGGGTGACATGATTGTGAAAAATCAGAAAAGAAAACTTGAAAGCCTGTAAGATTTTATGCTTAGATTGTTTCACAACTGTTAGGCCTTGTTCCACTTTCTAATAAGAAACAAAACAAAACTGGAAAAATTAGTTGATGTCTTAATGGATGTGATTTGCCCAAGAAAGATAACAGAGAACTGCAGTTAGTATCCCCAGATTAATTTCTGCCTCCCTCCCTCCCTCCCTCTTTTCTGTTCTGTTCTGTTCTTTTTTCTTTTCTTTTCTTTTTTCTTTTTTCTTTCTTTCTTTCTTTTTTCTCTCTCCCTTCCTTCCTTTTCTTTCTTTCTTTTCTTTCTTTCTCTCTTTCTTTTTCTTTCTCTCTCTCTCACTTTCTCTTTCTCCCCTTCCTTCCCTCCTTTCCTTTCCTTTCTTTTCCTTTCTCCTTTCTCCTTTTTCTCCTTTTTTCCTTTTTCTCCTTTCTCTCCTTTCCTTTCCCTTTTCTTTTCTTTTTTCATTTTTTGAAACAGGGTCTCTACTTTGTCACCCAGGCTGGAGTGTAGTGGCACGATCTTGGCTTACTGAACTCTTGAACTTCTGGGCTCAAGTGATCCTCACACCTCAGCCCCGCCAAGTAGCTAGAACTTCAGGCGTGTGTCACCACGCCCAGTATCCCCAGATTCCAAGAAGAGGCTTTGGCTGGCGTGTATCAGTAGACTGGCAGATGAGTGCACATTTACATATACCTTTACAGGTGCTTGTGTTTAAGTTCCTTTTATATGGATTCCTGCTTTAACCACATTTTTCATTTAACTTATCAATAGTCCAAATCACACCAGGTGAAGGCACTAGGTCTCTGCTGAAATTCTGGCCAGTCCATGTGTGTATGTGCATGCTCATGGGTAGGAATGCACAAGCATATGTGAGAAAGCGCATGCCTGAGCGCACGTGTGAGCGTGCATCGGGAGCCTGTGTAGTGGTTGAGCATGTATTTTCAGTGTATGTAGGAGGTGTGCTTAGGCTGCAGCAGTGCTGACAGCAGTCAGCAAAGTTCTGTGGCTTTGTGGCCTGGACTGTGCGCCCACCTTTGGGTGCTAGGCAGGGCCTGATGTGGACCTCTGGCTCCTGGGGTCCAGCTCTAGTTCTGTTCAAGAGTGGGGTCACATTGTAGATATTTCTGTCAGCCCAGGTTTTGGAATCCCAGTCCTGCTACTTATTGGGTATGTGATGTTGAGCTGGTGACTTAACTTTTCTGAGCTTTATTTTCTCCATTAGTAAATTGCATGCACACAATTTACTAATGTGTAAAGCAGGAAGGAAGGCGACTTGCTCTTGGGCCCATGGAGTTTCAGCAGTTGTGGGAAGTTGGCTGGGGTCTGTGTGTGTTTCTGCAGTGGCACAGTGGCACCTGGTCTTCTCTCATAACTCCCAGGATCATGAAGTTGTGCTTAGCAGTTGTGTCCCAGCAGTCCTTTTTGTCTTGATCCATTCACACGCTCCCGGGGACCCACATATCAGAAGGGCTGCCAGTGTATGACACTGTTCTATGGAAATCACTGAGGTCATGAGAGGACCAGTGGCTTTGGCCTGTAGACTCGGAGACCTTTCACCATGACTTAGCATGGGAAGCCGAGGCTCAGAGAACTTTAATGTCTTGTCCAGGGCCACCGAGGGAGCAATTAGGCTGTGTCTCCTGTTGTATTTAGAGTTGGGGGCTGAGGAAGGGCACCTGTCTGCATCCTCTGCCGGTGCTGGGTCCACCTGTTGCAGGGACCCAATTCTAAGGGACTTGAATCAATTCAATCAACTTCCTCAGCCTTTCAGAGGTTTCTTATTACCTTAGGCTGAAGGCTGTGCTACTGAACATGGCCTTCAGGGTCCCATGGGGTCTGACCGCTGTCATTTCCTCTGTTGCAGGCCCACTTGACTTCTTTCAGTTCTTCAGATGTCTGTCTTCCCGACAGGCCCTGCCTCAGGCTGTCCCATTGCAGGGAGGGGTCTCTTCTCCAGTTACTTCTGCTCATTCTTTCAGAGAAGCCTTCCCTATTCCTCCCACTCCTCACTACTGTGCTTCTCCTTCACAGCCCTTACCGCCACGTGTAGTTTCTGTATTTCTTTGTGTACTTGTCTGTGGTCCAGCTCCCTTGCAAGGCTGGGAGCTCCATGGGGCAGGGACCCTGTTTGTCTTGTCTCTGGTTTACTCCAGTACCTCACACTGCCTGGCACATGGTGGGTGTCCGGCACTGACTTGAGGAAGAGTGATGAGGGAAGGCTCCAGACCCTTCCAGGGGCAGAGTTGCTCTGCAGCTCCTGCTCCCGCTGCTTGGGGGCTTGTCATCCTCTGCCCTTTATACTTGTGGGGGGTCTGCCCACACCCACCTGCCCTTGTGCCACACTCCCTTCCCTAGCAGGACGACACTTCCTCTCAGCACTTTTCTTTCTGTTTGGCCTCCTGGGCAGGATGTTACCTTCTGACACAGCATTGTTCACTTTTTTGACTGGGAATTGACAGAAAATACACATCTTCATATGTAAATGTATACTATTGGCATGTACATAAAACTGAAAGAAAAATTTCACTACTACATATAGTAAAGCTAAGTAGTATTTTCTCTTTTAATACTAAAAAAATGCTTGTCATGACCCTCAAAATTGATTTCGCGACTCCTTAATTTGATGTCCTGGCCCCCAGTGGGTCATCACCTGCATTTGAGAAGCCCATTCTTCAGGACTGCCTGGCTGTGCAGCTGGCCCTGCCTCCCTCGCCACTGCATCTTCGTCTCCCCTCCACTATGGGATGGGGCTGAAGATGTTCCCTCGGGTAAGAGGCTGTCCCTCCCCACTGTCAGCTGTTTAAGGGGCTTCAGGAAGACAGGCAGGCGAGCCTGTGACTCCTCTGCCACAGGGGCTATAGGGTGCAGTTCAAGGCCGAACCCAGCATGTCACACCTACCTGGGTGCATCAGGAAGAAGTGCTTATTCTTTGCAGTGTGGGTTGTGGGAGAGGCTGGTGATGGTTTTGCTGTGAAGATGAGTTTTGGCTTAAAGGGCTTGAGAGATGGAGAGGGATTGTTCAAAGGGAAATGCAAATGCCGGGACACCCATGCAGAGGCAAGGAAGTCAGAACAGGGTGGCATGGGTTCTGGTGCCAGATGCGTAGGGTGCTAAGGGGGTGAGGATAGAAGAGGAGCTGAGGAGGCCAGGGACTCCCAGGGTGAAGGGGTGGGGGTGTCCACCCTTTGGGCAGTAGGGAACCTGTAGAACTGTACCTGTCTATACGTTCTACAGTAAGAATATTGTTTCTTAGATGTTTGGTTTCTTTGAGGCTGTGCATGTTTATTAGGTGTTTGCTCTGATGTCTTAGAATTGGAAGGGTGATGTACTCATCTGTCCAGGTAAATGTCTAGAGTATTTTGGGAAGGGTCTTTCTGATGACACCTTTCCAGGTCCTCAGGACAAAAAGACATCATATCAGAAGTAAATATATTCTGACTTTGGACATTAATGCTCCAAACTTGAATGCCAGCTGAAACCTAGACCACAACAGAAAGCAACCTATCAAAATCCTCGGTTTGAAGGGCAATAGCTTATTGGAGAGTAACTGCATTAATTTACTCTGGCTGCTATAACAAGTGACCATAAAATTGGTGGCTTAAAACAACACATATTTATTCTTTGATCGTTTGGGAGGCCAGAAATTCAAAACCAGCTTCACTAGGCCTAAGTTAAGGTGTTGGCAGGACTGCTTTCTTCAGAGGCTCCAGGGCAGAGTTAGTTCCTGGCCTCATGCAGCTTCTGATGGCTGCTGGCATTCCTTGGCCTATGGCTGCCTTGGTCTAAATCTCTGCTTCCCTGACCACATTGCCGTCTCCTCTTCTGTAGTTGAATCTAGGCCCACTCCCCAGATAACAGTATTGATCCATTCGTGAAGACTGAACCTTCATGGCCTAATCACCTCTTAATGGTCCTACCTCTTAATACCATCACAATGACAATTAGATTTCAACATGAATTTTGGAGGAGATATTCAAACCATAGCAAGTGACCTGACTTGCAGGCCTGCCACCTGACAGCTTCCCCATTTGGCCTGCCTTCTTAGTTGTGTGTTTGTACTTCATTGCAATAAGCATACATGCGTATAAAAAGAAAAATCAGTCATTGCTGAGGGGTACACAGTTAAAAGTGAAAGTCCTTTTAAGTCCACTTCTCAGGACTTAAAAGTTCATAAGTCACCACTAGAACTGAAGGTACTTATATCTGCACCCTGAACTTTGCTCTGTGTGTATGTGATTTACACAGAGGGATCGTACAGTATCCACCATGTCAGTGCATAGCTACCTCAGTGACTTAGAATGCTCAGTCTTCCCTCAGACATGGCTTCTCCGTATTTACCGTGTCATGAGGCCCACTTGGACCAGAGCTGTGCTCTCACCAGCAGGTGGGTCAGGAGGAGTCAGCAGTGGTGGGGAGTGTAGGGCTACCTGCCGTGCCCCTTTGAGCTGACACATTATATAGGCACTTACTGGAATGTCCAAACTTATTACCCTTACTAGAGCTCTTGTTCTGACAGAATTCAGTTATAGGAATGTGCCCTAATTTATTTAAGCAGTTTCCTAGCCATGGACATCTGCTTGTTTCTACTTTTCTGTCATTTCAAATAGCATTGTTCTGATATTCTTGTACATATGTCTCTGTGCCCTTGTGAGAATATATTTGAGGAATTAATTTGTAGAGGAGGAAATATTGAGTCAGCTTTGTTGAGAGGGCTGTTGCCAGTCAGAGGAAACCCCTCTACACGACCTCCTCCCTGCCCCCCACCTTCATTTCCCTTAACAGGGCCTGTAGTCTGGAGGGAGGGAGGGAGCTGGAAGCCTGCCTCCCTCCTGTGCGTAAAGGGAGTGGTAGCCTGCCTCCCTCCTGTGCATAAAGGGAGTGGTAGCCTGCCTCCCTCCTGTGCACAAAGTCCTGGCAAGTGCAAACCTCTGCCTCGGCAGTGTTGTCCCCCTGCTGAAGAGGTTGTGGTGTGGCCTGAAACCTGGCTGTGCAGGTGGTTTGTGGAGGGGTTAACTCGGAAGAAATTTGATGGAACATTTCCCAACAATTCTGTCAACTTGTAAATTCTAGCTGGTTATCAGAATTCAAACGAATGTCGAACAAGTTATGACTGTTTTAGTTAGACATTTTAAACTGTGCAGACTTCCACCTGGAAAGAGGTTTTCTTAATGATACAGATTGCTGGCGTTTGTTTTAAAAAGCTCAGGCTGACCACTGCCCCTAACAAGGTGCTGTTTTGCTGCTTGGTGGTGCCTCACTTTCTATTTCAGATCAGAGCAGCTGAGTGTTTATAGGTGGGTACCTGGCACAATGCCTGGGGGAACACAGAAGGCCTCTCAAAGATCTGTCAAATGAGGCTGGGGTCTTTAAACAGCAAATACTGTCATAGAACAGCCTCTAACACCAGTTAAAAACCCTCCATTTAAACCAGCTATGAACTCCACATGGAGTGCACAGGCAGGACACGTGATTGCCCCTGAGGCCTCTGTAGGCCAGAGCAGATAGGGTGAGTGTATCTGAGAAGTCTGCACTGTAATGGCCCCCTTGTTGCACAGTCCCAGAATTGGGTTTCGCCACATAAGAGCAAAAACAGGAATTGCCTGTATATTGTTTCAGTTTCAAGAGGCTTTCACTTTGAGCCTGATTCCATTTCTCTGTTACCCAGGACTTGACAAGTAGCACCACGCCTCCAGCAAGGCTGTCCCTCAGCTGCAGGTGAGAGCACAGCAGTGTACGACTCAGGCTTGCAACAGGCTGGAAACCCAAAACCGCTGCGGGAGGAAGGAGGGTGTGTGGCAGTTCTAAGTCATTGCAATTACTGTTCTCTCTCTCCAGGCCCTGTGGGGGTGTTCCTGCTCTTATTTCTCTTTCCTGCGTTCACCCTTTAGGAACCAGAGCTGAGGAGCACAGTTTGACGGCTAGGGCAAATGGCAAGGAGAATTTAACTCCTAAAATTGACAGTGGTGGTAATCACATGCCACCTGAGAGAAGGCTCCCGTGGGATCCTTGCCATAGGCAGGGCCACTGAAATGTCATGGTGCAGTGGGTCCAGTGGTGCCAGTGCTCTGTGAAGTGATGAACCAGTCATGTCAAAAAAATGAACAGAAGTATAGCCAGCATTTGTGAGAGTTTTCTTTTTGAGCAGCTATTTAGAAATGGTTTTCTCTACAATTTTATAATTTTTATAAAATCAGACTTTATACGGTATCTTGTTCATTGGGTTACCATGGGGAATTGACTAGAATCCTTCTATGCAGTTGTCTGTGAAGATGTGTGGCACAATGCCAGGCTCTAGAAGAGACAAGAAATAAATAGCATGTGCAAGATGCTGTATGTTGTTTACCAGCTCCCTCTTGGTCCTAAGTAAATAAACTACGAGAAGGGGAGTGTCAGTTCTAAACAGGCATAATTGCTGGTTCCTGATGACTGTTAAAGCAGTTAGCCAAAGGCCATGCATCCATAAGCTGTGATAACGTGATGAGAACATAAGCGTGTTATATAATTTCTCTGTATTCTTCTGAATGTTTAAAGTACAAATAAAAGGGAAAAAGATATGCTTTAAAAAACACATTGAGAAATGACTGTTTGAATGAGAGTATCATCTGTCTGATTCAAACTAGAGATAAAGCTGTCTTTTCCCCCCTTGCCTTTAATCCACCTCAGAAAACAGCAAATGATACATTTTTTCCTCTTCCTTATTTGCATGTTTATTTTAATAACTTTATTGAGTTATAATTTACCTTCAATAAGTTCACCTATTTTAGGTGAATAGGCTGATGAATTTAAGAAATTATACACAGCAATGTAAATACCTCCATGATAAAGAAAAATAGAACATCTCTACACCTTTAAAAATTCCTTCACTCTCCTTTGCAGTTGATCCCTTCCCTTAATACCCAGCCCTGGGCAACCTCTGATCAGCTTTCTGTCACTATAGCTTTGACTTTTAAAAATTTTTATGTAAATGGAATCATACTCCGTGTAGTCTCCTGTGTTTCTTCTTTCACTTAATATAATGTTTTGGAGACTTACCTATATTGTTTGGTGGTTTCATATTTCATTCCTTTTATTGCTTTAGGGATAACTATGGATCTATTAAGTAAGAGAATATAAGCATTTACGTGTGTGTGCATATAAGTAAGGTGGTTCACGTGAGCATGTCCTCTCCTCACCACTCCACTTACCAACTGCACAAATGAATTAAGATGTCTCTTCATAGTGAACACATGCCTCTTACCTTTTGACAGTTTAACTATAAAAATTTGACTGTTCCTTTATTTCTTTTGCAAATTAGGGTTATACTTAAAACTTTAAACATTATTTGTATTAGGCAATTTGATTATGATATGCCTTAATACAGTTTTCTTCATGATTTTTGTGCTTGAAGTTTATTGAGCTTCTTCTATCTGTGGATTGATAGTTTACATCAGATTTAGAAAAAATTTTGGTCATTATTTCTTCACATACTTTTATTCCATCTCCTCCCCTTCTCGTCTCCTTCAGTGACCAGCTCATTGGTCCATCCATCCTTCTTTGTTTCATTTGTCATTTTTCTGTTTCATTTTAGGTCATATTTCTGTCTCATTTTAGGTCATTTCTATTGCAGGGTCACCAAATTTTCTAGGCTTTCCTTCCACAATGCCTAGTCTGCTCTTGTTCCCATTTGACATGTTTCTCATCGTAGGCATTGTAGTTTTATTTTTGGAAATTTGATATAAATTTTTTTTTTTTTAAATTTCTATGTCTCTAAGATGTTCATTCTTTTTTTCTAGCTTCTAGAACATAAAGAATACAGTTATAACTTTTAGAGTCCCTGTCTGCTAATATTATCATTTGTAGTTTCTGGCCTGTTTCTGTTGATTGATTTTTTTCCTCATTATGACTTGTACTTCCCACTTCATGCATGCCTGGTCATTTTTAAAATTGGATACCAAATATTGTGAATTTTACCTTTTTGTGTGCTGGATTTTTTTTGTATTGCTCTAAATATTCTTGGGCTTTGTTCTTGGGTGTATTAAATGACTCTGAAACAGTTTGATCCTTTTGAAGTTTGCTTTTAAGCTTTGCTTGGTAGGATGAGCACAGGCTTTAGGAATACCATTGGTAGCCTTTCTCAGTACTCTTTCTGATGCCCTGTGAATTATGAGGTTTTCCTGTGTGAGCCTCAGGGATGATTTCCTTTGCTTCTCTCAGTTGGTTCTCTCCCTGTCCTCAGATAGCTTTCTTACATCGAAGCCGCAGTCAGTACTCAGTTGAAGACTTGGGGGACCATCTAAGATCTCTGCAACACTCGCTCTGTGCAGCTCTCTTCTCTCTAGTACTCTGCTCTATGAGCTGCAACTGCCTTGAGAGTCTCCACTCTATCTTCTCAGCTCAGAGAGATGCTGGGCTCCTCCTGGGTGTCCCCTGCCTGCACCCTGGCCTGGAAACTGTCTCCAGGCAGTAAGGTGAGCTTACCTCATTGGCTTTCCCTCTCTCAGGATCACTGTCCTGTGCTGCCTGATGGCCCATGTCTGAAAACCATGGTTTCCTATATTTTTAATTTTTTTTTTCAGTTCTTTAGTTTTCACCAGAGAGGGTAAATCTAGTCCTTGTTATTCCATCTTCACTGGAAGCAGAAATCTCAACCTACTTTTTAAAACTTTTAATGAAATATTTTTAGCACACAGGCAAGTATATTGATTACTCAGATAGCCATGATTCATTTTTAGAGTTTTATCTTATTTCTACTGCATTTTTAAAAACAGAACATTACTAAGATCCTCTCTCTATTTTTTATTTTTATTTTTTTTTTGGAGACAGAATCTTGCTCTATCGCCCAGGCTGGAGTACAGTGGTGCAATCTCAGCTCACTGTAATCTTCGCCTCCCAGGTTCAAGTGATTCTTGTGCCTCAGCCTCCTGAGTAGCCGGGACTACAGGTGTGTGCCACCACACCCAGCTAATTTTTGTATTTTTAGTAGAGACAGAGTTTCGCCATGTTGGCCAGGCTGGTCTTGAACTCCTGACCTCAGGTGATATGCCCGCCTTGGTCTCCCAAAGTATGGGATTACAGGCATTAGCCACGGTACCAGGCTAAATGCTCTCTTCTTGATCCTGTTCTTTACCTTTACAGAGGTTGCCAATATTCTGTATTTGGTAATTATAATTTGTGTGTGGATTTTAAAAAACAGTTTTACTACATATATATGTATCCATAAGTAGTCTCTATTAATAGTATAATCTGAAGATATAAAACAGTATCATGCTATACCTATAATTCTTCCATTTTCTTTTTCATTCAGTGTTTAAAAAATATTTATCCCTATGATACATATAGCTTTGGCTGAAATGTACATTCCACAAGTATAAGAATCTTGCTATGTTTTGTTCACTGGGATATTCCAAGCATCTAGAATAGTGCCTGGCATGTTGTAGGCTCAAGCAATAATTGCTGGATGAATGAATTAATTTTAAGTGCTGTAGTACTTGACTATATGAATATGCCACAGTTTATTCTCCTGTTCATGAATGTTTAGGTTGTTGTACCTTTTTATTTTTTTTGTAATATGAACAGTGCTGCAGTGAATGTTTTTGTTTGTGTCTCCTTGTGCACATATGTAAGAATTTCTTTTAGCAAATACTGGAAGTTAGGGGTAGGCACCTCTTCAACTTAACAGTACCTTGCTGAGTTCCTCTGCGTGGTAATAGTATCAATTTATAATCCCACCAGCAATATATGAGAATCCCCATTTCGGTTGGGTGAGGTGGCTGACGCCTGTAATCCCAGCACTTTGGGAGGCCGAGGTGGCCAGATCACCTGAGGTCAAGAGTTCGAGACCAGCCTGGCCTATCATATGGTGAAACCTTGTCTCTACTAAAAAAAAAAAAAAAAAAAAAAATTAGCTGGGCATGGTGGTGCATGTCTGTAATCCCAGCTACTCAGGGAGGCTGAGGCAGGAGAGTTGCTTGAATCCAGGAGGCAGAGGTTGCAGTGAGCCAAGACTGTACCACTGTACTCCAGCCTGGGTGACAGAGGGAGACTCCATCTCAAAAAAAAAAAAAAGGAATCCCCATTTCTCTATCCTCACCAACATTTGATATCATCAGATATCTTAATTTTTGCCAATCCTATATACGTGAGGTTACATTTTGTTTTACTTTTGTTTTTGTTAATAACACATATTGTTTTTCCCAATAGAAATTCGATGTCTTCTTTCCGTCCTGGGAGAGGACATAATGATAGTCGGAGGACTGTGTTTTATACCAATGAAGAGTGGGAACTTTTAGACCCAACCCCTAAGGACCTAGAGGAGTCCGTAGTACAGGAAGAAAAGAAGAAGCTTACCCCTGAAGGAAACAAAGGTATCAGCGTACTTCCTGTTGTCTGTCATTCTCTGTACTGCTATCTGTTAACCACCAGTGATGTGGGAGACGCTTTATTAGCAGGTATTTCGAGAAGCATAAGGACCAAGACCATGGGGGCTTGCATTCTCTTTGTTGGACTTAAAACATAAAGGCTTAAAAAGTTATTTAATAAATGCTATAAGAAATAAATGACTGTCTAGTCCAATGGCTCAATTTTTTGGGGGAGATAGCACACTTGGAAGTCATGATCTTCTTTATGGAAATACTGATTTTAAAAAACTTTATAGACATTTGAAATGTACACAAAAGAAGAGAATATAATCTCATGAATTCTGGTGTACCCATCATCCAGCTTCTACAATGTGAACTATGGTCTCTCTTCTTCCTTCTCTGTCTCTAAGCTCCTGCTCCTCCCTGCACCATCAGCTGGATTATTATTGTAGGCATTAATCCATTGCATCTGCAAATGCTTTAGTATGTATCTGTAAGAGATAATGACTCTTTTAAAAAATTATAACCGGCTAGGCATGGTGGCTCACACCTGTAATCCCAGCACTTTGGGAGGCTAAGGCGGGCGGATCACGAAGTTAGGATATCGAGACCATCCTGGTTGACACCGTGAAACCCTGTCTCTACTAAAAATACAAAAAATTAGCCGGGCATGGTGGCGGATGCCTGTAGTCCCAACTACTCGAGAGGCTGAGGCAGGAGAATGGCATGAACCCGGGAAGCGGAGCCTGAAGTGAGCCAAGATTGCGCCACTGCACTCCAGCCAGGGCGACAGACCGAGAATCCATCTCAAAAAAAAAAAATTATAACCGCAACTTCTTTATTATATTTACAGTTACAATAAATCCTTAATATTATTTAATTTCTTAATTGTTCCTTAAGTGTCTGTTTACAGCCGGTTTGTTCAAATGAGGGTTCAAACAAGACCCACACGTTGTATTTAATTGATGTCTTCTTAGTTCTCTTTTAGTCTAAACAGCTCTCTGGGTTTTTTTTCCCTTCCCCTTCCCTTGCCACATTCGTTGAAGAAACCAGGTCTTTGCGCTGAGAAGTCTCCCACGTCTGCGTTTGCTGATTGTATTTCTGTGGGGTCATTTAATGTGCTCCTGTCCCATGTAATTCCTGTATACTGGTAGTTAGGGCCAGAGGCCTGCCCAGATTCAGGGTTGACTTCTGATTCGACAGGAATGCTGTTTTGGTGGGGAGATGCTGCGTGCTTCCTGTCGCATCACATCTGAAGCCACATCATCTGTTTCTCTCTTTTGATGTTAAGATTGATCAAAGTTTAGGGTTGTAATCCTGATCCATTCATAAAATTCTCCATCAGCCTTTTGCCTGATGCTTTTAACAGCCATTTACAATCCTAGATTTATTTATGCATTTATTTAATTTATTGAGACAGAGTCTCGCTCTGTCATGCAGGGTGGAGTGCAGTGGTGTGATCCTGGCTCATTGCAACCTCTGCCTCCCAGGTTCAAGAGATTCTGCCTCAGCCTCCTGAGTAATTGGGATTACAGGCGCCCACCACAATGCCTGGCTAATTTTTGTATTTTCAGTAGAGATGGTGTTTCATCATGTTGGCCAGGCTGTCCTTGAACTCCTGACCTCAGGTGATTTGTCCACCTTGGTCTCCCAAAGTACTAGAATTACAGGCGTGAGCCACTGTGCCCGGCCACAGTCCTAGATTTGTTAATTCATTAAGAGAATATTGATGTTTTAAACATAAAATAACAATAAATAATTTTGAAGTTCCACCTTATGCCTGATTCTAGCATGGGGCAGCAGGAATAGGGTACAGGATTTGAGGAAACCTTTATTGGAAGAGTAAGCACTTAGGAAAGGAAATATTTTTTCTGTCTCCTAGAAAAGGACTGTCATGATTTGCTGTGAGAGGGAGCTTACCTGTGCTCCATAGGATCCTGGTGTAGAACCCACTGGTCCAGTGTGACATGGTGTAGAATGTGGCCACACTGAATGTGCTGAATTACCTAATGCATGGCAAGGCCAGTGGGAGTGCCAAGGAGAGGGGCTCAGTATGAACTGATATATAATGCTACCTGGAGGAAAAGAGATTAAAACTGGGGATTTGGGTTATTGAAAATAAGTACTGTTGGCTGTGACTTCCAGTAGAGACTGAGGGTGAAATGGAAGGATGAATGTGAGCAGGACTGGGGAGGAGGAATCGGGAGCACTTAGTGAGTCGGGACAGGAGGAGAAACTCCCTGCACCATGGAGAGTGTTTTTTTGACGGATGACAGCCTTAGCCCTCTGCCCAGCCCTTCATCCCCTTTGAGGGGAGTTTACGTGATAGACAGGGAGAGACAAAGATGTCACTAGACTTTGATCTTACACTCTTCATGGGTATTTCCTGAAACAGCTCCAAGAATCAGCCCTCCAACTTGTCCATGTTATTCACAAAAAGTGAACTACCCTTCCTTTATTTTCCCCTATCTTTAAGTAAACTTTTTATTGATGTATAACATACAGGAAAGTCCCCAAATCAGAAATATATAGCTCAGTGAGTTGTCACAAAGTGAATACACCCATGTAACCAGCACTCACTTTAAGAAAGACGACTATGCCAACACCCCAGGAGCCAGCTGCCATCCCCGTGCCCTTTCCAGTCACTACTGTGCCCCAGGGAACCACTGTGCTGATTCCTAACAGTGTAGGTTGGTTCTGCCTGTTTTCTGACTTTATATAAATCACACTTACATAATATATACTCCCTTGTGTCTCCTCTTTATAATTTGAATATATATATTTGACTCTATCTACACTGATATTTATTTAGATCCTATAGTATTTTTTTTTCTTTTTTAGTGATGGAGTCTCTGTGTTGCCCAGGCTGGCCTTGAACTCCTGGGCCTAAGCTGCCCCCTGCCTCAGCCTCCAATAGCTGGGACCACCGGTACATGTCCCTGTGCCTGGCCTGACAGTATTTCTGAATACTCATTTGTTTTTTTTTGTTTTTTGTTTTTGTTTTTGTTTTTTGAGACAGAGATTCGCTCTTGTTGCCCAGGCTAGAGTGCAATGGTGTGATCTCAGCTCACTGCAACCTCCGCCTCCCGGATTCAAGTGATTCTCCTGCCTCAGCCTCCTGAGTAACTGGGATTACAGGCATGCACCACCACGCCCAGCTAATTTTGTATTTTTAGTAGAGACAAGGTTTCTCCATGTTGGTCAGGCTGGTCTCCAATGCCCAACCTCAGATGATCTGCCCGCCTTGGCCTCTGAAAATGCTGGGATTACAGACGTGAGCCACCATGCCTGACCCCAAATACCTATTTTTTAAGAAGAGGAATATAGTCATGCTTTAAAACATGCATGTCTTAGTTTGTTTTATATTGTTATAACAATACCATAGACTGGGTAATTTATAATGAACAGAAATTTTTTTGGCTCATGGTTCTGGGGCTAGAAGTCCAAAAGCATGGCACTGGCATCTGGGGAGGGCCTTTGTTCTGTGTAGTCCCTTGGCGGAAGGCAAGAGAGGGCAAGAGTGAGGGAGAGCCAAGGTACCAAACTTGTTTTTTTTGCAAACCTGCTCTGGTGATAACTAACCCACCCTGGTGATAACAACATTAATCCATTCACAGGGGCAGAGTCCTCATGACCTAATCACCTGTTATTAGGCCCCACTTCCCAATACTGTTACATTGAGGATTAAATTTCTAACACATAAACTTTGGGGGACACGTTCAAAGCATAACGATGTTTGTACGTTTAAAAAAAAAACATGCATTTGAGTGTTCTTGGTTTTTTGCTAAGGACAAATTAGCAAAAATAGGATGCTTAATATGTCTTAGTTTTCCATGAAAAATGATCCTGTGGTAGAGTCTTCCAAGGAAGGGTCCAGTGGGGGGAAATCAGTCTTCTCTGGTTGAAGCATGTTGGTTACTATCTAGAATGCAGTGGGGGCAGAGTCATCAATCTCCTGTAGTTCTCAAGGTGGTGAATGCCAGACTCCCTGGAGGATGATTTGTGAGGATGCTGTATTTTATTATAGTTTCCAAAAGGAAGATGTGGCTTGCGTTTAAAATACAAGTTTTGGCCGGGCGTGGTGGCTCACGCCTATAATTCCATCACTTTGGGAGGGCGAGGCGGGTGGATCCAAGGTCAGGAGATCAAGACCATCCTGGCTAACACAGTGAAACCCCATCTCTACTGAAAATGCAAAAAATTATCCAGGCGTGGTGGCGGGCACCTGTAGTCCCAGCTACTGTGCAGGCTGAGGCAGGAGAATGGTGTGAACCCGGGAGGCAGAGCTTACAGTGAGCTGACATTGCGCCACTGCACTCTAGCCTGGGCAACAGAATGAGGCTCTGTCTCAAAAAAAAAAAAAAAAAATTATAATAATAAAATACAAGTTTTATTTTTATGTAGGAGTAACTGGCTCAGGATTCCCCTTTGATTTTGGACGTAACCCCTACAAAGGAAAACGCCCTTTGAAAGACATAATTGGATCGTACAAAAATCGTCACAGCAGTGGTGACCCTTCAAGTGAAGGCACAGCAGGCAGCGGCAGCATCAGCATCAGGAAGCCCGGCTCCGAAATGCAACTGCAGATCCAGAGCCAGCAGGAAGAGCTGGAACGGTTAAAGAAAGACCTAGGCAGTCAGAAGGTAACTTCTTCTGGTTTCTGTCTTACCCCACATCAGCAGGCCAAGGACGGGAGGAATAAAGTCCAATTTATGTTTCCCCGAGTCTGGGGACAGCTTTGTTTCCCAGAAGTTGCTTTTCCTCTGGAGGTTTCATATTGCCATGGCCGTCATCTCGGCTGCTGTGCTTGATCATTGGTTCAGAGGTGTTTGCATTTGCAGGAGAGTGAAGATCTCTCAAAGGAGGACAGAGAAGGTTGCTGTCTGCACCCACCGCCCAGTCCTGCCCCTGAGGCTGAATCTCCCTGAACACAGTTTCAGCCCAGAGTTCTTTAACAGTCGTTAAAAAGAGTTTCTGCATCCTATTCAACAACAGTTTCCTGAGCTAATCAGATCGAATTACATTTAATTGTTCAGTAGTTCAGTGACTCTTAGAGCACAGATTTTTTAATACCCATGAACATTTACTGGACACCATTGCTAATTATAGTACACATGTCCATTATTTCCTGTTTCCTATTACTGTTCTCTACAGACAGTCTTTACGGAATAAATATTGTTTTCCTCTATTTTTGAGATCCTTCAAGAGGAAGTTCAGTATTAAAATGTTCCCAGTAAAGTTTCTACATTTCCTCAAATTCTGTCGTTTGCTCTATGTAATGTTGTCACAATTTCTGCTTTTCCTCCCCTCCTCACCCTTCACTCCATTCTCCTTTTGGCTCCCAGGAGCTTGTTCGACTGCTCCAGCAGACAGTCCGGTCATCCCAGTATGACAAGTATTTCACAAGCAGCCGGCTCTGCGAGGGGGTCCCAAAAGACACGCTCGAGCTTCTGCACCAAAAGGATGATCAGATTCTGGGCCTTACCAGCCAGCTGGAGAGGTTCAGCCTGGAGAAGGAGAGCCTTCAGCAGGAAGTGAGGACGCTAAAGAGCAAAGTGGGCGAGCTCAACGAGCAGCTGGGGATGCTCATGGAGACTATCCAAGCCAAGGACGAGGTCATCATCAAGCTCAGCGAGGGCGAGGGCAGCGGGCCTCCTCCCACTGTGGTGCCCAGCTCCCCTTCAGCTGCGCCTGTTGCCAGGGACCAGCTGGAACTGGACAGGCTCAAAGTAAGAGCAGGGCAGGGGCTCTGGTGATTGGCATGAGAGACCACCGATGTCACCCTAGAGGCCTGGCCTCCATGAGCTGATTTGGTGTGATGGACAGCTACACACCTTTTTTTTTTTTTCACAAGTGTAACAGGACTTACCATCAAATAATCATTAATCATCTGTGGCGCTTCCTTGGAAAAGGAAACTCTTGCTGTTATTTGGAACAGTTTCAAATCCTTCCCCTCCCTTGCTTTCAAGCAACTGAGACTTACCTTTCTATATATACCACCCTTAGTACTTCATTATCCCGTGTATCCTAGAGGCTGTTTCTTACCCCTCCTGTGTACATGAAAGCACACACAAACTTAATTTGTACAGTTTGCTGCAGGACCTAGTGGATGCCTGCTTTGGGAGCATTGTTCCTAACAGTATAGGATTAGCTGGGGAAGCGGACTCCAGCTTCCAAGTAGGTCTGGGAAGAAGGCCTGTTCAGAGTCAGTGCCCCCAACACCCAAGATGGGAGGGTACTGACACTTAGTAGGAAGGACAGCTTTCCTCCCCATGTCCCTCTCTGGGCTAGCCCTCAGGGTGGGAGGCTATTTCCTGAACGGAAGTGACCCTCCAAGTCATGCCTGGGGTGGTGACCAACTGATGTGGTAGGAGGAACACACAGCATTTGTGAGAGGCGGGGGCAGCCTGCATTTCTCTTCTTGCCCTTAGAGAAGCCTCCTTGCCCATAGAGAAGCCTCCTGTTTCAGAGGGGAAGCCACAAGGAGGATCATAACATTCTTGCTGCCACCAGTTCTTGAGACTTTGTTAGAGTGGTTTAGGTGGACACGTGGCCCCCAGGACGTGGGGCATCAAGTATAGCCCGTTTGACCCCAGCAGACCCCAAACATGTCTAGCTACTCGTCTCAGCCCCAAGGCGTCCCTTACCTGGCCACCCTCATCTTGCAAATAATGTGTTTTCAAGGGTGTTTGGCTCCGGATGGAGCTTGTCCTTGGAGGGCAGAGGTTTGTTACTGTCCAGGTTGTTACTGAGCATTTGCTTCATGCCTAGCAGTACCTTTCAGGTGCTGCCAGTGCATTGAGTGAGGGAATGATGGGCATGCTGGGGACCCTGAAGATAATTCCAAAACAGAAGTAAAAACACTGGAATCATGGCAGCAGGGCTAGAATATGTACATGGTCCCCAGAGTGACCACTTTTCACTTATAACACCCATTGGATATGTGAGGCCCAGAGGATTTATGAATGAGAAAATCCAAAACAACAATAAAACCTCGGGTCTCAATACTTTACACTTATATCTACTATTAAAAAAAAGCTGGCAGTGCATGATGGCTCACGCCTGTGATAGCAGCACTTTGGTGACTGAGGTGGGCACATTGCTTGAGCCCAGGAGTTTGAGACCAGTGTAGGCAACATAGTGAAACCCCCATCTCTACAAAAAAAAAAAAAAAAAAAAAGGCCAGGCATGGTGGCTTGTACTTGTAGTCCCAACTACTCAAGAGGTTAGAGTGGGAGGATTGCTTGAGCCCTGGAGAGCAGAGCAAGGTGGCAGTGAGCTGAGATCCTACCACCGCGCTCCAGCCTGGATGACAAAGTGAGACCCCATTGCAAGAAAAAAATAGCCTTTGTGTTTTTGTTTCTTTGTTTTTGTTTTTGTTTTTTTTTAAATAAGAGGTATTAGTTAGCGTTGCCAATGGAAGTTGGGTTTTTTAATGTACACAATATTGAATATACATGACCCTAAATATATACCCATCAATAATACAGATTTTGGGATTACTTAATGAGAGCAGAAATGTTTATTTTTATGTATTTTTTTTGAGACAGTGTTTTACTCTGTTGCAGGCTGGAGTGCAGTAGTGCAATCTCAGCTCACTGCAGCCTTAACCTCCCTGGCTCAAGAAATCCTCTGGCCTCAGCCTCCTGAGTAGCTGGGTGGGACTAGAGGCGTACATCGCCACACCCAGCTAATTTTTATATTTTTAGTAGAAACAGAGTTTCGCCGCGTTGCCCGGGCTGGTCTTGAACTCCCGAGCTCAAGTGATCCTCCTGAGATTACAGGCATGCGCCATGGCACCCAGCAGACAGGTGAAGGTTTTATTTTGCAAGTGTGTCTATTTCTGTAGTGTGTAGAATAGTACTATAGTGGTGGGTTTCCAGGGCGTGCGTGACACTCGGCAGTGGGGGAGACATGTGGAGCAGGTTTTCCGGGGGAGCAAGCCGGGGTTGTGTGGAGGGTAGGCTTCCTGGCTGTCGTGACTATGTAGCTCCTTCTGTAGGCAGCTGATGGAGCTGATTGGGATACAACGCTGATCAGAACTCTTTTCTTTCTGCAGCATAATGGGTAGAGTGGTTTTGAATCAGCCATGAAGTTTTTTTCCTCCACCATTTCTCAACAAGTTTAACAATTTTTAACAACTTAAGCCTGTGACCCCAAAATATCACAACCGTGAGGTGATGTAGTGACAGTTGATGAAGAGGCAAAGTGGTTGTTAGGTGGATTCCGGGCGAGACAATTGAGGCCTGCCTGGGTCCATAACCTCATGCTGTCTGACCTTGCTCTGTTATTGCTAGCGCTGGGGGTCTCTCTGCAATGCGGAAGGTGTTCACACTTCATATGGGTCTCCTCTGCAGTGGCACTGGGAAAACTGGAAAGGCTCCAGGGAGAAAGAGGGAGCGCACTGACAGAAGTGGGTGTTCTGATATGCGTTCCTTCATAGCCCTTCAGCTCTAGACAGGGTATGGTTGAAGAAGAAATATTGATTCCTACTTCTGATTCCAAATTTAAAATGTCTAAGTGGAAAAATATATATATTTAAGATATGTTTATTTAAAGCATATTTTATATATTTTTAATTTTAAATATGTTTATGTATCTTTTTTGTTATTGCCGTTCTTGACCAGTTTTCATGCTTTATTGTCAGTGGATGCTGCCTATAAAGATTTCTGCCATTTAGAATTTGCTAACTTTTCTTGGTGTGGTCTAATGCTTTTTGTTTCTGTAGTATTCTGAGGCAGGAATAAACATTGGTCCTAGGATTTTGCCACCCTAGTGATTTAGGTCATTCTTTTTCTATGTTTCCTTCCAATCCTTTTCTGTGTTTCCATAATTCTTCCATTTGTGAAGTATGTGGACTTTCGGATTGTTCCATTCAGCATTGTGGCCCCAGCACTTCCACATTGCTTTCATTAACGATTTCAGTGTTGTCCATCCTTTGTGTTATCATTTACTTCATCCTTATCTTTCTTCCTGCATTTGCTGTTCCATGAATACCTCCATGCCTACAGCTTCTTCTTCTTCCAGCTCATCTATGCATCCAGCTTTGTGCCTACTGTTTTATTCTGCATGGGTACACAGGCACTGCACTCCTGGGCCTCACAGTTTAGTTTAGAGGCACAAACAGAAAAGCAGAATGACAACTGGAGCAAGCACCAGGAGGGAAGGGGATGTGGAACAGCGTGGGGTGATGCTTTACATGACCTCTGGAGCCAGCCCTGGTTGGATTTCAAAGTCAGATCACCACTTAGGACCTCTGACTTGGGCAGGTGAATTCATGTCTCTGCTTTAGTGTGTTTGTGAAATAGTGCTTATTTTCATCATAGGTATTGTAAGGGTTACAGGCGGTAATCCACGTAAAGCCCTCCCTCACACAGTGCCTGGCTCCTCATAGGGTCTTCACTATTGAGTGTTGTTATTGCTGTGGTCATCATCATCATTCTAGAGAAAGTAGCTGTAATATAAATGATCAGGACTTAGATTGTAACACAAATTTTAAGTTAAAGACATACATGACAGCTGATGTTACTTGCTTTCACTGACCCACCTTGTATCACTCAGTCTCTATCCATCACTGTTGAGTGTTTTCTTCAGTTGCCCTCCAGCCAGCTTTCCTTTGGCTGACCTGCCTTTTAGTAATATGTTTGCTTAATCTTTCCAAATATGAGACCTTTGGCCAGGTGCAGTAGTTCATACCTGTAATCCCAGTGCTTTGGGAGACCGAGGCAAGAGGATCACTTGAGGCCAAGAGTTTGAGACCAGCCTGGCAACATAGTGAGATCTCATCTCTACAAAAAAAAAAAAAAAAAAAAAATTAGCTGGGTGTGGTGGCCATGCCTGTGGTCCTAGCTACTCAGGAGGCCGAGGTGGGAGGATTACTTATGCCCAGGAGTTTGAGACTGCAGTGAGCTATGACCACACTAGTGCACTCCAGCCTGGGCAACAGAGTTAGACCTTGTCTCCCCCACCCCCTTTTTTTTTTTTTTTTTTGATACAGAGTCTCACTATTTCACCCAGGTTGGAGTGCAGTGGCATGATCTTGGCTCACTGCAGCCTCTGCCTCCTGGGGTCAAGTGATTCTCATGCCTCAGAAAGGGTAGTTGGGACTAGAGGTGTACACTACCACACCTGGCCAATTTTTGTGTGTGTGTGTATTTTTAGTAGAGACAGGATTTTGCCATGTTAGCCAGGCTGGTCTCAAACTCAAGTGATCCTCCTGCGTTGGCCTCCCAAAGTGCTGGGATTATAGGCATAAGTCACCATGCCCAGCCAACCTTGTTTCTTAAAAAAAAAAAAAAAGCTTTTAAGACACCAGTAGAAAGGAGATTCAGGTGAGAAAAGGAAGTCCAATATTCAACATTTCAAGTACTTGTCGTGACGTGGTTTTGCTCAGGTTGAGTATGATGCCTATCGAAGTTCTTCTGGGCCTCAGGGGCCTGAGAACATGGAGCTAAGAGCCCACTGGTCTGGCTCTCAGAAATCTGATTTGCAGCCTAGACAGTAAATGGGCAGCTTTCTATGGCTCAATTCTTCACCTCAAAAATAAAGATGGTGAGAATGGCTGCCTAAGAGTTGTGAGTTTTAAACAAGATTAGGAATCTCACATGCCTAGCACGGGGCACCTGTAACCCATTGCAGGTGCTCCATAAATGTTAGTGATTAAAGGGAACATTGAACCATTTTCAGTTCTGCATTTTATGGGGGAAATGGTATAATCCCGTGGTGGTTTCTTGTTTGACGATGAGGAATTTCTGTAGCCACATCTCTGGGGAGCAGCAGCAGTCTCCTGCCTGTGGCATCACCAGAGTCTGTCTTGACTACCCTGGCCTGCCCTTTGAGCTGTCTTGAACATAATTTCTTCTGTGATTGGGAGATCGGGAACCTCACACACCAGCCTGTCAGATTATCAAAGAGAAACAAGTAGAAGCGGGGTGGGATGGGGAGAAGAGACACATTTATAAAAGACTGAATTTGTAAAGAACATTTAGAAGTCACTGCCTCAGAGGTGATTTGGATTAGTATCCTTAGCAGCGTCTTCAGTTCATTGTTTTTATTAGGAAAGTCTAAGGAAGTTTTCTGAGCTTCATTTTCAGTGTTTTACATGAAAACACTTCACCTCCTTTTTGGTTTGCTTTTTGTTGCTGTTGGCTCCTTTCAGCTTTCTTGCTTGGAGTTTCAAGGGCTGAAGCCAACATGACATGTGCCCCGCCCCAACCTGCTCTCACAGCTGGACTTGGCAGAACTTGTCACCAGCTTGTTATGTTCTTTTATAGACAGAAAGCAAATAGACAAAGGTTAACAATTGGCTAATTTAAATGAAGGCTATATTGTGTTAATTGTACTTTTCTTTCAACTTTTCTGTAAGTTTGAAATTTTTCAGTGTTGAAGAATATGTTCTCTTATGTGCCTTATACATTGTAGGTCGTAGAATTTGTTATTAAGAGGGATTTTTAGTTATGGACTGTATATGTATGTAACCTTTTTTTATATAAACTGGATAAGTGAAGATGAGAACCTTCAGAAAATATGTTGTTTCTCTAGTTTTAAAAAAAAGTAAGATTATTGCTTTTTTTTTTAACCACCTCAATGAATATGGAATATGGATAAAATATTTGCATAGATTTAGGAATATGTCATATTTATTTCTCCTGTCATCAGTTGATAAAAACTACCACAATTAAATAAAAATATCTTCTCCATCTCCATTACGGCCATCATGCCTGCCTGCCTTCTACTACTGTAAATGGCCAAAAAGGTTAATCGGAAAGTGCCTTTTAACAACTTCTAGTTCTTTAGAACTTACTCTAACTTAGCAGGGCCATTTGATTGGTGAGGCAGCAAGATACTGACTACACAGGGTAATTAATTAGTCAATATTCAACCAATGTGAATTCAGGGATTTTTTTTTTTTCTAACAGGATAATCTACAGGGGTACAAAACCCAAAACAAATTTCTAAATAAGGAGATTTTGGAACTCTCAGCTCTACGAAGAAATGCAGAAAGGAGAGAGAGGGATCTGATGGCAAAGGTGGGTCAGGATAGATGGATTCTATTACCTGGTGGGAGGTGAGGTTAGGAAACCATTAAAAATAAACATGCTTTACAAACCGGTTCAACTCCCAGGCTTGGAGAGATGTGGTTACTGATAAGAAAATATGTTTAATATATATATAGTACATAGAGATATATAGTTAGTCTTATTTTATCTCTGATGAAGACAAAGATAAATGCCCTGAGATGTGAGTTTTTCACATAAACTGGGTAAGAATGAGAAGCTACAGAAAATGTGTTCAGTTTCTCTAGTTAAAGAAAAAGAACGTAAGGTATTGCCTTCTTTGTGTGTTACCTTTGTTCATAAGCATTTTTAATGGACTTTGAAGAAAACAAACTAAATATATAATTATAAGGTCCCCTAAATTAAGATTATTTGGGTTTTGATTTATGCTGTTCAGTTCGTATTTATGGAGATGATGAGGTGAATGCCTCCTCTGTGAACCCAGTAGGGTTGTTGTGAAAGTCCGATATGATTATGGCTGGAAGGGACTTTGCACAAAGTGTAATGGGACCACAAACATTTCAGCTATCATCAAATGAGTTGTAGTCAAATGACACTTGTCAACAGCTGTTATATACCTGATATACTTTTTTGAATAGAACTTGAAGCATCTTCCCAGACCTTATTCCTGTGTGTTTTCCAGGGTATATTTGATTTGTCTGATAAGGTGGCAGATGGGAGCTAGTCCTGGACCACAGTGTCCTTAAATAGAATGGGTATAGCATGGAGTGGCCACTCATGGGCCATATGCCAAATGGCACCGAGCTGGACCTCAGTAATTGGCACGTAGCCTGGTTTCCGCTGTCCAGAGGTGATGCATTTGTTGGCATCCAGAGGTCTAATTATCAGCACTCCTCTATAAGGAAGAGAGGAGCCCACTGCAGGCCATTTTAAACATGACAGGTGGTCTGTGGCATAAATTAATTTATTGTCTTTGATACAGTCTGTCTCTGGCTCACTTCCTAATAGTTTTGGGTTTGTTGTTCACTGGTTATTTGAGTATCTAAATATTGCTCTTCCTGTGTCTCTGTCTGGATGGAGGTAACCACCACATTCTCTGCAGTATTCTAGCCTGGAAGCCAAGCTCTGCCAGATAGAAAGTAAATACCTGATATTGCTCCAAGAAATGAAGACACCAGTGTGCTCAGAAGACCAGGGGCCCACCCGGGAGGTCATAGCCCAGTTGCTGGAGGATGCTCTGCAGGTTGAGAGCCAAGAGCAGCCAGAGCAAGCATTTGTTAAACCTCATCTTGTCAGGTAAAGGTGCTAGTGACTGTTGGGGGTAGTGCACCCCATTTCTGAAGTCCCTTTTTCAACAGCAGCAACCATTCGCAGAAAGCCGTACACAACTGTGTGTCTCATTTGGTGCTCATGACAAACGCTGTCAGGTCAGCAGAACAGGTAATGTCTTCATTCTCCCCTAGTAATCAAGTCATAGAGCAGGGACTTACCACAGGTTTTCTGATTGCAAGACCTATTTCTCATGTAAGTAAGGGAGCCTTCCTTCTGATCCTTCCTTACTTCAGGAGGAGCCGGTCTTCCAAGGAATAGGAACCATCTGCTAAAACAGCCCTACCCACAGGTGGTTCAAAACAAAGGGAGCCCTTAAGTGGGGAACTGAGCTTACACACACATACACACACACCCCATATATTTTTGGGGAAATCACTGAATCTGGAAGCCCATGATGGATCTTGGATTAAGAACCCTCTCATAACCTGTTTTCTAAAAAAAATTAGACTGATGAAATACTTGAGCCAGGAGAAATCTACAGATTCACGCAGTTCAGCTTCCTCTTGTTTCCATGACTCAGGACCAGCCCTGTGTCTAGGCCTTGTTCACTGCAGTCTCCTTGCTTCTCCTGCCCCACCCCTGCAGGCCCAGGTGAAGCCTTGCTTCAGTTTGATGTGACCTTTCCCTTCTCTGAGCTTACAGCACCAGCCTGCATTGTTTGGGCTACTCAGATAACAGAAATATGCTCAGAAAGTACCCAACACCATCTTTACTAAACACTTTTATGGATGTCTCCCATGTGCCAGGAACTGTGCTAAGGGTTTTAATGTGCAGAGTGGTACTTAATGCTCAGTGAGGTGGGTGTTTTTATTCTCACTTTACAAGTGAAGAAGCTGGGTATGGAGGTGATATAACTTGCCCAGAGTCACCCACCCTGTGAGTGGTGAGGACAGGCCCTCAGCCTGGATGGTCGGGTTCCCAGGTGCTGGAGCGCCACCTGTACGCTGGGCATTGCTGCTTTGCCCATCATGGTGGCTGTTAACTTCTGTGAGCTTCTGGAGCGCTTCTGAAGGTGCTGTGTATTCTTCCCATGTAAAAGTGTTTTGTGCTCTTACTACTTATATTGTGTGTTCAAATTTTATATATAAGTAGAATAACTATGTATATTGTTTTATTTTCAACTTTTTCTTATGGAAAATTTAAAACACACAAAGAAGTAGACAGAATTATGTAACATATACCCCTGTGTGCAACTAACTTGAGCACTTGTTAATGTTTTGACAATATTATTTCATCTTACCTCCTTACTTCCCACAGTTTTTTTTCTGGAATATTTTAAAGCAAATGCCAGACATCACGTCATTCCACCTGTAAACACTTCAGTATGTATTTCTGACTGGATATGTACTAATCCCAGATACGTATCATTTTGAAACTTATTTCCTTCAACATTATTTTCTGAAATTATCCAGGTTGATACAAGTTAACTCCCGAGCTTTTTTTTTTTTTTAAGAGATGGGGTCTCACTCTGTTGCTCTGGCTGGCCTGGACCTCCTGGGCTCAAGCAGTTCTCCTACATCAGCCTCCCAAACAGCTGGGACTACAGATGCACACGACTGAGCATGTTTACCTTCTTTGTAGAAGATCATTGTATGAATCTACCATGATGTCTTTATTCCTTCCCCTCATGGAGGACATTTAGATCTTTCCATTTTTCCTTGTTACAGTGATGCAAGGACTATCATGGTCCATATTCCCATGTGCCCATATGAGAGAGTTTCTCTAGGGTACAGACTGGAAGTGGAATTCCTGGTGTGTAGAAAATACATACCTTTAACTCTGATAGATCTGATTTTCAAAGTGCTTGAGTAAGTTTACGCTCAGCAGTAGTGTGTGAAAGGCCTTTGTAGTAGTTTTCTTTTACTGGTACAACAAGTTATAAACATAGTGGCTTAAAACAACACAACACAAATTTGTCACTTAATAGTTCTGAAGGTCAGTAGCCCAATATGGGTCTCATTGGATTAAAATCCAGGTTTAATTGAGGGCTGCATTTTTTCTGAAGGTTCTGGGATAGTTAATTTCCTTATTCATTTAAGTTGTTGGTGGAATATAGTTCCTTGCAATCAGTTGTAGGACTAGGTCGCTGTTTTCTTGCTGGTTGTCAGCTGTGGTTGGCGGCTTCTAGAGCCCCCTGCGTTCTTCGGCTCGGGGCCCCTTTTCCCATCTTTGGGGCAGCAGCAGGTCCAGCGCCTCTCACGCCTCCCATCTTTCCTGCCTGACGTTTCTCTGACTGACTCTTCCACTTTGAAGGGCTCATGAGGATATTTGGGCCCACCCAGATATCCCAGATAATCTCCTTGTTTTAAATTCTGCATTAACATTCCATTAACAACATTCCTATTGCCATGTAACGTAAAACAGCCACAGGTTCCAGGAACTGGGACGTGAACATCTTTTTCCCTAATAGCTTATAAATACATTCTTCATTTTTTTATATTTTAAAATGATATTTTTAAGCATAAAGTTATACATATGTAGTATATATATGATAAAGAAACATATACACGCATTAATGTAGCCAGATTTATCAGTCTTGTTTTTGTGTTGCTGCCTGCGTTTTCTTCCATGCTTTTCATATTTTCAGTGTTAAACTATTTGGGATTGGTTTTTTCCCTGTATGGTATCAAGTAGAGATCTAATTTAATTTTTCCATATAGATAGTCATTCTAGCTTTATATACTGAGAAGTTGATTATATCCTCACTGATCTGAAATGCTTCTCATAGTTCAAAGTACCACATGTGCATAATTTGGTTTCTAGACTCTATTTCTGTTGCGTTGGTCTTTGTTGCTAAAACTTTGTCATTTTAATTTTTCCTTTTATTTTTATCAACAGTGAATATGATATTTATGGGTTCAGGACTGTACCTGAGGATGACGAGGAAGAGAAGTTGGTCGCCAAGGTCCGCGCGTTGGATCTGAAGACTCTCTACCTCACAGAAAACCAGGAAGTCTCCACTGGGGTCAAGTGGGAAAACTATTTTGCCAGTACAGTGAACAGGGAGATGATGTGCTCTCCAGAATTAAAAAACCTTGTCCGTGCGGGCATTCCCCATGAGCACCGTTCCAAGGTATGGAAGTGGTGTGTGGACCGTCACACCAGGAAGTTCAAGGACAGCACGGAGCCTGGCCACTTCCAGACCTTGCTGCAAAAGGCGCTGGAGAAACAGAACCCGGCCTCCAAGCAGATTGAGCTGGACTTGCTGCGAACTCTGCCCAACAACAAACATTACTCCTGCCCCACCTCAGAAGGCATACAGAAGCTACGCAACGTCCTCCTCGCCTTCTCCTGGCGGAATCCAGACATCGGCTACTGCCAAGGCCTAAACAGGTGGGGGCACAGCACAAAATGTTCCCATTTGCCATTAGGCAACTTGTAGGCACCGGTGCTGCCTGGCAGCTCCCTCCCTTCCTGGTTGGCCAAGAAAAGTCAATATTTTAAGAGAAAAAAATAGTTGCAACAAGCCAGTTTTCATGACACAGTGTCCCCAGTTCTAGAAGAACTGAGAGAAACAAACATGCTTTCAGAAAGTATTAAGAACACAAGAGTTTAATTCATTTGAAACTACTGGAGTCTCATTTTTTGCTATTCTCATCACACTTGGGTTTTGATCAGAAGTTTGATTTTATTAGTTTGTAATGCATGGAGTGGAAATTGGTGGTCACCCCTTGTTTATGCAGTATACAGGATCTTTTTGTGAATCAAGAAGTCGCCCCAGACAATTATTCAGCTGATTGAAACTTAGCCCTTCATGGACTTAAACTTGTTTCCTTTTAAACTAGAACCTTTAACAGGTCTTACATACTTCCCTACTTCCACAGGCAGAGGACGCTGAAAAGCCTCTCACATTTTCTTGGTGATCCAGGCTCATCCTTCTGAGCTGTGTAGGGATGGGATAAGACCTCAGGAGGACTGAGGTTTGCTCCCCACGAAGCTCTTCCTGTCGCTGGACTTTACAATGACTGCTTCTTACATGGCTTGTGCACTTTCTGCTTACTGCTGTCCTTGCAGTTGTCCATTTATATTTCTGTATTATGAAAGTAGGTAATCAAGTTTGTAAAAAAAAAAAAAAAAAAAGGATAAAGGTCCAGTGCAGTGGCTCACACCTGTAATCCCAACACTTTGGGAGGCCAAGGTGGAAAGATTGCTTGAGTCCAGGAGTTTGAAACCAGCCTGGGCAACATGGTGAAACCCCATCCCTACAAAAAATACAAAAAAAATTGGCTGGGTGCGGTGGGTCACACCTGTAATCCTGGCACTTTGGGAGGTCGAGGCAGGCAGATCACCTGACGTCAGGAGTTCAAGACCAGCCTGGCCAACATGGTGAGACCCTGTCTCTACTAAAAATACAAAAATTAGCCAGATGGTGGCACATGCCTGTAATCCCAGCTACTTGGGAGCCTGAGGTAGGAGATTCGCTTGAACCTGGGAGGCAGATGTTGCAGTGAGCCAAGATCATGCCACTGCACTCTAGCCTGAACAACAGAGGGAGACTCTGTCAAAAAAAAAAAAAAAAATTAGCTGGGCATGGTGGCATGCGCCTCTAATCCCAGCTACTTGGAAGGTTGAGGTGGGAGGATCGCTTGAGCCCAGGAGGTTGAGGCTGCAGTGAGCTGTGATCATACCACTATATTGCAGCCTGGGCAACAGAGTGAGACCCTGTCTCAAAAAAAAAAAAAAAAGAGATATGGATAAAGTAAGAATGAAAAAGCTCTGCATGTGTACCTTAGGAATTCTGTAAGCTGTGCATGAGCTGGAGTTCTGAGTACTGACATTTGTTCTGGCTACTCACAGGCCTTTTTGCTTCTGCTCCATGCCAGGTATTGACCTCCAGGTAAAGGTTTTCTGTTTGTGTCTGAAATGAGAGTACTGCAGGAAGAAAGGGTTTTAAGCTGGAATGTTATTTGGTTAAGACTTGAAACCAAATGGTTTTCAGTAAGTCATTGTCTCTGTGGTGGTGAGGACAGGGCAGCCTCTCTGTGTACCCTCAGAAGGTGAAACGGACTATAGCTACTCCTAGACACTCTCCATTTTTAAAAAGCCTGTAAGTAGCATCCTGCTTAATAAAGCAGTTTTGTTTTGCTTAAAGCCACCATTCACATTGTATACTCAATCTAAAAATTCCTGGAAGCTGGAAACCCCTGAAATTAAGCATCCTGGTAAGGACTTGAGTGTTCCTGTTTGGGGTACAGTAATGCTCCATTTATTTGGCATTGTCATGGAATCAGTTTTTTCCTACATAAATGATACAGATAATTGAAGCTTTCTCTCTACACCTCCACCCTCATCACCATTAAAACCTCTGAGCTGTAATTCTTTGGGATTTTTTTCTTCAAAGTATTTGGTACGTGTCCATGCCTTCTGAGCACCCAGAACTTGAGTAGGACAACTGTAGCCTTGTCTAGATGATGGTGATTCAGGCCTATCATCTGGAATATTGGTGAATTTAAGTGATGTCCTCAAAGGCTCTGCCACTTTCAGACTCTCTACCCTTTCTCCTGGCACCATCAAGTCCTGTGGATTTGGTGTCTCTGCTTGCGTGTCTTGTTTTTCTCTCCTCTGTCTCTGCCAGTGGTCACCATTCTCCTTTCCATCCCATCCCTGCATACTTGAGACATCCTCTTCCCGGACTTTTTTTCCATTTAATTTGAGATGAGTTCATTATAGTTTTATCTAAGGAACAAATTTCTGAGAAATGGCTTCAGGGGTTTTCCCATGAGTGTTGCTCATAAGCTTCGTATGATGGGCAGAAGTTTTGGGTTTCAGCTGAGTAGAGGGAGGCCTGTCTCTCACCTCTTCCTTTCCATCCTGCTGCTCCAGATTCCCACTTGGAGCCATACCAGGGCTGTTGATTAGTGACAGCATGTAAATAGCTGACCCGTTTCCGTTATGAACAACAAAGCAACTGAGACACATGGTCCTCCTCCCCTGTTGTGCATGCAGTGGACACAGCACTGTTAGCTCCTCTGGGGTGCCCTCGTCTGCAGCCCATTTTATTCCTTCATCCTGGAAGCAAGATGGTATTGGGAAAGCTATTTTAAACCGTCCTGTCTTCTTTGTTACTTACATTCACATCTGGATTTTTTGTGTATGAAAGGGTTATCTGGAACTTCTTGATGAACTCAAAGAATCAGCTGCATTTGCAAAAGTGTTATAATGAAAACTTTTTTTTTTTAATGAGGCTGGTTGATCATTGGGAAACAATTTCATCTTTGAACAAAAACCAAATGAAAGTGGGGAAAAGTAGCTTTGCTTCTCAAATTTTAGGAAATGTGCCTTCTCCGGCCCCCCCACCCTTTTTTTTTTAATGAGACAAGGTCTCGTTCTGTTGCACAGGCTGGAATGCAGTGGTGTGATCATCACTCACTGTAGCCTTCTCCTGTTGGGCTCAAGTGATCCTCCTGCCTCAGACTCCTGGGTAGCTAGGATTATAGGTGTGCGTCACTACTCTTGGCTGATTTTTGTTTTTTGTTTTTTTAGAAAAGGGGTCTTGCTATGTTGCCCAGGCTGGTCTTAAACTCCTGGCCTCAAGTGATCTTCCTGTCTTAGCTGCCCAGAGTGCTGGGATGATAGGCGTGAGCCATTAAGCCAGGTCCTTATTATTCTTTATTGGAGAACTAGAAATAGTTTTGGCCGTGGGAGAAAAAGTGGCTTAAAGCAGATGGTCTCTGTGGAGACTGTGGTAGCAGCTGCCTGTGCCTGGGCTCTCATCTTGTCCTCCCTTTGCTTGTAGGTTGGTGGCAGTGGCCCTCCTGTACCTGGAACAAGAAGATGCTTTCTGGTGTCTCGTTACCATAGTGGAAGTTTTCATGCCCCGAGACTATTATACAAAGACTCTTTTAGGATCCCAGGTAGTTCTGAAAATTCTGTGTTTCAGTCATCACTTTTAGAATTGCAGCTGAAATGTGACCTGAATTAAACCTGTGGTCGGGGTCGGGGGTTGCTTTGTGTACGTGACTTCAGAGACTGATTCCTGAAGACAGCAGGCCACATCTCAGAGGCTGTCCCCAGTCATGGCCTGCTGTTTGTGACTGAGGCGGAGTTGGGTTCATTCAGCCCCCTGCGAACCAGCAGAGACAGACCCGTCCTGCAGGCCTAACATTGTGTTCACTGCTCTGCGCTCTCTTCCCCGGACACAGGCCTACCAGCGGGCTGAGTCATAATCCAGGCGTGCTTGGGTGACTGGTGTGTTAGCTCAGGCTCTCAAGAAACAGATGTCGGGCTGGGTTGAGACAAACCAGAGACTTTGGCGTGGGGGAACCCCTGTGGAGGTCAAGGGACAGAGAAGCCCCAGTCCCAGGAAGGGAGGAGGATGGGGAGAAGAGTCCCAGACCCTGTGCAGTGACCACCATGAAGTCCTGAGGAAGTCTGGGCAGGGCCAGTGGGGAGCCCTCAAGCCAAGGGCAGTGACCAAGGTACCCACCTACACAGATGGGCGGCATTCGTGCCCCTGCCGCACCCGTGCCCTGCTGCTGGAAATGAATGTGGTGATGCACCAGAGGGGCAGCAGCAGAGCCTGCAGTCACCTCCCACAGTGGGGGTCTGAGTGGCGCATTTCGTGCCGTCCACACCTGGAGTCTGATGCCAGGGGCCAGGGCAGGGTGATAAGGGCTGGGAGACCCCAGTGTTTCTGTCTTTGCTTGGGACGGTCCTGGCCCTGGACCAGATCCTTGACCCATGCATCATCCCTAGGCTGAGCGGGGGCTGCTGCCGGCACTGGCTTCCCCATAAGCCGGCCCTTTGCATGTGGCCCAGCCTCAGGCAGCTTCTATCTTAGCCACTGTGCCTGTGTGTGCCTACTCTGTCTCTTGTCTCTTCTCCAGGTCTGTGCCCCCACCTGGCCTACCTGCTCACAGCCTCTCCTTGCCCTTCTCCTGCATCACTCAGTGTCACAAGGCCTGGCCCCGCAGGCCAGCGAGAGGTGCTGGCAGGAGACTGAAGGGTGACAGGAGGGACTGAAGGGGTTTTCCCTCTCCCCATCTCGGGCACTGTCTCTGAAGGTGGCTTTGTCTCCTCTGTGCCCAGCTCCTGTTTGGTGTTTCCTCTGTACCAACAGCTGACCCTACTGGCTCCCTTCATTGCTCCCCACCGGGTGGCTTTCTGCCCTTGCTATAACTCTGGGCTGCCTCGCCGTCAGCTGTTTGGCTTCTCAGCTTTTCTCTCAACGGTGTGGCCAGCCCCTGGATGACATTCACTCAGTGACACATATTTAGAGGGACTTCCGTTTTCCTGGCTGGACCCTGAGCGAGTGTTCTTTGCATTTGCATTTCTGCCTTTGGAGGGAGGGTCATCATTATTGCCTCCTATTTCCGCCTGTGCTCCTCACCTCTCTAGCTCCCCAGGCTGGAAACTCAAGCCATCCTGGACTCCTGCCTCCTTCCCCTGTATCCCTGTCATCACCATTTCTAGTGCTGCCACCTGCCTGGAAGCTTACATCCGTGTCCCCTTTTTGTCTGTCTCACCACAGTGGGACCACCGTCCCCTCTCCATCACTGCAGTTGCCTCTTTCCTTTCTTCCTGCTGCCACTCGCCCCACTGCTCCAGTTTAACCTCTGTCTCACTCAGGCATTCAGTCTCGTCCCTCTGCTGCTGTTGTCTGGGGCTCCTCAGGGTAAAGATGCCTTTGAATGCCGCCAGGGCCCTCCTTCCTGCCCGCTGATGGGACATATATTCTCTGGGCATGCCCATCCCCTGGGTACTTCCCTACGTAATCCCTCTACTGGAACAACATCCTGTTGCTCATCTCCCTGGGAAGCTCCTGTGCAGCCTTAGCACACAGACCATCTCCTCTGTGAGTGGTCCTCCCTGCCCCAAGGCAGGCACGGGGCCCTGCTGCTATTCCCGCTGCTCCAGTGCAGGCCTCTGGGACAGCAGCCACCTGATTGGATCATCCTTGTGTGCCTGCTTGTCCTCCAGCTAGTCAGTGGTACCTGAGGGCCATGGCCCTATCTTTCCTTTTTCTTTCTTTTTCCTTTTCCTCTCTGCCTGGCACCCCACGCAGTAAATGTTTGAACTTAATGAGCTACTCTTTGACCAGGGAAGGGGAGCTGGCCTTTACTGAGCCCTGGCCCCGTGCCAGCAGCTGTGCAACTGCACAGAGCCCTGCACGCTTGAGCATCAGTCTTCCTATTTGACTTGGGAGAAAACTGGGAGCCAAAGACACTAATAAGCAATTTGCCTGAGGTGCCACTGCTGAGGGGCTGAGCTGGGGTTTGAACTCAGGCCTCTGCAGCTCTGTGCCTAAGCTTGCCCATCTCTGCCCAGTGCCTAGAACATCACAGGAAGGTGGCAAGAGAGTCAGAGCTCTGGCCTTCCCAGAGGGTGGACTTTCGCCACAGCTGCCCCCTTCAGGTCCCTGTCCCAGTTTCGCAGATGTCAGTGGATCCCAGGAGAAGCTCATCTGGTCTCCCTGTGATCACTTCACTTGCTAATTACCCAAGAAATGTATTGTTCTGTTGCATTGGTGTGTAGGAAATGAACAGCAACAGGAAGATGCAGTAGTCAGTCGGGTGGGATTAGAGAGTCAGTAAAGAAAGTTCTGTGTGTTCGTGGGCACCTGAAAGCTAATAGCTTTCAAAGATTCAAATTTAAAATATCAGATGACTCAGTGTTTCAGAGTAAGAAAAATGAAGCATTGATCTTTCTTAATTCCATTGAAGTGTGGCCAAGCACCTTGGTTAGGAACTTGGGTGGAGGGTCACATGTAGTAGGTCACAACCCAGGCCCTACCTCCTGTGAGCTGTGGCATGGACACATCACTTAACAGCTCTGTGCCTCAGTTTCCCCATATGTAAGATGAGAGTAATACCCCCTCACACAGATTATTTGAGGTTGAATTCAGATGATGCATTAAAAAAAGTTGAATGTAGGCCGGGCGTGGTGGCTCAAGCCTGTAATCCCAGCACTTTGGGAGGCCGAGACGGGTGGATCACGAGGTCGGGAGATCGAGACCATCCTGGCTAACACGGTGAAACCCCGTATCTACTAAGAAATACAAAAAAAAAGCTAGCCAGGTGAGGTGGCAGGCGCCTGTAGTCCCAGCTACGCGGGAGGCTGAGGCAGGAGGATGGTGTGAACCCGGGCGGCGGAGCTTACAGTGAGCCAAGATCGCGCCACTGCACTCCAGCCTGGGCGACAGAGCAAGACTCTGTCTCAAAAAAAAAAAAAAAGTTGAATGTAATGCTCAGAACATTGTAAAAACTCAATAAAAGTTGGTAGTATTATTATAGGGAAAGACTTATTTTAAATTTCTGGATTTAAGATAAAATTTGCATCACATTGTCACGTAAACATAAATGTAAATTCTAAGGAGACTTATCCCTACCACCCCCCCCCCCGACTATACAAGTAATAGATGCTCACTAAAGAGAAGTCAGGCAATGTAGAAAGATGTTAAGAGGAAAATGAAAATTACCTGTTATCCTACCAACTGGAGAACCATGGTTAGCATTTTGATATATTTCCTTTTGCTTTTTTCCCCCTAGTTCATATAGGTATCCAAATTGAGAGCACACTGTATCCTGGCTGGTTCACATTATAGCATGAGCATTTTCCCATGTCATTTTATACTGTGTACCCATCCTATTTGGTGGCCTAATATTCCATCAGGTGGGTGCTAGAACATGTTTAATTATCTTCCTGCTTATCGATGGCCATTGTGTAAGGTGGCTCTTAAAATGCGGATAGCTTTGTGTGTGCTGTCGACCCTCAGCACTGGGCTTTGCCAATCACTGTCAAACTGCCTCCTGCCAGAATCAAGTGCCTGAGCCCCGTGTCCACTGCTACTGCAGTCCACATGCTTGTCAGCTTTTCCATTCATTCCATCCTTTGAGTGCATGTTCTGTGCCAGGACCTTGCTAGGTGCTGAGGACACAGAGATGAATGACACAGTCATTCCATGTCCTCCAGAGCTCAGTGGAGAAGGAAACTTGAACAGAGGCCAGAGCAAGCGTTCCCTGGCAGCCTGCTCCACACCAGCCCTCCGCCAAGCACCCGGGCAGCCTGAAGAGTGAGGCACAGTCTGCCTCCTAGTTCGGAGAAGAGATGTGTACAAGGATCTCCTCCCACGTCAGGGCCAGCTGATATGCCCCTCCCTCTCGGACGTCTTCAGCTGGATCCTCCAGGCTGAATGAATCACGTCATCGTCAGCTGGTCTTAACAGTGAGCTGTCTGTCTCCCTTGCCACTTTACACCTCCCTAAAGGCAGCTCCTGACTGGGCATGAAGTATGGGAAAGTACGTACAGTTGACCCTTGAATAACGTGGGTTTGAACTGCATGGGTCCACTTACATGTGGATTTTTTCAACCAAACACAGACTGAAAATACAGTATTCACAGGATGTGAAACCGTCTTATGTGGAGGGCTAGCTTTTTGTGTATACACCAAGGGATGACTATCGTTTTTTACACTATGGATAGAGAAATTGTTTTAGTAGGTTGGTACTAGGTTTTTATTTTTATCTTTTTCCCATCAAATCCAATTGATTAGAATTAAAAGCATCAAAGTGTAGTCCGCTGTGTGAGGTTAAGTATTGTTTTGTGAAACATTTATTTCTGTTTTGTACACATGCGCGCTGGTTCACATGGACTGGGTGGTGGTTGAAGATGCATGTTTTTTTGTGAGTCATAGACAAAGGCTAAGAAAGCCCCTGGCTGACAGGATAGTGTCTTGACTCCTCAGTGTGATTCAGGGGTGTTTGTGACCAGCTTCTGCCTGGCTGTGCTGCCTCACCTCCCAGCCCTCCTGCCTGGAAGCCTGAACTCTGGCTGTAGGAACGGTTTCTCCTCAGGGCTTGGCCGGGCCCTGTCCGTGGTTCCACAGGGCTGTATGAACACATCGTTACCAGGGCCTGGCCATGGTTAGGTTGGTCCATGTGTCTGGCCTTCCCCTCTCATCTTTTAACTCCTTGAGGTCAGGGTTGAACCTTATTCTTGCTCTGCCCAGCGCTGGCCCCATGCCTGACACAGAGTGGCGGTAACCAGGTATTGCTTGTCTGTCGTGCGATGGGTAGTTTATATAAGCCTCATTTAATCCTCACAGTATTCCAGTAAGAGAGAGGTAATTAACTATTTTCCAGATGAGGCACAGAGCCAATTAGGCCATAATTTGCTAAAAGCCACCCAGCTAGTAAGTGGTAGAGCTGAGATTCAGACTCAGGTCCATGTGATGCTAGAGTCCTTGCCACCCCCACTGCACAAAGAGCCCAGCAAATGTTTGTTGAACAGATGTGGTGATGCTGCTTCCTCTTTGACTCAAGACTCCCATCTGCCCAGGATTCCAGTTTTTGGCCCTTTGTGTCAACGTCTCCTGTAGTTACATGTGGATTGGCAAGGCTGACTGTCCCACCTGCTCCCTGCAGTGGCCTATTTCCCAGGGCATTTTGAGTGCAGGAGTTGGTTTCAGGTCACAGACACCCCCACTCCCATGCCCTGTGGAAAGCATGTGTTTAGCAGACACTGAGTGTGTACCTGCAGCACACAAGGTCAGCGCTGCTGGAACATGGTAGTCTGGCTCCGTGATGGACCCTGTGGCGCATTTGGAACAGTTGTGCTGCTGTCACGTGGGATCCACCCCCAGGCTCTCAGGTTGTGTGTCTGTTTGTCTGCTTACCCGGTGACCTGGCAGGCCCCGTACACTTCTCCCCTTTGTTCCCTCTCCAGGTGGACCAGCGGGTGTTCAGAGACCTCATGAGTGAGAAGCTGCCTCGGTTGCATGGCCACTTTGAACAGTACAAAGTTGACTACACCCTCATCACTTTCAACTGGTTTCTGGTGGTGTTTGTTGATAGTGTCGTTAGTGACATCCTCTTTAAAATATGGGACTCTTTCCTTTATGAAGGACCAAAGGTGGGTTAGCTCAGCTCAGCTATTTTCAGATATACATGCTTGACAACCGTCAGCAGCGTTGTTGGCGGTAGAGTGGCTGTCTTGCCTGGAACTTGTGAGGATTACCACGGTGCCCACGGGATCTCAGCATGGCCTGACTAGAGCTGGGTCCAGGGTATCAGTAAAGCACAGTCATTTGTTCATGTATCAGAAACATTCAACCCACATCAAGCCCTGTGATAGGCGCTGGGAGCTGTAATTTACAGTTGGAGCCTGAGCCTCACCATCTGTCAAATGTCTGGTGGTGTTACCCCATCATATGGAGGAGGAGATGGAGGCCCAGAGATCTAATAAGCAGGGGATTAGGGGGAATAATGAGGGGGACTAACGAGGGGGACTAACGAGGGGGAGCCAACTTCAGAGCCTTACTGCCCATGAGCCTCCCACCCACTCTGTTGTATGTTTTTTTAAAAATCAGTTTTTGAATAAGGAATACATTTACATATTAAACCCTAATTGTATAAACAGGTGTATGTAATGGAGTAGAGGCCCCCTTAGTCTTCTAGTTACTCTTCTCAATTTATTCTATACCTTAGCTGGGCACAGTGGCATGTGCCAATTGTCTCAGCTATTTGGGAGGCTGAGGTAGGAAGATCATTTGAGCCCAGGAGTTAAAGTCTAGCCTGGGCAACATAGCAAGACCCGGAAAACAAACTAAATAAGAGAAAGTACAGGTTGGCACAGGCCCTTAGATATGGGAAAAGCAATTTGTTCCAAAGCTGCTTGAACTCGCAAGACTACCAGGAGTCCATTCCCTCTAACCTCTAATGTACCCCAAACACAAATTAAAAGGAAAAAAAAAGGGCCAGGTGCCGTAGCTGACACTTGTAATCCCAGAACTTTGGGAGGTGAGGCAGGCGGATCATGAGGTCAGGAGATGGAGACCATCGTGACTAACATGGTAATACCCCGCCTCTACTCAAAATACAAAAATAGCCGGGTGTGGTGGCGGGTGCCTGTAGTCCCAGCTACTCAGGAGGCTGAGGCAGGAGGATCACTTGAACCTGGGAGGCAGAGGTTGCAGTGAGCCGAGATTGCACCGCTGCATTCCAGCCTGGGTGGCAGAGCAAGACTCTATCTCAAAAAAAAAATAAATTAAAAAAATAAAATTAAAAAAAATCTCCTTCCCTATCTTCAAAAGTACACTAGTTGAGATGGAAACAGCCTCTGTAGGTGGGACTTTCTAAGAGTTTCAGAATCAGAAAACTTTGGTTTTGGTTTTATTTTAAAATGATTCCTTATGCTTGTTCCTTATGCTTTATTGACTAGAAGTGTTCTCTGAATATGAAAGGATTCCACAAAGATCTCCTGTAAGGAGATTTTTGGTTTGAGCTGATGTGTTGTTGAAAACCACCAGTTTATTTTCCTATAATAAAGGAGTCTTGTCCTAGCCAGGGAAGATTGCCCCTCAGGTCAATTGTCTTTCCCCAGGTTGGGGACCATGCAAGCCATGTCCCCCTGTCCGCAGTGAGGCCAGCACCCCCCTGGACTCCAGCCTTGTGCCTGGACCCACAGGGTTTTTCCGCTAACAGATTTCTCTGTTGATTCCACAGGTTATTTTCCGTTTTGCTCTGGCACTTTTTAAGTACAAGGAAGAGGAGATTTTGAAATTGCAAGATTCCATGTCTATATTTAAGTATCTCCGCTACTTCACTCGCACTATCCTTGATGCTAGGTGAGTCCTGGGGAGTTCTCAGATGTCAAGGAGAGCAGGAAGCCTGGCCCCTGCCTCCTTGAGAGTAGCCTGTCCTTGCTGTCTTCCAACTTGGAGCCATCCCAGATGTACAGTGTGGGAGGGGGCATTGCTTTCCAGGGAAAGGAAAGAGTAAGGGGTGTGAGCCCAAGTAGCCTTATGTAGGAGGAACTGAGATGAGGATTCTGTCCTTTATCCTACAAACACAGATCCCGACAACCAACAGCAATAGTTTCATTTGTCTAGAAAGCATTTACTGAGTACCTGCTGCGTGGTAGGGCCTGTGCTGCACACTGAGGATGACGGATGGAGAGTAAGGCCTGTCCTAGAAGACCTTGCTGGGGACACCGTTGCGCATCATTTGATCCGTGCTGTGGTAGAGGGAGCCCAGGCCGGAGAAAGGCTGAGTAAGCTGGGCAAGGGGCAGCAAGGAAACAGTATGGGGGCAGGGCTCCTTCAGGATCGGTGGCGCAGAACTGTGGGGCAAGTGTGTTTGGGGAAGTGTGGAGGCAGCTCAGCCCGGCTGGTGCCAATGTGGCTGGGCCATAGCAGAGCTGGGCTGTCAGGGTGTTTGCAGACTTTGCTCAGGACTTGAGGCTTCATCCTGAGCGCTAGGAAGTATTGCAGGGTTAGGCAAGAGACAAACAGGTCAGATGGGGGCAGGACTGGTGACTGTTAGAGGGCTCTAGGGAGAGAGGTGGTGACCTGGGGAGAGGTGGTCCCACAAGTGGAGAAGGAGGGTGGATTGAAGAGAGGGAGGGAGGAATTTGGCTTGGAGGACCCCTGAGTTTCTGGCCTGGGAGGCCAAGTGTTCAGGAATCCTCCCTGGCCACACAGTCGTCGCCTGTTCTGGGCCACCTTTGTCTGTATGTCCCCTGGACCACAGCTGTTGGCTGCTCTGACTCTGACAGCTGATTCAGACAATGGGAGCTGAGGTGCTGGCTGAGGCCATGCCAGGCCTCCTGGAGGTCGTTGCTATTTTCAGGGTCTTTTATTGGGAGTGGGTTTATAAGTTTCAGGCTTACTAATAGCACCAACAACAGTGCCCTGATTTCTGCCAAATGAGAAAGGATATTGGAATCATATTTGCTCAATCAAGTTTGATTCTGAGTCCTGGGGTGAGCCTTGAGAGTTTCTGTTCATCTTGTGTTGGGTCAGGATTCCTGAGAGTGACACGGAGTGAGCTCACCCATGCCGACAGCTAGGGCTGTGTCGGGAGCGCCGCTGCCCTCAGTTCTGCACTGGGTCCCAAGCGCTACCAGGAGGAGCAGAGGCGAGTGTGCGTGGCTCTGGCGAGTGCCCGCCCCTTCCCTGGCACCAACACTGCTAGACTTTGCATGGTCCTGCAGCGCCTCCTTGTGAGCGGCTCGCAGTACAGTCTCCCCTGCAGCTTGCTTTAGAAAGCCGGGTCGCCAGACCAGCAGGTGCTTTAAGGAGTGCCAGGCCACAGTGACGGGCTCCCCAGTGTTATGAAGACTGCAGGGGCCCATAACCCGCCTATGGGCTGCAGCCTCAGTGTTTTAGTGAGCTCCTCGGACTAGAGGTTGCAAGGAGGCCAGTCCTGCAGCACAGTGAGTGGCCTTCAGAAACACAGGGAGGGAGTTGTGTGGTCAGCTGCATTCAGGAGACGGGGATTGAACAGGATTGAACCAGGCTCTGCAGCAGGACTTCTGGGAGCCTTTCAAGGTGCTGAGCATCGTCTCCAAAATTTAGCTGATCACAGGGCGCCTTCTCATCTCCCAGAGGAATCTTCCAGGCCTGAGGCAGAGGTGGGGTCTGGCTTCCCGGGTGCCAGCCTGGGCTCAGAGGCCTCTGTCAGCTCCTGACTGAGGAGCAAATGAAGAATTACACTTCGGGCTCACGTTCTGCAGCACAGGAGGGGTGGGCACCCTAGGTTTGGGGTTTGTGGGGACTGTGGGCTGACAGCTATGGGGGAGAAAGTGCTGGTGAGTGGGGACCCCGTGCCCCGTTCACATGAAGCCTCCTCCCGCCTGGTGGGGCCGGCAGCCCAGTCCGCAGAGCCAGGCAGGAGGTGGAACCTGAGAAATCCACAACCTGAGAAATACCCTGTGCTCAGGTATTCCCTGTTCTCTGGTGCTCCCATGTTCTAGAACACACGCTGGGGAATTCGGAATTTAAATAAAGCTGGCCTTTCTGACCTTGAGCCTCTGGACGAGAGTTAAGCATGTCCAGGCAGCGGGGTTTGGAAACACAGAAGGCTGCGCCCTCGTGTGCGCCGTGTGTTGACAGGAACCCAGGCGGCTGACGGCAGCAGGAGCAAGTGGCCTGCTCCACTGGGACAGGCAGGAAGTCCTTCGGGGCATTTCTGTTTCATCACAGCTTTTCCTGGGGCTGGTGAGTCTGTTGGGCCTTTGGTTGACAGGAAAGGAACGAGCCACTGTTGCTGGATGCAGAGCGTCTGAGGCCTGGCAGAATCCAGAGAGGGGAAGATGGTGGCCCCGTGTTGGAGGAACTGGCTTATTTTGTGATCCCCAGAGACCAGCGTGGCTGACCCCTTAGTGCTACACATCCATAGCCAGGCCTCAGGACAGCTTTTGGTTTTTTTTCTGTTAAGCCACTGACCAGTGGTTAGGAGCAAGTGATCACAACCTTAACATTTTTATTGTAAATTGGAGCTTTGACCTGGGGATAATGTGAAACCCACGAGCTGCACGTTTCTCTGTAGACTGCATCTGGACACTTGTCACATTGCCAACTGGCTCTGACAGTCATCGCCGGGACTGCCTGGGCCTGTGTTCATTCCCAGTCAATCAGTCCTGGGACACAGACGTCCCGGACTCATGCCCGATGCCAGGCCTCATGCCTACCTGAGGAGGCAGACACACCCGCACCCGTCATCACCATGCAAGTGCTGGGCACTCTTCTCAGCGCTTATGTGTGGGAACTCGAGTAATCCCACACCCTAGGAGGTGGCACTACTGTTATCCCCAGTGGGCAGATGAGGAATCAGAGGCCAGAAAAGGGGGTGATTTCAGTCACACAGCAAGCATGTGGCAGAGCTGGAGTCCAGGCCATCATTCTGAACCTGCCCTGGCTGGGCCATTGTTCCTTGTCACCTCTCTGCAGAAGGTGGGCCTCGTCCCCTACGTCAGACCCCTAGCCTGGCCAGCACTCTTCCCACCCTGCGTCAGGCCACCTGCTGTGCCTGTGAGGGCTGTGCATGAGCACTCACGTGAGCGCTGCTGATTCTCTTATCTCTCCCCTGCATCCTGCCAGGAAGCTGATCAGTATCTCCTTTGGGGACCTGAACCCCTTCCCCCTACGCCAGATCCGGAACCGACGCACCTACCACTTGGAGAAGGTCTGGCTGGAGCTGACCAAGCTGGAGGCCATCCGTGAGGATTTCCTGCGTGAGCGGGACACCAGCCCTGACAAGGGTGAGCTGGTCAGCGATGAGGAGGAGGATACCTGAGTGGGTCCCGGGACGCTGCTCTTCCTGCCTTCACAACCAAAGTGTGCCCAAAGGGTGAAAGCACGCTTAAAAGCCAGAATGTAACGTGTGTGGCCTCTGGGAATCTGCTGGGCAGATGTCCAAAGCCAGACTGCACTTCCTCATTTCCCACTGTGCGGGGGCAGGGGTGGGAGGTCTCATCTGTTTACAGCCATTTCCATGCCATGCTTTTGGTTACACGTATCTCAGTCATGCTTTCTGCCTGATGGCTGGATCCTCAGGCTCACCAGTGGCTATTTGCAAGAGCCTGTTTCCAGCCTCCGTCAGCCTGTCGGTGCTCTGACCCCGAAACCTTGCTTTGCTGGGTGTCTCCCTATGTTCTCTCTCCTGTACATAGTGGGCAGTGGTGTGTGGTTTTGAATGGTAGTGCTGTGAAGGATGCCCACTGTGCTTCAGGCACCTGTAGGCCAGAGGGTTGCTGCCTCAGCATAAGGTCGGTATGAAAAGGGACTGCCTTAGAAAGGCAGGCACATCCCTTGTTCAGAAATGGCCACTGTAGAAAGCCCGTGAACCTCCCACCAGTGGCTTTAAGCTGCCAGCCATGCCCCATTTCTAGAATAGACTTTGCTCTTCCACATGCAACCCTTCCAACAGTGGCTCCCAGCCTGCATGGGGAGGGCCTGGCTGCCCAGACACCCACCCTCACTTCTCATGGCCAGCCTGCGTTTGCAGATCATTGGGCTGCTCTGTCCCCAGCTTGCTGCGTGCCTGGCGTGGCTTGGTGAGATTCTGTGGAATGCCCTTCTTGACTTGTGGGAATCATTCACCAAGTACGACGGTTCGGGATTCCAAGTCAACGGTGGACCGGCATATTGCAAAGCAGACCCACCTCTGGGCTGGCCTTGGTCGAGGGGATGGAGGAATCTTTTCGGTGGCGCTTTGCAGGGCAGTGGTGCAGCTGCAGCATGAATGCTCTTGGACAGTTGAAAACCTTGGCTTCCTTGGAGATGGCCAGTGCTCCTGGTGTCTCCTCCACCTGACTGGGTTGTGCAGGAGGCCGGCTGCCAGTGTCTGGGGCTGGGAAACGTTTTTGCTTGGGGCCCAGGCTTGGGTGAGCTCTCCCAGGTGTGTGCCCACCCCACCACTGCCTGGAAGCATCCTTGTTCTCTGCCGTGACACAGGGTCACTGATGCCTCTGACACAGCAGTTTCTGGGAACTCACAGGACTGCCTTTCTGAAGGCTGGGAAGAGGCTTTGAACAAGGACCTCATTTTTGCTTAATCCCTCTAGACCATCCCTGATGCGTAGATGTGAGAGGATGTTTTCTGGCACAGTGTTATGAAAATACAAGAAAAACGGTCTCAGTGGAATGTTTCATATTACCTGAAAAAAACTGGAAATCATCCTTTGTTGATACGAACACACTGAGACTAAGAATTGAAGCAATGCAGTTTTTTTGTTTTGTTTTGTTTTTGAGACAGAGTCTCGCTCTGTCACCCAGGCTGGAGTGCTGTGGCCGGATCTCAGCTCACTACAAGCTCCGCCTCCTGGGTTTACACCATTCTCATGCCTCAGCCTCTCAAGTAGCTGGGACTACAGGGACCTGCCACCTCACCTGGCTAGTTTTTTTGTTTATTTGTTTGTTGTTTGTTTTTTTGTTTTTTTTTTTTTTGAGATGGAGTCTCGCTCTGTCACCCAGGCTGGAGTGCAGTGGCCGGATCTCAGCTCACTGCAAGCTCCACCTCCCAGGTTTATGCCATTTTCCTGCCTCAGCCTCCCGAGTAGCTGGGACTACAGGCGCCCACCACCTCGCCCGGCTAGTTTTTTGTATTTTTTTTAGTAGAGATGGGGTTTCACCGAGTTAGCCAGGATGGTCTCGATCTCCGGACCTCGTGATCCACCCGTCTCGGCCTCCCAAAGTGCTGGGATTACAGGCTTGAGCCACCACGCCCGACCAGTTTTTTGTATTTTTTTAGTAGAGACGGGGTTTCAACGTGTTCGCCAGATGGTCTTGATCTCCTGACCTCATGATCCACCCGTCTCGGCCTCCCAAAATAGCAATGCAGTTTTAAGAAGTACTTTTTTCCTGTTATTTTTTGCTGTCAACTTTCTAGCAGTGCCACGGCGAAGCTGGCATTTCCGCACGCTAGACTGAGCTCCGGCTTCATGTCTTTAGTGGAGCTGGTTAACGTTTCACTGGGTAGAGGGGCTGGCCCCTCTATATTTAGCCAAAAGCCTTTGCTTCTTTTCAGGCATCAAAAATAGGTTTTGCCATTGTCTTTGTCTTTGAGAGCAGCAGTTTGAGGTCTGACTCCTTCAGGAAGTTGTCCTGTGAGCTGGGCGTTGCAGTCTGCTCGAATCAAGTGTTGGAACCTCCCACCCCCTCAGCCCATCGGGAAACAACAGCTGTCAGCCTGGGGGGCGGCTGCTGAGGAGGTGCAGCAGGAATGGTGCTGGGCCGGTGGGCCAGGACCAGCTGCCCTCAGGTTTTACTTTCCAAGCTGATGGCCCCTAGAACATGCCAGCACACACTGCCATGTCCTGGGGCTAAGACGCTGCCTTTAGGGACAGGCTCGTGTTGTCCAGTTTGCCCTGAGAGATGCACCTGACCAGGGTCCCGTCATGGCTGCAACCCACGGTGGTATGTTCGTGTTTCCAGTTGTCAGCAGTTGCCGGGCAGTGTGTGTGTGAGAGCAGGAGAGTTCCTAGAGGAAAGGGACTGGGGACACTTTCTCAGAGGTTCTCCTGCCTAGAATCAAGTGATGTGTGTCCAGAAGGCAAGAGAGGGCAGCTCTGCCTGGTTCCAGTTTGGGAACAGGATGGAGCCAACTCCTCCTTCCAGGACTGTGGCCTCCACTCTTTCATGCTAACACTTCCCCACTTCATGTCACTGAGGAAAGAGCTGCTCTGTCCCCTCCAGTGCCCTGAAGGTCCCTGGCCTCCACTGGCTGCCATGGCAGGAGGCCCTTCTGGTAGGGGCTGCCCCACACTGCTATTCCTCCTCCAAACCTTCACCACAACACCCAGCCCATGGCCCCTGCAAGGGGGACTTTGCCAGCTGGGAAACCCAAAGGCCTGTCCAAATATGCACACAAGGACTGATGGGAGCTCCCTCCCCACACCTGCTGGTAGTTGTCAACTTTTAAATGGATGGGGTTATTTGATGGGTTGAACCTCTGTTAATACTTTCGTGTGCTTTCACTACAGTTTATATTTTTATAGGCTATTTGCCCAAGGTGTTTCTGGATTCCACATATCTATTTTATATAACAAGTTCTTATGTGTGTGACTCCCTTGTATCTGTGCCAGCCTGAGCCTCTGAGTTGCTCTTCCCTCTGGCCCTGACTCTCACTGACTTGCTGATGTGATGTGTGGGCCGGCCCACTTCTTACCTCAGGTAGCTCCAGGCGCTGCCTGTAGTCATGCTGACAGCTGTACAGTAGCCACCAAGACTGCTGATGGCTTGAGACCGTTCTGGTTCCAACTACAGTATACTGATATAGGAAGTATTCTAGACAGATCCTCGGTTGGGTTTTCTAACTACATGTTGGTATTGCACAGATTCCCACCCGCCATCCTATAGTTTTGTCTTCCTGTGTGTTCCGGGGCTTCTGGGCAGCTGGGCCTGCCCGGGGAAGTCCTTGCAGGTGGGAGGCCATACAGAGACCTAGTGTGTGCCGCTGAGTGTCCCACCGCTGCTGGGCAACTGGAGGACTGCAGGGGGCGCCAGGTGACTCCTTTTATATCATAGCAGCTCCTGTGCTGACCTTCAAGTTACATTTTGGAACTGTAATACTAAGGAAGAAATAAACTAATTTGTATGATATTCTGCACTGAAATTCCATTATAGTCACTAGTGATGAGGCTCACCCCAAGGGCTTGGAGGGTGGACCAGGGCTTATTGGTGTTGGGAGGCGAGGAGGGGCTCTCTGACCTTCCAGCCTGGCATTTCTGGGTGTCCCTGCCCTTGGCTCACCCTGGGGCTGGTGCGTCAGGATGCCTTTGCCAGCAGGGGCAGCCTTGGGAGGCCCCAAGAACCATGGCCAAGCTGCAGGTGTGGGCTGGGGGCACCAAGGTGGGAAGCCAGGAGCTGGAGACTCCCTGTGTCCAGATAACCCCCCACCCAGCCACAAAGAACAGGCACGCCTCCTTCCGCCAGCTGTGCCATGCCCTGCCTGAGTCACAGGCCTGTTTGTCTCCTGCCTGGGCTGACAGCTCAGGCCCAGCTGCCACTGGAGACACCCCCAGCCATCAGTGGAAAACACCCAAGAATGATGAAGACCAAAGGGGTTCCCACAGGGGTGTTTCAGGGGTGGCTCCAGCAAGGATTCCCAGACAGGGCAAGCCAAGGCCTGGCAGGCTTTTCCCTTCTGGGAACATGGATTCAGCGAGGCTGGGGGTTCCTGAAGTCACGCAGCACAGCAGCGGCAGCAGAGCTGGGACAGGGACTGGCTCAGTGTGTGGGTCAGGAGCAAGTCGACAGGCCCTGCTCCCCACCCCTTGGAAGGGGCTGCCACCAGAGGCGGTTCTGACTAAGGCCTGGGAAGCCATGACTCAGAGCATGGGCCCCCAGGGTCTCTTTGGGCCAGCCGGGCTGCTGTAGACAGACAGGAAGCACTCCTGACGCTCCTCCAGCCTCGGGCAGCGCAGCAGGGCTGGGACTCACGCTAGCTTGCCCAGCAACTTGCTTTCCTGCGTGACCTCTGGCAGGCTGCCCACTTTGTGCAAAGCCGCCGCTGGGACCTGCTCGGGGCCCTCTCCCTCTTCCACCTGCTCAGGGTGGCCTGGAGCTTGGAGGTGGGCAGTCGGAGCCTAGGATGGGCCTGGGTCAGCAGGGCATGTGCCCTTGGGCCAGTTACTTCCTCTCAGAGCCTTGGGCTCCTCCTCTGAGGATGGGGCTTGTTGGTGTGAAATGAGGTGAGCATGTTGAGTTGGGGGAGCAGCAGGACATGCACCTGTAGGCAGCCGCCCTGGCCAAGCTCCCTCCCTCCCTTCCAAGTCCTGGGACAGACACAGCAGGGCACAGCTGGCCAGCCTGCTCTTCTCCTCTCTGCCCACTTTTTGCAGAGAAGTCAACAGATACAACAGGGCCAGGGAGGTGCCCCCAGGGGCCCCAGTCCCCATCACTCCAAGGGGCAGTCCCTGCAAGTGACAAGGTGGGCCCAATCCCTGTGGAACAAGTCTCTGAGGACCACAGAGTGGGGCCTCAGGCGGGCAGCAAGTAAGGGCCAAGCTGTGCCCTTGCCCAGAAGACCTTCCTGCCCCCAGAACCCCACCCTCTGCAGACAGGCCTCCTTGGGCAGCAGCCCCCGGCTTCCAAGGCCTTCTGTGCCTCACCAGACGCCATGCTCTCATGGACCCGACTGCTGCTCTGCCCACTGCAGACCTGCCCCAGAGGAGCACACGAAAAGCCGCACCTGCCAAGGTGCTGCCGTGGTGGAGTTTTGGGCAGAGTGGTTGGGGGAAGAGTTTCTGACTTTTAAGATTCCCCAAATCCAGGATGAAGTCACACTGTGCTTTGGAATGGTAGATGCTCATTTATGTAAAATCATAATAAATGTTACACGAACTGTTAGAATAAAAAAAAAATACCTTTTTTGATGGGGAGGAGGTCCCCAGCCTGCTGCTGGGTAGGGAGAGGGTTAGCACCATTAGGGCGCAGGGGGCGGGAGCTCCGCCACAGCCCGTGGTGGGCACTGAGGTCTGTCAGTCGGTCTGTGCATCCTGGCACAGTCAGCGGCAGGCAACCCACTGATAGCCTCGAGAGGGGGCGCCGTGGCTGGGCGGAGCATGAGCAGCAGCACTGGGTGCAGACGGTGGGCAGCTGGCAGCGGCCCAGTAGGCGCAGTGTCTCACGAAACCGGAAGGACAGGCCGTCTTGCTCACAGCCTGGAGTGGGGGAGGGGCAGAGGGGCATCAGGACCGGTGGTTTGGGGTACCCACAACCTGGCTCCCCATGCCAACCACCTTAAGGAGGCTCCAGCAGCTCCCCACCGAGCAAAGGGCCCCAGGTTCTGGAGTGGCTCCCGAACCGGAGTTGCAGGTCTCCAGCTGTTGCTGTTTCTGTCCCACCTGCTCATGGCCAACCCCAGGACTCAAGAACGGGCGCTGCTGGGCTGAGGTTTCTGGAGGAAAGGTTCTGAGACCCCACCCTGATGCCTTCACATGCCCATGAAAGAGCCTACCCGGGGTAGTGCCCTACCACCCCATCTCCATCCTTGCTCACCCCTGGTGTTCCCCAACAGATCCTGGTACAGAACTGTGGTCCCAGGGCCTCCTGCCAGCCTGCAGCAGCCTCTGCCATCCACTCCCACCACCACCCCCTGCCCCAGTACATCTGTCCTGCCAGGCCTCCGTGACCACCTCCGGCCACGGGGGCTGTACCCAGGCTCGAGTTCTTAGTCATAGGGTCCCATCTCCCAGACCAACCTCCCACTTCTCAGGTGGGCCACGAAGCCTAGAGTGAGTGGGCCTTACAGGCCATCAGCAGAAACCAGGGACTGAGCCCAGGCCAGCTCCAGGCTGTGCTTGTCAGGGCTGAGGCTTGGCTGGGCCCTCCTGCCCCATGGTTATCAGAGCTATTTTGGGAGGTGGCTTGTTTCCAGCCTCCTGGCCTTGCTCCTGATTCTGCTGCTGCTGCTGCTGACAGACCCAGCTTACTCCAGCAGGAAGAATAGGAGGACAGCAGCTATCCCTGGGCCTGGGACATCCCCCAGGCCCGGCAGAGGGCACAAGGCAGCAGGCAGGCTCCTCCACCCCAACTCCAGGCAAAGCTCCAGAGCGCACATCTGCAGGCCTGCATCCTGGTCACCTGGGGTGACTTCAGACAAGTTGCTTCACCTCTTGGGCCTTCGTTCCCTCCTCTGTCAACCCCACCTCCACAGTAAATGGATGTGGCCACACTGTGTCACTGCAGCGACCACACACTCTGGAGTTTCCCGGCTTTCCACATGTCCTGCCAACTGTCCCACAGACCAGCAGGACATCCTGGGAATTCCGGGTCTCAAAGTCCAAGACACGTTCCCAGCCGCCCCTCCACTGTTCACTGGTGGCAGAAAACTCCTCACTTAGGACAGCTTCTAGTTCAGCCACCTAACCAGCACCCATAGCCCACTCCCTGTAGCCCACTCACACCCACCCCTGGGAGACCTTGCAAGCCCAGAGCCTCCTGGGCCATCCGTCCTTGGTTCTAGGCCCCCAGGTGCCTCAGTTCCTGTTCTCTGCCCCATCTGGTCCTCATCCCCAGGGATCATAACCACCCTGCTCCCTCTGGCCAGCCCTAACCCTGAAGGTGAGAGACATGGTGCCAGCACCCAGCTTAGGCGACACACAGGAGCACTCTGAGATGCTGGCTAGGTGCATGCTGAGGGCAGGCAGGACAGGGTGGGGGCACTGCCACTGGGCCTTGAGGTTTGAGGCAAGAAGGCCACCCCTGCCAGAGGCAGGGTAGTGAGGCATGGCAGGGGCCACTCTGAGCCTGAATGAAGGCTGCCCAGGAGCCAGTGCAATAGAGAAGGCTGTATTGGACAAGGGGAGAAGGCAGACCGGGGAGATTGCAGGGGGCCCCGAATGCCAGCTTGAGGGCCCTGGCTGAGGCCTCTGTCCTAGGGGTAGGGAGCAGACAGCCAATAGCACAGGGGCCACAGCTCCTCACGCCACAGCTTCTGGATTCCTTAGACTGGCAGGGCTGGTCCCAGGCCCTCTCCCTGACCTTGCAATTGGGGATGACAGTGGCTTTGGCACAGGGGAAAAAGTTGCTTTCCCTGAGTATCCCCTCGATGCCCACGCAGTGCTGGGCCCTTCATGCCCAGACTTCATTTATGCAAGGATGGGGCTTGGCAGCCCCTTTATTCAGCACATGAAGGCCCTGAGAAGGAAATGGAGCCCAAGGCCACACAGCTAGCGAGGGGAGCCTAGGTGACACTCCAGGGCCACCACGTTTCCTGCCATCAGCACTGCTGAGAGCAGCTGGGGCTGCAGGAAGGAAGTGTATGAGTGTGTGTGTGTGTGTGTGTGTGTGTGTATGTGTGTTGGAGGCAGCAGCAGGGTTGTGCAGAACCACCTCTAGCTCAGGCCCTTCCACCAGGACCCAGCTGGCCAGGAAACCCCCCCACCACTGGGATTAGCAGCACCCTGGAAGGGAGGCCCTTCCTGCCTCAAACCCCATTACCTCATCAGCAGGACCCTGGTTGTGCGTGCCTGTAAATCTCAGCTACTCAGGAGGCTGAGGCAGGAGAATCACTGGAACCTGGGAGGTGGAGGCTGCAGTGAGCCGAGATCGCGCCATTGCACTCCAGCCTGGGTGACAGAGTGAGACTCCATCTCAAATAAAAAAAAAAATAAACAGCTGTATTAGATAACATGGGTTCCTAGGTTTGGAAGGTATCTGCCCAGTTCTCCATTTTCGTTTTGTCATCATAATAGCATTTTAAGGAATGCTCAAATGTCTGTATCTCAGATTCCCGATTCTGAGACCCTGAGGACACTGAGTGTCAACGATGGGAAGACCAAGGGGAAGGACTAAGAGACAAAGGGGGAGACTGAGGTGTGGAGAGACCAAGGAACGGTGGGGGAGACCGAGTGGGGAGAGGAAGACCGAGGGGCATGGGTGTGACTGGAGGGCAGGAGGGAGACCGAGGGGTGTGAGGGGAGACTGAGAAGTATGGGAGGAGACGGAGGGGCAGAGGGGAGACCGAGGAGCAGTGGGGAGGACATGGAGGGGCGGAGGGGAGACCGAGGAGCAGTGGGGAGGAGACAAAGAGAGAGGGGGGACTGAGGAGCATGCGGGGAGACTGAGGGAAATATGAGGAGGAAGAGTTGGAGTTAATGAAATTGTCCTACTTTTTATAACTAGTTCAGGGAAATAAGTCAGCGTGGTGAGGGGCCACTGGACTGGTCTCCAAGATGTAGCAGAAATGCAGGCACAAGACCTGCCGGAGCTGAGCAAGGACACAATCGAGAGGGAGCTGTGTCCGCTGGAGGGAGAACGCCAAGAGCTGGAGCACACTGAGCATGCGCCGCAAGCCAGCACCCACCTGCCTCATCCATTTACCCTCCCAGTGGGCCTGGGACATGGGGCAGTTGCCAGCTTCATCTCACAGATGGGGAACTGAGGCTCAGAGAAGCCAACTTCCAAACCCGTGGTGGCCCAGCAGTGAGCTGGAAGCTGAAGCCAGTGTCCCTGTCCAGAGACAAAGCCTCTGCTGGCGAGGCTGTGCCTGCCCCACTTCTCACCTCTGCCGCAGGTGACTGTGCACCTGGTCCAGGGCCCATAGTGCCAGGAGAACTCGGGTGGTGGGACCTCGCCATGGTCGCCTGCCTCCCTGTGGATGGTGTACTCGTAGCGCACCCCGGGGTTGTTCTCCTGGAACAGCAGCTGGGTGGGCAGGCAGGAGCCTGTGAGCACAAGGTGTCTTCTCCATCCACCCAGTCCTAAAGGATCCAACCCCAGCCACCTCTGTGAACTGCAGCTACACCACTGGGCCATTTTAAAGATAGGGAAACCAAGGTAGAGGCCACAGCAGGAGGGCCTGGCTCAGAGCCAGGCTTTGTGACTGACCCAGGGCTCACTCCTCCAGGACGAGACCTGCCATGGGGGGTGCTGGGCCTGGGGACTGCGCCTCCGCTCCCTGACCCTGAGCCTTGGGAGGCAGACACCTGGATCCAGACAGGCTCGTTGGTGGGATCCGGGGATGTGAGGTTCTCCCAGTTGCCCCTGCGTGCATATGTGAAGGTGATCCCTGCCACCTCGTAGTCCCCGTTCCACTGGATAGACCAGCCATCACTGAAGAAGTACTTCTCTGGGTCCTCGCTCTGCAGTGCCAGGAAGCTGGCAGCCTCGGCCACCTCCTGGATGTAGATCTCGCATGCGCCGGCTGGGATCAGCCCCACGTCCACATACTCTGTCAGCCAAGGGTTGTGGGTAGGTTGTGCCCAGGGTGAAAAGGTTGCTTATCCCCACCCACTTCCCTCACGTCTCTCCCCACTTGCCTCCACCTGCTGATGCCAAAGATTTCACCATTAGCTTTAAAGTCTGAGCTCCCCAAATTGCTCAGATCTGTCATAGACCACCAAAACCTCACAGAGGTGCCACAAATCCTGACCCCGTGGCCATGCCCCATCACCCCTCACTTGGGGACCTAAGCTGGTCTCATCACAAGGCTGGATCCATCCCTTACACTAAAGGCCGGCTGGCATTCTCTTTCTGAAAAAACCAAAGTGTTGAGGCCTTTCTCCTGGGACACCCTCCTCATCCCCATGCGGCCTGCTTTTATTCATTCCCTTCCGTCACATGCCAGGCACTACTCTCAGCACTTCACATGTGTAAGCTCATGGGTAATGGCCCTATAGCCTAGGTACTATTGTTATCCCCATTTTACAGATGAGCAGAGTGAGGCAGACAGGGATAGTAACGTGCATGAGCGTCCTGCTGGGATATGAGCAGCCTCCAGGGCCAGTGCTTTATCCAACACAGTGCACTGCTCTCCGGGATGAAGTCTAAGCTTCTCAGCCTGACATTCAAGGCCCCATAGCTGGTCCTGCCTTCTCTTCTTGCCTCCAGGGTCTGGTACAAGCTCTTTCCTCCATTTGGAAGGCCCCTTCCATCTCTTCTGAGTTTTATGATTCAGCTCAACTTCCACCTCCTACGGGAAACCTTCCCTGACTTCCCCAGGCCAGGACCTTCTTCCTTGGTGCTCCCACAGCCCTCTGGGCCTACGTCTACTGCACTGGTCACACCAGAAGGTTCTGTCCCCTTGCAGGACTGAGCACTTCGCCTGCATGTTCCCATCACCTAGCACACAGTCAGTACTTGAGCAACGTGTGCAAAACAGACCAGAGGTGAGGGCACGGAGTTGGGCATCTCAGAAGCTTCAGGAGGAGACTACCATTCTTTGAAAGGCCCAGGGGCCACACGCAAGCCGAGCTGGCCCTGCCTGGGGTCTCTGGGACCGGAGGACTCCCCGTGGGGACAGGTCTCTGCATGTGGGCCAGGGGTCCCCTGACTCCTGCAAGAATTCTACCCCAGCAAGGCTTCCCTGCTTAGCCATCTCTAGGCTGGGTGGGGACCACAAGACGAAGGACAGGGGCCCAGGGGAGATGGGGAAGGGGCCACCAGGTGAAGAGCACACCCCTCCCCAATAGCGGTCCCACCCCATACCCAGGCGCTCGGCCTCCTCAAAGGTCCCACTCACAGTGTGGCAGGTGGAGCCGTTGCCGTGGCACACACCACAGCGATCCTCCATAGCACCGGAGTCAATCTCAAAGTCACAGCCCACGTTCTGCAACACACAAGGAGGGGAGGCTCCTGGTGCTGGCGGCCAGCCCTCTGTGGCCCCAGCCCCGGGGGCCAGCCAGGCTCAGGAGGAGAAAGCTGGGAGTGGGGGTCAGGAGGCCTCTCTCTGGTCCTGCCCCACCCCAGCTGTGCCTCTGACCCAGGTGAACTTCTCTACCTCCCTGAGCCTCAGTTTTCTCAGATGTGAGATGGGGAGACCCACCCCTCGCTTAAAGGCATGTCGTGAGCATCACATGAGACAAGAGAAGGAAAAAGTTCTGCAAAGGCCGCGGGCAGGCAGGGGATCTGATGCACTCCTGACCAGCACATGCAGGGAAGGCATTGGGGGTTGGCACCTCCCTGCTGGTCCTCCTCGGAGCCCAGGCCTTGATACACCAGTGGCTTAGAGGGCAAGAAGCAGGGACAAGTAGGTGGCTAGGGACATGGGCAAAGAGGAGAGGCCATCATTGTTATTAAAAATAAGAATAGAAATTGTTACCAAATACTGAGCACTATTCTTCGGGGCTCAGAGCCCTTCATGTCACCTGGGCCACCTCATTTAACCCCTTCTGTCAGGGAGCAAACCACTGCCTGGGGTCAGCCAGCCAGCAAGAGGTCAAGTCACTGCCTGGGCTCCAGCTTCCTGTTTGGGGTGGTGCTGGTGCAGGCATCCAAGGAGATGCAGGGAGCAAGGCCTGACTGGGAGGGGTCCCCAGTGCCAGGAGGCATAGTAGGGGCTTTGCCTTAGAGGTCATAGAGGGTAGGGGCTGGGAAGTCCAAAGGTAGAGCATGGGGAGGGTGGCCTGAGGAGGACCAGGAGGGACCCAGGAGAGAACCTGGGGCCCGCCAGTGGGGCTGGGGGCAGCCAGTGCTGGGAGAGCCTCTTCCTAACCAGGCACACCTTGCAGATGCCATTGATGCAGAGGTACCACCTGGCCTGGACCTGGTAGCAGGGGGTGCCATCGACCACGGCATCCCACAACTTCTTGGTAAAGTACTTATTTGAGGGCCAGCAGTGCAGCTCGCAGGGGTTCACTGGAGGCCCAAGTAGAAGAGCCATCAGCAACAGCTGGGGCAGGAGTGTGGAGGCCACCAGGAAGAGGAAGACCCCTCTGTGACACACATCCATAGCAGGCTAGAGGCTCCCAAGCAGCTCCAACATGCTGGAGGCTCCGGCTGGGCTGGTAGCTATCTGCAAGGTTGTAGACTGGGGAGCTAGGGGTGAGCAGCAGCCCCAGGGGACAGTGGGAGTGGCCCAGGCTTGGGGTGGAGACTGGGCCTCCTGCTTGCATCATAGGGTAACCTTGGACCCACACACCTCCAGCCCTCTGAGCTTCAGTGTCTCCATGGGAGGCAGCACTCACCGTCATTGACCACGGGCACCCATGTGTGCAGCTGGCCCTCGTAGAGCGTAGCGTCAAAGTGGCTGCACTGGACGTGGGGGAAGGAGGGGCGGCCAGCGGGGCAGGCCTGCAGCTTGCAGAGGTGGAAGTGCTTCCGCTCACCCACACAGTATCTGCCTTTATATTTGGGTCTGTGGGGATGAGCGGGGTGGGCCCCAGGGCCTGGTGAATACTACTGCCTGGCCACAGCCCAGAGCAAGCGGCTTCCTCCTGCACCCACACCCCGAGATCCCTGCCGCCCAGCTTTGTGCACAATACTTCCCTCCCTTGGGCTGCCCACCCTCTGGCCCAGACACACCCTCCCTGTTTGTAAGGACCTGCGGGGAGGTGGCAGCAGGAAGCCTGAACTCTGCCCCCAACCTGCTGTGTGACCATGGGCAAGTCTTCGGCCAGCCTCTGGGCCTCAGTTTCCTCCTGTATAAAGTGAGGTTGGGGCTGCCTCTGCAGAGGGCTGTTGAGAAGCTGGGACAAGCTGCAGGCATGACTGGCACTGACTGGAGGGACTGCTCCGAGTCTCCAGCCCATGATACCAGCATCCTAACAAGCCCTTGAATCCTCAGCCTCCCTCCTGGTGGCAGTACCCCAGCCCGGGTCTAAAGAAAGCGCCCAGGGCCTCAGCCAGCTGAGAGGTCTGACCAAGCACAGCTCCTGAAACCCTCCGCATCTAGGCCAGGGTTGCTGGCCCCCACCCAGCTCAGACCTGGAGGTCAAGAGGCAGGGAGGGCCACAGGCCAGTATTAGATAAGCACAGGGCCCTGGGTGGGGCTGGCTGTGAACCCCATGCCTGCCCCGGGTGGCCTCCTGAGGTGAAGATTAGCCGGGTAGTACCTCAGGTCTATGGTACCACTGGCCTCTATGTCTCAGCAGATCTTCACACCACCCCGTTTAGATGGGGAAACAGAGGCCCAGAGAGGTGAAGTCACACACCTCAGGCCATCCCTTCAGTGCTGGCCCATCCTCCCAGCTGCCCCCAGTCTCATCTCAGACTCTTGTTGTGTCTCTGAGGCCACCAAGCCCCTCCTGCTGAGTGCCCCCTACAGACAAGCTGCAAGACTGAGGGCTTGGCCTGCAAAAACTGCATTTGCCCTTGACTACAACTTTACTGGATGGGCACTGCTGTTATATAGGTGGGGAAAATGAGGCCCAGAGAAAGGATGAAGATGGGATTTGAACCTGGAGCCATCTAAGGTCTGGAACCCATGCTCTTCGCCACTGCTCTCTCCTGCCTCCTTCTAGCCAGCAGCTGTTTTGCCATGTGGCCTCTGATGAGTCTCTCCAGTCTCTGGGCCTCAGTGTCCCCCTCTCTGGAAAGGGGTCAGTAGTAGGGACCCTGTCAGCCCCCAGAACACTCCTTGAAAGTGACTCAAGGTGGCCTGGACACTCGGACTGACCATTATGAGGACACTTCTAAGAGCCAGGGGCTGAGACAGAGCCAAACTCCTGCAATCGGCTGACTGCTTGGGTCCCTCTGTCCCATTGCCCAGGGCACCCTGGGCCCCACACTCACGTAGGCTGCGTGCACTGCCGCTCGGCGTTCTGTACGCCCACGCCACAGCTCCGCGAGCAGATGGACCAGGCGCTCCAGCCAGACCAGCCACCATCCACGGCCTCGGGCCGGAAGCCCATGGGTACGCACTCCCCATTGAGACACCACTACTGTGACAGATGGAGGTAGAGCCACCCCACCCCCCAGCCTATCAGTCATCCTCACCCTAGTGAGAACAAGGTGGGTGGGAAGGCTGCGAAAGGCACAGAGGGTAAGGATGGAAGGTGAGAGAGACTCCCTCACAATCATCACAATCATCTGTGACCCAGGCCACAGGGAGGAGCTGAGCAGGGAGTAAAACAGCCCACGTGCTGACTCAGCTGAAGACACCCTGGGGAATCATGGAATCAAGCCCTGGCCCCAATGCCTCCGCTTTGCAGATGGGGCCTTGGGCTGTAGAGAGTGTGGGGCTCTGCTAGGAGCACAAGCAAGACTGTGAGCCGGGGCTGACCCCAGGGCCCGGTCACAGCAGGTCTGTCCTCTCCAACACCCACCGCCGGGACTGGGGACATCCCCTACCTTATTCTCCCCACACCAGGTGCCGTCCACAGCTGCATCCAGCTTGGAGTGACAGGTGGTCCCCACAGAGCACCAGAGTGTGTGGCAGACATTCTGCGAGGAGGAGGGCATGGGCCATACCCTCACGCCCTCCCAGCGCCACCACCCACCCTGCCCCCTCCCTGTCCCCAAGGGTCCCCTGGGCACCTCTTCACATGGCAGGGGCCCACAGAGCCCCAGAGGTCCCTTCTTGTGTGTCTGCTCCCACTTTCCTCCCCAGACCGTGCACTCCTCAGAGCGATCCCCAGCTGTCCCCACCTCTCCCGGCCCAGTCCCTCCTCTGGAAACACTCCCATTAGAAGATCACTTCAGGCAATCTTCTCCGGGATAAATAGACCCTCCCCACTGGGGTCCCTTTTCCCTCTTATGAGCCAGCTCCACAGAGGCTAAGGGACTTGCCCGAAGTGTCACAGTTCGCCCATGGTTGACCCAGAAATCAGAGCTGGGTCTGTGGCCGCCCATCCCTGGCCTCTCCCACAGGCCACTTGATGTCTCACAGTATCACTCGGGGGCGCAGCCCAGGCCAGGTGAGGTTACTCCCAGGCTGGCATCCACGGGCTGGTGAGAGCTGTCCCCTGAGCCCTCCTGCTGGGTCCCCACACCCCCACACCCACACCGGCCCCACTCACATCCATGTCCTCGCAGAAGGCAGAGTAGGCCCCATACTGGAGGCGGCACTGGTGGCTCACATCATAGAGGACGCCAGGTGGCACCGAGGGGAAGTCGATGATGTCCTTGGCAGGAGGGTCGTCCAGGCACAGGCCCCACCCACGGCTAGAGATGGGACGGGAGGATGGAGGGGGTGTAGCCTGTGAGACCCATCGGAGAAGCCTCGGTGGGGCCGGGAGAGGAGGAGAGGTGGGAGGGGCACAGAGCCCTATAGCTGTAGGAAACTCCAGCCTCCCCGCTCGGTTCAGCTGATCCTCCAACCACAGCCAGCAGCACAGGCCCTCCCGGCCTCTCTCATCTCACCTCCTGGGCACTCCAGCTGGCTAAACAACCCCAACCCCAATCCCAGTCCTCTGCACACACTGCCAGGGCCCTTCCCTCAGAAGGCCTCCTGGACCGCCAAGCCCTCATGTGGCGCTGCTCTCTGACCCTGCAGCCTCCGTCCCTGAGCCCAGACCCTGGAGCCAGGCCCAACAAGGATCCAGAGAACATCACATCACAGTTGACAAAACAGAGCCTCCGATGGCCCCGCCCAGGCAGAGACCTCGGGTCATCTGTGGAAGGGCGAGGTCTGGAAAGCAGCCACCCCCGGGAGAGAGCCCAGGGCAGCCGTGCCTGTCCCGTTCCCCCTACTCCCTGACAGGGCTGGCCTCCGGCCTCCACTCCTGTCTTCCTCCAGCCAGCATTCCCTGGCAGTGGTGGCAGGGAAACTGGCAGACACGAGCAGGCGCCATGTGTGTCCACCACACACTCCTGCTGCTGCAGTCTGGTGAAGACAAGGCTGCCCAGACACAACACCACAAGGCAGGGAGCACAGAGGTGGGGAGCCTGGGGAGGGTGGCCCAGGCCCAGCTGGCACTCACTTCTGCCTCTGCCTCACTCTGTACAGCCCTTGGTCATACTATTGCTTCTGGGATCAGTGACCAGCCTGCTGCCCCTGCTGGACCTTAGGCAGGCACCACTACGGCTTAGCAGCAGGAGTGCCCTAACCCACTGACCACCCCACCTATGGCTCACTGCTGTCCTGGAGGAAGGTTCGGGGCCTTCTGGCAGCAGCAGTGGCTGGGGAGAATTGAGCCATGCAGGCATGCAGGACTGGGGATGACCCAGGCAGCCACGGCTTGGGCAGAAGCAATGGAGGGAGGCAGGACCCGTGGGACCTGGGGCCTCTAGCCAGGCAGGGGAGATGGGGAGGCACAAACCCTCCAGTTCTCCAGTCTGGGTGGCCTCAGGGTAGGTGGTGCCAGGCCAGAGGGCCACGATGAGCATACAGTCCTGACTGGGACAGGCGGGGGGTTGCACAGGGAAGAAGGGCAAAGGTGATGGATCCTGGAGTCCAGCAGGGAGAGAAAGAGATACTCCGAAATATGGAGAGGCTGGGAGAACACGAAAGGGTCCGGAAACAGGGCTAAGACCGCTGAAGGCAGGTGTGGAGAGAGGCTGGGAGGGTAGATCAGACCATGGAATCCCAAAACCCAGATTTCAGAGAAGGGGGCCTGGCAGCTGGGAGACCCAGGGTGGGGTGGGTGGTCTGTGTGGTCTCCTAAGTCCCCTGGCCAGTGACAGGCCCCTGGCTCTGCCCGGAGCTTCAGAGAAGAAAGCCAAGGTGACCAGACTTCTACTGAGAACCCTGGAATCCTCCTGGAATCACCCAGACTGCCCATGCTGGCTGGAAACAGACCCTGGAACACGGGCGTTGGCAGATGAGCAGCTGCTGGATGCAGTTCTAGTGCCCAAGATGACCACGTGCCAGGCTGGCCCCGGGTACTGGGGGCATACCCTCTCATTTGCTCCTCACAACATCCCGGGCAGACTCTACCATCATCTTTCCTCATACACTCAGGGCCCATACGTCACTTGCCCTGGGTCACACAAGAGGGACGTGATGGCCAGGATCTGAAGCCAGGCCCAGGCTGCCTGCACCAGGCTGTGTCTACTCACTAAGCTGCCTCCAGTGCGGGGCTCCTCCCATTCAGCCACGAGCCTGGCCTCAAATACTTCACCCCAAATACAAGTTCAAAACCATGGCAGCCAAGGCCTAGTGGGGAGAAAGGAATGTCCCAAGTGCTCCTGCAGCTTGGGGCTCCCTGAGTCTCCCTGGGCCTGCACCCGGGGCAGAGTGTCAGCAGGGGGTGGTGGGCTCAGCTGGCCCTGGGCTCCCTCCTTCCCGCTAGCATTCCGTGGCTCCAGGAGGTAGACTGGGGGCTCACCCATCCCAGCCAGGGAGTCCTCTGACCCCATGGCTGAGGGGTCCAATGCGCCTCCTCTCGGCACCAACAGTCCCTGGGCTACAGCCCAGCCCTTCTGTTTCCTGGCTGGCCCAGTGCTGACTCGTTACTCGTGTGGCTCCTGTGGGCCTGCTGCTGGGCAGCGGAAGCCACAACCACCTCTCAGCCCACCCTGGGTGTGTGGGAGAAGTCGGGAGCATGAGGCGACCCTCACAGAATCCACTGCCAGAATCAGGCCCAGGTGCTGTCTTGGGAGTCAGAAACCCAAGTTCTACTCTTTGCCTGGCTGTAGTTGCTGTGTGGCCTTGGGCCTTCACGTCCTCATCTGCAAGAAGCTGATCCCAAGCTACAGGGGTATAAATAGCAGTGTCTTCTTGGGAAAAATCACACAGGCGGCCGGCAGCCAGCCCTTCCTTCCTCTGGCAGGCTCACCGCCAGCTCCTCTGCGCTGCCGACACACCCAGATCCCCAAACCTGTCAGCCCTTCCCCTCCACGCCCCTCCTTAAGCTAATTATAGCGGGGCTGGGCAGTCCCACAAGAGGTCAGAGCAGACAGTAGGTGACTCTGGTCAGAAACCTCACTCTCACCTCGAGACTGCAAAGAGCTGCCCACCACTGACAGGAGAGACCTGTGGGCCCACTCCCCTGGCCACCCCTGGGATCTGGTCATGGAGTCACTGAATGGGGGGTCCATGGGGTGAAGTGAAAGACCCCACATGTGACCCAGCCTGTCTCTCTCCCTGTAGAAATGCTGGCTTCGAGGAAAGCAGGGACCAGGGCCTCCCCTTCTCCCACCCAAGTCCAAGTTGACATCAATGAAATGCTGTGACCTCTGCCTAGGGTCCCTTAAAGCACCTGTCAGCCGGGAAAGGATCTTAGAGTTCTTCAAGTCAACCCTCTTGGACAAGCTCCAGATGCTACCCTCCGGCACCGGCTCCCCGCCACCTCCTCAGGGTTCTTCTGCACCACCCTACACTCGCGTGGCCCCGGCCTCTGCCCAGCCTGCCCTCCACTTGGCACCCTTCTTCCTCGGGGTGGAAGTCAGCCTTTAGAGGGCAGGCTCCTTCTCCGAGTCACTGTTCCTGACCCCAGGAGGGCTTGGTGCCCCTCTCCCCAGTCCTACAGCCCACGAGGACTGCGTGCCTCAGTGCCAATCATCCCCAACTGTCATCTCTCTGTCTCCCCCTGGTGTGAGGACCTGCAGGACAGGCACCTGGAGGTCTCTCCTTTACCACGGTCCCCACACACAGGGCCTGATGGACATGGAGTCTGTGGACACAGCAAGAACGAGTCTGGATTCAGCCCTGTGGGTCTACCTGGCTGGATAAGCATCTACGCGCAGGAAGCCAAGGGGCTTCAGGAGCAGCCAGGATGAGGGGGTTGTCTGTGAGTGCCTCTGAGATGCCCCCAAGTCCTGGAAACACTGCCTGACCATTTGGCACTTCGGTGAATCTCACTCATTCTGTCCCCCAACCGGCTTGGGAGGGGCCCATCCTCTCTCTCCTGTCCCACCCCAGCAAGGAGACCAAAGGCTGCAGGCTGGGAGACAGGCTGCTGCCACCCTCCCCACCTCCGCACACCCTCTTCCATCCACCTCCTGGGCCTTGGGAGGGCCCTGCTGCCTGACTCCCAGGATGCAAAGGTGAAAGTGTGAAAGGACCTTGGGAAGACAGGGTTCTTCTTCCTCCCAAACACCCCTTCACTGGTGAGGCATGGATTGCTCTGCTTCTGTCTGGCTCACCCCAGTACCAAGGCTCTGGGAGGCCACAGCTGGCTCTGACTCTCACCCTGTCCTCCCCCCCTCACCCCAGGCCCCGAGCCAAGTCCCTCAAGCATGCCAGCAGCTGAGTGAGGACAGAGACTTGTCTGTCTGTCTGTCTGTCCTAGAGCCAGGGTGTTGGGCGGCACCCTGGGTGGGGGCAGCTGGGAACAAGCCCTGGGGGTGCTGTGGTGGCAGCTACTATTCTGATTTTCTGAAGCCATTCTCTCATTCTCTGCCTCTCTCTGGGGACGGAGACACACCCTCCTCTCCACCTTCAGGCCACTTGCCTGGTTCAAGTCCATCCCATCTATCACTTGGTAACAGTGGAAGGAATAGTAGTGAGCGTGTGTGAAATGCTTACTGCGTGGCAGGCGCAGTGCTCAGCACTGCACGTGTTTTCTCACTTATTCCTCATATCACACGCACAACGCAGTCCCATCATGATGTCCATTTTTTGAGGCTTAAGGGATAATATAACTTGTCTGCCAACACAGGTAGAAGCCTGGGCCACAGTCTAGGTTCTTTTATTTTCCCCCCACAAGACAGAGTCTTACTCTGTCACCCAAGCTGAACTGCAGTGGCGTGATCTCAGCTCACTGCAATCTCCACCTCCCAGATTCAAGCAATTCTCCTGCCTCAGCCTCCTGAGTAGCTGGGATTATAGGTGCGCACCACCACACCCAGCTGATTTTTGTATTTTTAGTAGAGACAAGGTTTCACCATGTTGGCCAGGCTGGTCTCAAACTCCTGACCTCAAGGGATCTGCCCACCTCCGTCTCCCAAAGTGCTGGGATTACAGGTGTGAGCCACCGTGCCCAGCCAGTCTAGGTCCTTAACCACCAAACAAAACTCTTCTCTGCTTCCAATCCCACTCCCCACACCAGTAATCCCTCCTCCACTGGAGGCCAGCCTCCTTGCTCTAACATCCCTAATGGACCTGGTCACATCCCTGCTTAAACCCCACCGTGAGTGGACTTCTAGAAAAACATGGCACATTGAGTAGACAGATTTATCGGTGCTCCCTTCCAAAACTCCACTCTGATGACAGTAGAGGAAACAAACAAGGCATAAATCCATAAGGGGTGACGATGGATAATGAAGGATGTCAACAAGATTCTGGAAGCTGGGGAGCAGATGGCCGGGCAGTAGCTGACTTGGTAGAGTGATGAAAACTGAGAGCCAAATGCCTGCAGGGAGGAACCACCCAGGAGAAGCCCGGAAAGGCCTGTTTCCAGGGACCCCTCAAGGCCTTAGGGCCAGGAGGGCTGAGGACAGTGGGCTGAAGTCTGTAAGAACTGATCAGACCCTAGATATCCTCCCAAACCCTGTGTAGCCAAGTGACAGCCACCTGTCCACCCAGCAGAGGGCCGGGAATCACTCCCTGGAGAGGGTGAACCAAGAGGCTCTGGCCCAGCAACACTGGGCATAGATGAAGACCCAAGGCAGAAGGACCTACAGAGAAAAGAGGACAAGCAAAAGTCTACACATCGAAGGGTAAGAAACACACCAAGCCGGAATGCTGCAGCCTGACATACAGTCTCCCAGGAAAAGTCTAGAGGATTCTTCTCTGGGGAAACTGAATCACTCAGAAAAATGACCTCAGATACTGACATTAGAGGATCTCCCCAAAACAGCCCTATCCAAACTAGTCCTTCTGCAGTGACTTGGAAAAGTCCTGCCTAAGTCCACAAACTGCCCAATTGGTGTCTCTGCATCTCCTTGCTATATATGAAATACTGCCAATGCATTTTAAGAAACCTTTTTTTTGAGACAGAGTTTCTGTTGCCCAGGCTGAAGTACAGTGGTGCAATCTCGGTTCACTGCAGCCTCCGCCTCCCGGGTTCAAGCGATTCTCCTGCCTCAGCTTTCTGAGCAGCTGCGATTACAGACACCAGTCACCGTGCCCGGCTAATTTTTTATATTTGTTTTAGTAGAGACAGGGTTTCACCATGTTGGCCAGGCTGGTCTCAAACTCCTGACCTCAAGAGATCTGCCTGCCTCAGCCTCCCAAAGTGCTGGAATTACAGGCGTGAGCCACCGCGCCTGGCCAAGAAAACTGTTAACATGAAACAAATATTTTTAAAAAAATAACCCAAAGGAAAGAAAAACATTTCAGGGAACAGAAGAAAAAAGTCAAATCCATGTAGGTAATAACCTCACAGAGATAAGAGAACCTACTGTACCCATGAAACACGAATAGGATCAAAAGGTGCACAGGTTGAGCATGTCCAATCCCAAAAT